>NW_021703775.1:74827317-75110855 GCF_005190385.1 Monodon monoceros | reverse complement strand
TTTTTTTTTTTTTTTTTGCGGTACGTGGGCCTCTCACCATTGTGGCCTCTCCCGTCATGGAGCGCAGGCTCCGGACGCGCAGGCTCAGCGGCCATGGCTCACGGGCCCAGCCGCTCCGTGGCATGTGGGACCTTCCCAGACCGGGGCACGAACCCGTGTCCCCTGCACTGGCAGGCGGACGAGAATAATGTTTTTAAGCACATAAAATATTAGGCTGACCAAGAAAAATTATACTGAAGTATAATCCTATCTCTAGATCCCTTTGGGACTCATGCACTGCAGCTTAAAAATTCTGAGAGTGTCTCAAAAATTTTAAATCCAAAATGGGGACTTAAGAGTCAGAGACCCCCTATACTCTCACTTTCCTGATGGGGAAAATGTGATCTCAAAGACAGGTCCCCAAAACTGGTCCATAATCACACAGAGAGTTTTGTTCGTGGGTATTTACAAGAATATATACTTCTATTTACTCTGATTCCAGCCACAAACAACCCTTGGAATTATTTGTACTTTGGTTCTTGTTTCTAGCTCATAACACTGTAGACTTTTTGGGTTGAATGCTATTTGGAGTGATTTACTGGCGGATCATTTCAACCCAAAATGGAGATCACAAATGGAGACTTCCGAAATGTTCAGTATACCCCACCAAAGTACCTTTGCTCCATCAGGGTTATCCTAGTATTAATTATTCATGGGCAGAGACTGACAAATGAATTCTAATTGCAGATAAGTGCTATTATTGTCGATTGTATAATTTATGATTCCATTTGTTAAACTAAGACAATGGGAATTGATGGAAGACATTAAGTGGTCCCAAATTAAAGGTAATTTGGCTTCAGAAGCTTGTATGTATGTGGGTGTAACTTGAAGTTGTCATCTTTTCTGAGATCCCCTCCCTTCACTGGTGATAAATACAACAGGTAAGCTGTGTTCCATTGGACCCTGTGTCTGGCTGGAGATGCATCAGTCTGGGCTTTCTGGAGACCTGTGGTCCAGTCCATGATCGTCTCTTGCCCGTGGGAGGCTCAGAAGCTGCTGTCTTTCTCTATGGCTTGGGGTCTGTCTTCTGGGACTTGGCTGCATGAGAGCCTCTGTGTCAGCCACTTCCTGGGTGTGAAAGAACCACAGGATCACAGGGGCCGTTGGGGTGGAAAAGACCAGGAGCTTTGCAATCAGACAGGTCTCTTTCCAAGTCCTAGTTTGGCCATTTTCCAGCTGAATGACCTTGGGCAGTTTCCTTACCCTCTTTGACCTTTCATTTTTTAACATGGAAAATGTGGCTATAGAAAGACTTTAAGAGACACGCAGAAACCCAAGGAATGTAATGGTTATGACTATTGTTAATGTTATTATCTCAGAGATGGAGGGGGTCACCTAGCCCAAACTCTCCATTATCATATGAAAAATTAAGGCCCATGGATATTATGTTCCGTTTCTAAGGTCACAGGTAAGACTCAGAAAGACTGGGGCTTGAGAAAATAGTCTATTTTTGTCTATTTTTCAATTTTTCAGTTATAAATACAGCTAATTCTAGTTCTTCTGGTGCAACCGTGGAGAGAAAAAGCCATCACAACCAAGAAATGATTTTCTCTTACAAGTGGAGTCTGCCTAGGACATTCATAGCCCGGCTCACCAGCTGCAGAGCTCTGTGTGTCTGCAGGAGTTGCTATCACATACTTCTCTTTGCCCCCATGAAGACATTTTAATGGGCCAAGAAATCTTTGGAAACTTTAACTGGGAGATATTTAGGGCCTCTCCTGCCACTGCTGGTGACTTTCTCAAGTGCCCGGGATGTCTCGATTGCACCAAGCAGCTCACATGAGTCTGCTTATCTTGAGTGAGATGGCTTTCGTCTGCAGATGGCTTTCACACAAGTGGACACTGCCCCACGTCTCACATGGTTCCCACAATCTTCTTTCCTACCCATTTGGCCCTTTCTGGCCTCACCTTCTCTGGACCTCACTGACCGCCTTGATCTCTTTTCCACCATATTCTCCACCTCTCATGCCTACCCCATTGTTTGGCCCAGGGAGGCATCTCTAATTCGGAGGTGGGTCAGAGTGGTGAACACAGAGACCCATGTTCCTTATCACGATGTTTATGCTAGATTATGCCTTGCTCCAAATCCTTTTAGGCTTTTGGAAAGTGACATCTAGAGTGCCTGATGTTCTTTTGGAGGCCCTGTCACCTCCCTTCCTAGGTATACTGAGCACTGAGTGGTCCGGCCCCTTCATTATTATCACCAGCAGCACAGAAGCAAAACAATCATTATTGATAATAGCTGTCATTTAGAGGATGCTCATCGCGTGACTGCTGTAGCTGCTCTTTCTATCACGATCCACTTTAATCACCAGAGTAACAATGTGAGATGAATATTTCTAACCTCATCTTACAAGATAAGAAGCTGTGCTAAATCATACAGCTAGTGGGTGAGAGGTGAGACCGAAACTGTGAATACAGAAGTCTGGCTCTTTCGCTTGCACCAAAATAGCTTTCGATTGAACATGAGAGAGAGATTTATGGAATAGAGGTGACACTAGCCTAACACAAGACCCTCTAGGTTGCTCTTTCTTTACTGGTTGAATCAAAATGGTCTAAGCATGCGCAGGAGGTCTGTGTGCTTAGGAACATGGTATTGGGTCAATTCATGGAATGCCTAGAACTTAATCCAGCAACATTTTTGTAACATACGAGCAGCCTGAGGTGGCATAAGGGTGAATGTTGTAGTGCTAGTGAACTTGAAAAGATCAGATCTTTGAAACTGGGAAGCTACTAGGATAAAATGTCTAGAGCATCCTTCATGAGTGTATTAAAAGAGATGATATCAAAGGTGCTTTCAGATTCTGGCATTCTGCAATTCTAAATTCTACAGATACTCACTATTATGCTAAATTTTAATTAAAAAGACAATGAGATCTAATGAGTACTGAAGACAATGTGAAGTAGAACTTGGGGTGGGGGTGAAGTGGGAGGGCAGAGAGTACCATGAACAACAAACACTGACTCGGGAATAAAGATATTTTGGAGATTTTGTCCAGAAGGAAGAGGCATGAGTTCATGTACAATGGAGAGAGACCAGAAGTGAACAAGTGGGCTAAAACTAAAATGAGGAGAATTAGTAAGGTTAAGGGCAACTTTTCTGTGGTGAAGGGTTGAGAACAACTTATGGGATCTTAATTTTTTTAGCATATATGGGAAGCACCCTCCCCCTTCTTTTCTGGGGCAACTGACACACTGTCAGAGCAGAAGATAAGAAGTGGAAGGCTGACAGTCCCATCGGGGACTACTGAGGGTCCGGAGGGCTGCAGGTATTGAACAGCAGTGGTGTCAGTGGGGGTGGGTGGGCTAGAGCAATGCCCTCCTGCTGCAGAAGCACTGCACTCCCCAGACCCCACCAGGGCCACCCCTCATGGGTCCAGTTTGGGGATGCTCTGGGCACTCTTCTTTAAGACTTTGCCTCTTACTGAAGCTCAGGGCTTTATCTTCCAAGCAGATACCTATAGAACATTCACACTGTCCAACAAAAGATTTTAAAATGTAATGTAAAAGAGTGATGGTGGCAGGGATGAATAGTGCTGCAGAGGAGGTATAAAATCTCCACTCCTATCAAGGGAGGCAAAATAAAATCCTATGAGGTGAGAACACAGCAGCCCTGGAAGAATCAAAGAAATTCCATCTTCCATTAGAAGGAGAGCCAGCTTCAACTCTGCCTCCTATATGACTTTTATTTTAAGCTAAATTATTTTTTTCCTGCTTCCCCCCAATGCCAAGCCCATTGGTAGATCCCAGTACATCACTTGCTGGTCACAAGACAGAACCATCGAGCACAGGGGACTCCCACTCACAGGTTGGTTGACTTGGCAGAGTGACAGAAAAGGAGAGGGTGTGGAAGGCAGAGTAATCTCTCCTGAAGATGGTCATACCATAACCCCTGGAACCTGTGAATATGTTACTTTACATGGCAAAAGGGATGCAAATGTGATTAAGGTTAAAGAGCCAGAGAGGGGAAGAGTATCCTGGATTATCCAGAGGTGCCTAATCTAATCACATGGGTCATTAAACTGAAGAACCTTTTCAGATTTCAGAGAACCAGAGAGATGACAGCATGAGAAGGATTCGACCTACCATTGCTGGCTTGGAAGAGGAAGCCAAGGAATTCAGGCAGCCTTTAGAAGCTGGAAAAGACAAGGAAACTTCTAGAAAGTTTTCCTGTCAAAACCTTGATTTTAGCCCATTAAGACCGTATCAGAATTCTGAAGTACAGAATTATAAGGTGCATTTGCATTGTTTAAGCTACTAAGTTGGTAGCAATTTGTTACAACATCATTGAAAATAAATGCAATGTGGAAGCAGAAACTATGTCTAATTAATTCATCTTTTTATTCCCGATTCTCTGTAGAATAAGAACATGTATGCAATCAGTAAATGTTTTCAGAAAGAAACAGGAAGGAAGGAAGGAAGGAAGGAAGGGAGAAAGAAAGAAAGGGAGAAAGAATTTGAGTTTGACCAAGAGTATTTGTTATAAGACTCAATGGCATTCATTCATTCAAAAAATATTTTTTGAGTCTCCATGCACCCAACACTGTATCAGATACTAGTGGGGAAGCATGGAGGGGGTACACATTTAGGACACTACCTCAAGGAGCTTCCAATCTAGTACACATATGAGTCAGAGAACAATCAGGTAGTAAGCTTTGGGTGCCGTAGACCTCAGAGGAGGAGGAGGAGGGAGAGAGGGCCGCAGTGCATGCCTGGAGGTTCCTTTATATGTGGGCTTCTCCAGAAGCTAGCTGATAACATAACAGTTGGGTTCCCTCAGAGAGAGTAAGACGGAGAGAAAGAGAGAGAGCCAAGGAGAGAAGGGGAGAGAAAGTGTCACAGTTTTTTGTATCCTAATCTTGGGAGTGACATTCCTTGACCTTTGCTGCATTAATTCTTTAGAAGTGAGTCACTAGGTCGAGCCCACACTTCTGGAAATGAATACTAGGAGGAAGCAGAGGTTGCCTACCACAGTTGAGCAGCCACATTAGCATCTCTTTCCTCCATATAGCAGAAGAGAGGACTCTCTGAAGGCCGAAGGCTACGGAAGTAGATGGAGCCCATCCTCATTTGTCTGGGAACCACCACCTCTACCAAAGCCTACACACTCTGTGTCACAGTCCCCGTGGGACATTCAGGAAGATACTAACTAGTGATGATTTTGCCAAGGCTGATAATCTACATTGGGCAAAATCTCATAGCCTCTTAGTCTGGGAACTGCCTAGGAAGCTGTATTCAAGGCTGGGGGTAGAAGAGGTAGGGCTACACATTTTCTTGGGCTATTGATATTATACAGGAAAGAATATTAGCTAAAGAATAAGAGAACTTGTACTTGAATTCACATAATAGGTGTGGCTTTAAGCAGGTTACTTAACCTCTCTGAGTCTGTTTCCTCGTCAGTAAAGTTAGCCTCTACCTGTAGTGTGGTAACTCAGGCACTCTGAGCACACTGCCCATGTCTAGGGAATTCCCCCCAGTTCCTAATTCCTGAAGAAACTCATTATCCCAGCTTCCCTTGCAGCCCTGGGGCAGGCATGTGACCCAGGTTCTGCCAATCCCAGCTTCCCTTGCAGCCCTGGGGCAGGCATGTGACCCAGGTTCTGCCAATCAAACGGTCGGTGAGAGATGCTGAATACAAAGTGCACTCGTGAGAAAATGGGCAACAAGAGAAATTAATTTTCTGGAGACTGTGGTGGCAGTGGCCTTGGCTGTCAGAGGCCGCGTCGTTCTTGTCCTACCCCAGCATCAGGGGTTCAGGTCATGTGGGTTGGGGTGTGTTAGGTGCCTGTTCCCCGGGGAGTCTGCGTGGGGTCACTGTTGGAGCATTCCTGCAGTATGGTTTCGGTGTGGTTCCCAGGTGCCAAGCTCCAGATTAACTTCTGACATGCCTGGTGATTCAGTGAGCTACCTAATATCGTAAATTAAGTTCCACTTCTGTTTAAACCACCTAGAATGCACTCTTTTAGCAACTGAGAGCACTGACTGATCTACTACCTCTCAGGGTATCGTGTGGGTAAAATGAGATAATATATGTAAAGTACCTCACACAGGACTTTTTATACAGTAGACACTAAGCCATGATAGCTCTTAATACTTATTTCATTACTATGTCTTTCTGTCAATATCACTTGGGTACCTCATGAGTGAAAGTCAATTCTCAACTACATGCTTATACTGTAGACTAGGGATCTTAACCCTGGGTGGTTTTGCCCCCAAGGGCTGTTGGAAATGCCTGGAGACATTTTTGGTTGCCACACTGGGGATGGAGTGCTACCGGCATTTAGTGGGTAGGGATGTGAAACATCCTATTCAAGGACAGCCTTTCTAGCAAAGAATTATCTACTCCATCATCTAGTCAACAGTGCTGAGGCTGAGAAACCGTTCTGTAGACTCAGAAGTACAAAAGGATGAAACCTGGCCACCACTCTCCACTCTGTCAGTAACAGCCTACAGGCAGACCTCATTTTATTGCACTTTGCTTTACTGTGCCTCACAGATTATTGCAGTTTTTACAAATTGAAGGTTTTGGCAGCCCTGCTGTCAAACAAGTCTATGGGCGCCATTTTTCCAACAGCCATTGCTCACTTTGTGCCTCTGGGTCACATTTTGGTAATTCTCACAATATCTCAAACATTTTTATTATTATTATATTTGCTATGATGATCTGTGATCAGTGATATTTGATGTTACTACTGCCCAAAATTACAACTTGCTGAAGGCTCAGATGATGGTTAGCATTTTTTAGCATTCAAATGCTTCTTAGTTAAGATATGTACATTGTTTTTTTAGACATAATTCTAATGCTCACTTGATAGACTACTGTATAGTGTAAACATAATTTTTTATGGACTGGGAAACCAAAAAGTTTGTGTGACTCACTTTATCTCAATATTCACTTTATTGTGGTAGTCTGGAACTGAACCCACAATATCTTCAAGGTATGCCTGTACTAAGTTTCACCAGGACTGGTTCCAGCATGGAAAACCTCCAGAAGCAGGAGCATCAGAGTGCAAATTTATTTACACAATTTCACATCCCTGGAAAGCACTACGAATGCTGTGAGAACAGGACATGGATTGGTACAAGTTTTCATAAATATATTCCCAGTGCCTTGGATTAAGAAATTAGAAAAAAAATTAACAAATATCTCAATTTCTGCTTGGTTGGCCAACAAAGTTGGGAGGATGCTGTTTTAATTTCTGGGGTTTTCTGTGACAGGGAATCTTGGTATTTTCCTCATAGACTGCAAATCTGTACATTATACTCACATACAGCAGAGTCTTTCTGCAGTTATGAGCACTTTTTAGTGTAGAGAAAATTGAAACATAAAACATCAAATAGCCTATTTCTTTTAACCACAGATATAAGCTGAATACATTGCTATATTGTTCTTCAACTTCATAACGACTTTAGTTCATTCCAAATGGAAAATGTGTCCAAAAGAAGAAGACAACTGTACTGTGGTACCAGTTATGGGCTTCTGACCCTGACTAAGTTTCTTTCCCTCTCTGGGATTCACCTTTCCCCTCTGAAAGGGTGGACTACATGACCTCAAAGGTGCTTCATGATTTCTGGGATTCTTAGCATTTGCCAAGCTCCCAGGGCCCTCCCTAGAGGGATGTAGTCTTATAAATTCATCGGAGCATTGTATGAGCCAGCCTCAAATTCAGCTTCAAAGGCCGTAACATTTTGTCTGGACTAAGCCAAGGCCACGTCCTCCTGGTAGGGTGAAGGTGATGTGGGACAAACTGGTTATTTTTTATTTCAAGTGCTCAACTGTGAAAAGAAGAGCTTCTGGAAAATATCGGTGCAATCTTGCATCCTGATTTTATCTTTCCAATTGAATTCTCATACCCTCAGCAAGGTTTCTGCCTTGTCAGCCTAGATTCTTCTATCTCAGTCTGATTTTTAAGTCCTCTAATAGATCACAATCTCCTTGAGAGGAGAAATGGTGTCTGATTCATCTCTGTGTGTTCCCATGTATAGGACCTTGTATTTATATATATATATATATGTATATATATATATAAAATTTAAGAACAATAGTTATATTTTATTATTTTATATTTTATTTATTTACATGTTTTTAAAAAACATTTTTATTAAAGCATAAAATATATAAAAGTGCACAAATCATAGGAGTACTATTGGATGAATATTCACAAAGTTTCTATCCCTAAGCAACCACTAATATACTTTCTGTCAAAATGTATTTGACAATTATGGACATTTCATATAAATGGAATCATATAATATGTGATCTCGTATGACTAACTTCTTCCACTTAGCATAATGTCTTCAAGGTTCATCCATATTGTAGCATGTATCATTACTTTATTCCTTTTTATTGCTGAATAATAATTAATTGTATGGCTATACCACATTTTGTTTATCCATTCATCAGTGGGTAGACATTTGGGTTGTTTCTACTTTTTGGCTACTATGAATAAAGCTGCTATTATACATTCATATAGAAGTTTTGTTTGGTCTTATGTTTTTAAATCTCTTGGGTATATACCTAGGAGTGGAATTGCTGGATTTTATGATAACTCTATGTTTAGCTTTTTGAAGAATGGTCAAACTGTTTGTCAAATTAACTGTACCATTTTACATTCCCAACTGCAAAGTATAAGAGTTCCAGTTTCTCTACATCTTCACCACACTTATTTACTATCTGTCTTTTTCATTACAGCCATCTGTATGCACTGAATTATGTCTTACCCCAAATTCACATGTTGAAGTCCTAACCCTCAGTACCTCAAAATGTGAGTGTATTTGGAGATAGAGTTTTTAAAGAGGTAATTGAGTAAAAGTGAGGTCATAAAGGTATGTCCTAATCCAATATGACTGGGGTCCTAATAAATAAATAAATAAATTTGGACAGAGAGACATACAGAGGAAAAACCATGTGAGGACAGAGAGACAAGATGACCATGTACAAGCGAAGGAGAGGGGTCTCAGAAGAAACTGACCCTGTTGACACCTAGATCTCAGACTTCTAGCCTCTAGAATTGTGAGAAAATAAATTTCTGTTGTATAAGCCACCCAGTCTGTGGTACATTGTTATGGTAGACTTAGCAGACTAATATATACCATCCTAATGGATGTGAAGTAGTGTTTCACTGTGGCTTTGATGTACATTTTCCTTAATGACTGACACCTTTTCCTGAGCTTTTTGGCCATTTATGTATATCTTCTTTGAAGACATGTTTATTTGGAACTTTTACTCATTTTTAAATTGGAATGTCTGTCTTTTTAATATTGAGTTTTAATAGTTTATATATTTTAGACACAAGTCTCTTATCAGAGCTATGATTTGCAAAAATATTCTCCCATTCTGTGGATTTTTTTTTCACTTTCTTGATGGTATAGTTTGCAAGACAGAAGTTTTAAATTTTGATGTAGTTCAAAATACCAAATTTTTTCTCTTTTTATTTATAATTTTGGTTTTGCTTCAAAGAAATCAATGGTCAATTTCACAAAGATTTACTCTTATGTTGTTTTCCAAGAGTTTTATAGTTTTAGCCCTTACATTTAGGTCTATAATCCACTCTGAGTTATCCCAGAATTATTTGTCAAACTTTGGTTTATTTTTGGAAGTGAAATCAATTTTGTATTCCTATGATTATAACTTTGTGTGTGTGTGTGTTGCTGGATTTGGATTGCTAATATTCTGTTTAGAATTTCCATTTTATGTTTTTAAGTGAGATGTCTATAATTTCCTTATTAGTTTTTGGTATTGAGGATATATCGGCCTCATGAAATAAACTGAAAATTGTTCTCTCTTGCACTAACCTCTGAAAAAATTTGTGTAAGATTGTTTTTATTTATTCCCTCTTAAGTGTTTGGAAAAATTCACCAATAGACCAAACTTGTCCAGAAATTTTCCTTTAAGATATTTTTTAGAAATTTTTAAGATTATAGACTCAATTTTTAAATAGTATAGGATCATTGAGATTTTCTATTTCTTCATATATCAGTATGACAAATTGTATTTTTCTAGGAATTTGTCCATTTCTTCTAAATTTTCAAATTTTTTGCATAAAATTATTTAAAATATATTTTTATTTTCCTTTTAATTTCTGCACAAACTATAATGCTTTGCTTTTTCATTCCCATATCTGTAATTTGTATCTTCTCTTTCTTTTTCTTGACCAATCTTGCCAAGGGTTTATCTATTTTATTAGTCTTTTTTTAAAAAAAACATATTTTAGTTTTATTTGTTCTATCTTTGTTTTGTTTTATATTTTATTAATTCTGCTATTATCTTTATTATTTTTCTTTTCTGTTATCTTTAGATTTAGTTTTTTGTCCTTTTACTAACTTCTGGAGAGGGATACTTATTTACATCACTGATTTTTAATTTTTTTAATTTTTAATTTTTTCAATATATATAATTTAGGCTATTCATTTTGGCATTCCCACAAGTTTTTACATTTTGTGGGTTTTATTGTCATATAATTCAAAATAATTTTATAATTCTTTTGTGATTTATTCTTTGACTCGTGTATTTAGAAGTATATCACTTAATTTCAAATATTTAGGGGTTTTCTCTATATTTTGTTATTGGTTTACACCTAAATTTTCTAATTGTGATGAGATAACATACACTAAATGATTTGAATCTTTGAAATTGTTGGTGCTTGCTTTGTACCCTAGCTAATGGCCACTTTTAGTAGATTACATTAGCATTTGCAACAAATGTGCATATTGCAGGTACTGCCGACAGAGTTCTTTCAATTAGGTCATAAATGTTAATTACATTGTTTAAATCTTCTATATATATACTTTTTTTTTTTTTTTGTACACGGGCCTTTCACTGTTGTGGCCTCTCCCGTTGCGGAGCACAGGCTCTGGACGCGCAGGCTCAGCGGCCATGGCTCACGGGCCCAGCCACTTCGTGGCATGTGGGATCTTCCCGAACCGGGGCACGAACCCGTGTCCCCTGCATCGGCAGGCGGACTCTCAACCACTGTGCCACCAGGGAAGCCCCTAAATCTTCTATATTTTGACTGATTTCTCTGCCTGTTAATCTCCTTAACACTCATTTTTTAATTTCTGTAATTTATTAAAAATATCACCATTTGTGGTTTAAACCTCTGTTATTTTGTTTAAAATTCTATTTGTTTTATTTTTTAAACTACTCTTATATTGAGGGTTTTTTGTTTTTTTTCTGTTTTGTGTAGTTGTACCTAATCTTAATTGCTGCAAAGTTGTAACAAGAAGAGTGTTGAGAAATGTGATACATCTATTAAGCACAATTATAAACAATTTTTGCTTATCCCCTGGAGCTATGAGCCTTGAGATCCTTGAATGTGATGAACAGTAGTGATACTAAGATGAGTTTTTACTGGGTTTTGCCTTGTTCTTCTGACCTCCTAGAAAGTACCATAGAAACTGAAATATACTTTACTATCACTATTCTTTTGGAAACTTCCATCTTCACAGAATTATCCTCTTCATCAGATTTTTGGAGCACAATTACTAAGTTCTAAAGGGAAGGCTTACCTTTAATTTGTAGGTAGAGGAGAAAATAAGATCATGTTATATTACTGATCATTTTCCCCAAATCAAAAATTTGAACTCATTGTCTGGCAAAGGATCACTTTCTTGATTTGTGAATTGGTTAACTTGAAAACTCTCATGAAGATATCAACTTAAACGCACTTAGAAATCATTTTAACAAATCATTACTATGGTCAGAAAACAGTTAACATGGAAATAGATATAAAATACAGGGACGTGATGTTTGAATACTGGAGATAAGTTTGTCCCAGAAAATTGAGGCCATCTGGCTGTTGTAAACTGCCCTCTACAAAACATGTTGTCAGAATAAAAATATACCCCAGTTTGCACCACAGCATTTTGATATATAAGCATGTGGTCTGGAACATAATGTCATGCGTAAGTTCACAGAGAAAAAGATAAAAGAAAAAGATAATAAACTAAAGGATTATTTATGTCTAGTAGTAAAAGAAAACACTATTGCTGTTGAATTAGTTGGGACAAAATCCACTTCTGCAGAACTGAATCCTTTATTTTCCTCCAGTGGAATCACATTATAGTAAAAAGAGGATTGAATTAGTGCCTAAGAGGTCACGGTTCCAATTCAGATTCGACTAGTCACCTGCTCTATGATCTTGAGAAAATCACTTCCCCTCTAGGTATTAGTTCCATCTATAAAATCTGGGAGTTGCTGTAAACAGAAGTTCAGGCCAAGTTAAGTGAGAATCTACACATTAAAGAGATAGCACAGATGAGAAAGGGAGTCCCTAGGACTAAAATTGTCGAGTATCTTTGAGAACATTTTCCCAGCAGTATGTTTCATTCCAGAGTTATCAGTTTAGTTGAAAAGGGATGACGTTTTAAACATGGTTTGTTGTATTTTAATCAAATTGTTGACCTCCAAAAATGAGCTATGTTTATTCCTGTGACAAAGTGAAGGATCTTGGCCTGCTATCAAGTGGTCACTGGTCTGGGCTCCCACTCTTACTCCCATAGCCCCTCCTAATCACATCTCCCATTGTTGCCCACTATTTATCAGACTGTTTTAGGATACAGCAGCCCCTCACAACACATTCCGTTTTTCCCATGCTTCTCCTGTTTTGCTCCATGGGTGCTGGGGATACAGGGTTTCAACAGGGTTCTTGAGTCTCACAAGAACACATCTGTGCTATCCTGGCAAGGTACGAGTACACGATCTTCCATAGCTGGGTTTGGGGGAGCAGAATTCCAAAGGCTGCAGTAGATGGTAACAGCTTCTATAGGAGGGAAAAGAAGCTGGTGCCTACAACCTCTGCCAAAGGAAGAGTTGAGAACTGGAGAGTCAAACTGCAGCGGAAAAGTGCTTTGGAGAATGTATGGTAGGAAATCTATGTGTGGTTCCTAGGCATAAGAGCCGAGGATGGAAGACTTTGGAGAAGGGATACTGGAAACCTCTACCTCCCTTTTGTATCCACTCGGAGACCATTACTTCCTCACTTGTAGGTAGACACTGCTTTTTTAGGTCTAACGTCTGTATCATAGCTTCCTCTCTATTCCATGTCCTGCCAACATCTTCAGGGACTTCACCACCCATGTGAGTGACAACCAATGCTTTGGTGTTACGGTTCTTCCACCCCCTCCGCTTCGTGGCTGTATCTTCCTCTTTTCCTTCAGCACATATTCCTCAGTGTCACTTGGGACCACCCCATGTTAGAGACTGGTCACAGTCCTGTCTCCTCCCAGATCTCTGACCTGCTCCTTCTCACACTCTCTTCTGTTTCCCAGAGACCTCCAGTTTCCGATTCTCCTACTTCATCCAGTCTATCAGCTCCCTCTTGTCCTATTCCCTTATCTATAGAAACCCAGCCTTTCCTAAGCTGCTGAACACTTGAGCAACTCTATCATGAGGACGCTCAATTCATAAGTAGGTGTCATCATTTTACTGTCTCATCTGAAGAATCCCCTCGCCATCTGCACACTTTCCCTTTGTTTGCATCAGGAAAGGGGAGATGGCCTGTGTGATATCCCTCAACTTTTTATTCCCCATCCATACACTTTATCCATGGTGTCTTTTATCTTTACCTTCTTTAATTCCACCTGTTAGTTTAGGCATTCCTTAAAATTAGAAAGAAAGGGAGAAAAGAAATAATAGGAAAGAAAGGAAAAAGAATTAAGGAAGAAAGAAAGGAAGACAGAAAGAAGGAAAAGAAACGTTTTTGATTCCAAATTCAGCTGCGACCTTTTCCTTCTCATCTAATTCACACCAACAAAATTATGTTCACTGATCCCACTGCCACCCGCATTCATTCAATTCATTTATTCACATAGCACTCATGGAGCACTGACAAGTGTCAGGCACTGTGCACAGTGCTGGGAATTCAGAGTTGACTAAGCCATGGTGCTTCTCCCTAAGTATCTTACATAGTTTCAGTCCCGTGACCAGTCAAACACAATTATTATAATACGACGTGCTTGATGCGATGGCAGAGACCAGCACTGTAGGCTGAGCAGGTCACAACGGTGTGAGAGTAAATGCAGGTGTTGACCTTTAACAGTGAGGACAGCTTGAATGAAGAGCGGTTTCGTGCTGTCAGACCATCAGTGCAATGTAGGCAGTGTTAACATACAAGGCTGATGAATCAGGGAGACAGTGACAGATCAGGGAAGACGCTGGGGACCGAACAACCATATTCACATTTTATATCACTCTCTGAAAGACAGAGAGGTGAGTAACAGTTTGCAATACATCCTGTAGACAGGGAAGAGTACTGGACCCATTAGGGAGTTTTTGCTCCCCTGCTTTTCCACGAGCCTAGTTGACTTTCCCATTGACTCCACAGGCATGAAAACAGCAGAACTGTGTGTGGGACTGAGGCAGACAAAGTGGGGGAAGGAACATGGAGCTGGTCAGCTGGGCTCGGACACTGACAGGCAGAGCAGCTGCATCCCATTCAACCTCTGTTTGGAGACAGATACAACATCAACGTTTGGCTTGCTAAGGTCAAGATGAGACATTCCAGGAAAGCGGCCAGGGCGGCTGCATGTAGTTGGACCTGAGTCCTATTAATTTTGAGCAAAAATGCTTCCCACTCTCCCCTCCCCTCCCCTCTCCTCCCCTTCCTTCTCCTCTCCTCCTCTTCTCCTTACCCAGGAGAGATGGGTCAGAGGAAATGGCTGAGCTGATCAGGGGCATACAGACAGGAGCCTCTCATCCTGTCAGGGGCCATACTCTCTGGTCTTAAATGAGACAGCCTGGCAGCGTTATGGACACAAGATTTGCCAAGTGGATGGGTCTTTGGGTGAATTAAAAAATACACCTTTTCTAAGCTTTAGGTGAACAGCTCCTGGTCTTAATTTCACCCCCTGCCCTCTGGTGGGCATCCTTGTGCAGGGCTCAGTCTGAGACACTGTAGCAGACCTGTGGCCTCTGGTTTTGTTTCCAGTTGAGAAACGCCTATCACAGTGGTAGAGCTGGGAACCCCTTCCCTCCAGCCCGAGTCTACTCCCTCTTTGTCATTACCTGAGTGCTTCCTTTCTGCAAGGCTTGGGCATTCGCAGTCATGCTCTGGTGTACATATGCCTACGACAAAGGGCTGAGAATTTGGCTGTTAATTCAGTGCATTTTTCTTTTTTTTTTCTTTGGTTTTGTTTTGCTGTTGGCTAGGGCAGGAGTGATGACTGACATTTTTTTCTTCTGCTTAGAGGAGTTTATAAAATTCCATTTGTTGTTATCTCACAGGATGAGGGCTGGGAAGAAGGAAAGCATTTGCCAGCCAGTGTGGGGAAGTTTTCTACAGACTGTTGTTACGATTCTGTTCCCTTGGAAGATAATTAAAAGTTATGCGCTTATGCTTAGGGTTCTACTCCAGGTCCGTTTGGGTTTAAAATGTACAATAAATTAAAGAGAGCTTTACAGTGGTTCCTAAGATCTGATCAGAGGAATCTCTCCCTTTGTAGTATGACTAGAAGCAAACTGTCTCCTGAAGTAAGGAAAAGCAGTTGAGCCAGTACTGATTAGATCCTACTCTTTTGACTGAGAAGTACAAGAAAATAATCTAGCGAGAGACAAGGAAGCAGGATCAGGGGATGGGGTCAGGAACATGATGAGAGGCAAGTCAGGGTCCCTCTTATTCATGTGACAATGGTGGGCACAAGTGGACCCCTCATGGCTCCACTTGGGGAATCAGCAGCCTAAAATATGGGGGGAGGGCTCCACAGCAGGCATCAAATCACAGTTCAGGGAGTCATAAATATCACCTCCATCTTAAATACATGAGGGGAAAAGTGCTCAGGCCTCAAAGGGCTCTCCAACCTAGGATCCAGGATAGGAGAACGAGACAATGGGCAACTGGTACCACTTTTCTCTGTACATGGTATCCAATTATTGCTCTGATCTTCAAAGAAATTTTAAGTGCCTTTTGTTGAGATTACTCAATTTTACTAAGCCACGAGGAGAGGCTGGAGAATTTGGACACGCTGGTCTTTGGATCCTTAAGCTGGGAACAATGCCATTTTGCTAGACAAAATGGGGTATACACCAGAGCCACTCTTTGTTTTTTGCTGCCTGATAACTAGAAATGTATATGCTCCCCATACAAAAGAAAGCACATCTCAGTATGATGCCTGTGGTTAATAGTAACGGTGGTGATGATGTGGCTTGAGGAAAATATAAAAAATAGAATCTCTTAAGGTTTAGATGTATGAAGTACTAAGATCCCTTGTTTAAGCCTTTAGCAACTTGACAGATATACCCTGCAGTATGTATGGGCCATGTCATAGATCTGTCGAATGAGAATTCATGGGAATCATTCATCTAAGCCTGGGAATGTCGGAAAAGGCTAATCCTCACCACTCTAAGAAACGTTCAGAGACTTTTAGGGTCAAAGTTCTCATTGAGATGAAATGTTGTATTGTCGTCATTCAGTTTTCTGCAGTAGCCGTATTCTGGCTGTTTGTAGAAAGAGGGATATAATTTATCACTTGGGTCAGATGCCTGATCTTGTGCAGCACATGGTGGGGCTATACATAATAGGTGGGCAACATGTTCTTATTTGTCGATGTAGTTCTCTTTGGAGTGGAAGGAAATAAATTGTTTTGAGATGGATGCCACGTGTGGGAATTCCTGGTGCAATCTGCTTTCTGAATGTTTTCATGACAGGTTGGAACCATTTAGATTTGTCCATAAAGGTTTCTGAAAAAGTAACATCGAGGTAGACGTATCACATATTGTATTTGTATAACATGTTGCTTGATAGCTTATACACATATTATTTTATATGATTTAATTCATACAATCCCATGAAATAATTGTTATTAACTCCATGTTATAGATGAAGAAATCAGGGAGATGAAGGGGTTAACCCAAGCAACAGAATCAGGATCAATTTTCTTTTAAACTTCTTATCTTGTGCTCTCTCTGTCTCATTGCTATTAGACCTTGGCTCTAGTTCAAGAGGAGCCATTGCTCAGCTACATGGCCCTAAGTAAATTACTTTGTCTCGCTGGTCTGGGATTCCTAATCTATGGAATCGGGTAACCAATACCTTTGAACAATCTTAGACCCACAGAAGTAGCCAAAAAAAGTCTAAAGTAGAAAAGGCATTAGCGTCCCTCTTTCCTTGCCAGAAAGAAACAAAGTCTAGAGCTTCTCTATGACCGATTTTCTTCTACCTGCTAACATCATTCTGTAAAGTTACTCACAATCCCTCTCGTGCTTTCAATCATCCCTGACCATGACCCCTTAGTGAGATAGAATATATCTTGGACTCCTAGTCTGGGAGTTTTGCTATCTATATTAAAATCTGTCTTCCTTTTTTCCTCTGGGCTTATTTCTGCAGTTTGGATTGACCTCTGAACTCATTCCCCTGCTACATGGCCTCAGTCTTCAGTCAGATCTCTGGCCTTTATCCAGTCCTAAGGGTCTACCTGGATAATTGATTTTAGAGTCTACCAGTATGACCTGTTCTCTCACTATTCTTACCCCCTGTTCTGGTCCTGATAGACACCTGGCTCATTCAGCCAATTGTTGGCAGCACAGCCATTGGTATTTACAAACTTTAGACTTTCTGCTCCGTTGGTGAGTGCAAAGAGCTCTATCTATCTCCCTCTAAAATGGTTCTTCCCATTTGAGGAAGCCCAGGTATCTCCATCATAAATGTTACTAGTTAGAAGCCATTATGTCCGACATGAATAGCTTCCTCTATCTATTTTCTCCAGCTGTCCCAGCATGCAGTCAGAGCACATGGAGCGAATGCCTTCTCTTCCCAGTCTCAGGGATAAGGGAGTCTGCATGGAGGTGCCACAGATGGCAAGGGAGGTCCAGGGAAGTGATAGTGGGGAAACTGACTTGTACACATTCCAGTGAGAATCTCTTCCCTTCTGTGAATGGCTATTTTGGAACCTGTTTCCGGGCAACAAAAGCATGTTCTGTTAACTATCATCTTGTCCACCAGCCAAACTGCCTACAAGCAAGCAACCCAGCTAAGTAGCCTCAAGAAAGGGGCCAGGTTTGAGCCTAGACATTGATATTTTTCCATGTGCAGAAATTGAAAGGAAGGTCTGTTGATGATGTTGCAATAAACTTGTGCGTGATTTTTCCTGGTGAAAAAAAAGGTATATCTCCTGTTTATCTCTCAAATGTTAACAGTGGGCCCACACAGCAGTGTAAACTGAAGAAACTTGGACGTCCTCCCCTATCTCAGAGCTCTCCATATTTGTAAGAGCCTGAAAATCTGCCAACTATTCAGACGGATGAGCCCAGAGAAACAGATGTGATCCTGGCCACTTATCCTTCTGGACAGGAGCATTCTGGGAAGATAGAGACCTGGATTCTAGTACTGGCCTTGTAAGACTGAGTCAGTCCCTAATTCTTTTGGGAATCTTGGTTTCCTTATCTGAGGAAAATGGTGGGTGAAAGAATTTGACAAGGAGATATTTATGGCTTCCTCCTGCTTTAAATTTTTGCAATTCTGTGTTTCCCTCTTTCCTTTTCCTGAAAGTATAACTGTCTGTATTCAGAGATCAGTTCTCTACCCCTGACTTCTTTCTGCCAGGTGAGCTGGGCAGTGTCTCTCTCCACCTGGGCACCTACTAAATAAATAGATGGTTGACCAGATCCACCTGGCATCAGATATTTTCAGATGTAATAATGCAGCTTCTCTGGATTCCAAAAAGGGAGCTATTAAGAGCAACCACACTGCTTGGAAAGACTCACTCAGGAATCTCCAAGATAACATTATAACTAGATTTGCTGAGCATTTAAATTAAATTATTTTACTAATTATGGATGTCTGACATTTCACTTCTAAGTGAACTGTGGAAGGTTGAATTGAAGTGAAGTTTGCTCTTTCTCTTCTCTAAGGAATTATTATCTGTTTTTCAGCCAGGAGGGATGGACCACACTGTTCCATCCTCTCTTCTGTCTGCTTAGGTGATCCCCTCATTGTCTCCAGGAATCGCTTGGAATGAATCAGCTCTCAGCTCCTGCAGGGTTTATTTATAGAAGAGTGGGCAGCGTTAAGGATGTTAATAATGGATGGTGACACCGAGGGTCTGGCGACAGTGGGAAGGCATTAACCACCTTCGGTCTGTGGGGATGAAAGGAGAGACAGGCTCCTGCAATGCCACAAGAGCTAAAACCACAGATGGGGCCACCTGACAGGAGCTGTGGCTGTAGGGATGACGGCCACACCCAAACTGTGACCCAGCAGGGATGGAGCAAGGAAATAAATCCCCCCACCTCCCTCTGTTCCTCCTCTGACAGCCTGCTGGTGCACTGTCCCCATGGCTGAACCCAACAGGAAGCCAGAGGCCAGGGGTTCCAGAGAATGCATCCATAGAGGTTGGCCTCCTGAGCACAGAGCTGGGTGAAGAGGATGGAAAATGGGCCTGAGGTTGCAAACAGAACCTATATCAGCATCGTCACTTTTGCTTTTAAAACTTTGCTTCTCATTTTATCTACTTAGACATTTGAAACTTTGCTCTAACGAAGATTTCTGAAAACTAATAAAAATGAAGTATAAAGACGGTTCTAGTTCTCTTTCCTTTTTAAAAAAGCTTGCATGGCTTCCTGCAGAAATGTTTTTTTCAGTAGTCATATCTTAAAGAGGTCCTTGTTGGATACATCAAGGAAAGAGAAGTATATAGCTATTGCTAGAGTTTTAGACAAATTTCTACCTGCCCACTGAGAATACTCTCTTTTAACGATGATTTATTATGCCTACTATAGTGTTTGACTGGAATTAGATTTTATAAAACGCCTTAAGCTTCTTGGAGGAATGTTTCCCCTTGAATGCAAAGTCCCGTGTATGCAATGGAACAATAACATGCAACATCTATTATTTCAGAACATATACTTGTTGTTACAATTACATATCTCAGGCATTTCTATCCCAGAATTCTCTCTGGCCAAAAAGCTGTAAAATCATTCAACTGGATATGTATTGGGAATGACTACCTGCTATCAAGGAGAAAACACTCTTGGCTGTAGTATATTTTCTCCTGATATATTCTCTCTCCTTTCTCACTCTTTCTCCACATCTCCTACCTCACTCCTTCTCTCTTCCTCTCCTTTCTAGACAGAATGACACACTTCTGACAACAAAAACGTTAGTGCATTCAAGCATCCGAGATATATGCATCTTAATACTTTGGGGACTACCCCATAAATTTAATGTCACCCGGAGCAAATCCATTTTCAAATTGGTGATTTTGATAGCTTCACACCATTAGATTTCTTCAATTTGTTTACAAGTTTGTTATGGTTTTTGTTGTTGTTGTGCTTTTGTTTTACTTTGCTTTCCTCACTTTTTTCTTTTTCTCAATGACCATCTTTCTTTCTCTGGATGTTTCATGTTTGTATCGTGTCCCCAGTCCTTTCACTTCCAGTGCAAAACCGGGTCTTAAAAATGACACTTTGAGGATTTATCTCATAAAATTATTGGGAACATTGCACATGCAATCCCCAACCTAGTGGCTATCCAAGTCAGGAGAAATTCCTGAATCTAAGGGATTGGGAGGACAAAGAGAACAGTCTCATGACCAGAAAACGGGTGTGCAGATCAAAACCCCTGCCAGCAGTGTACAAAAGTGCGTTTTACCACATCCTTGTTAGCATTTAAAAACAGCTTTTCATTTCAAAATAAATATGAACAAAGGCATTTCAATGAAAACTGTCTTAGTTTAAGAATAAATTGGGTGCAATAAGTTGAAGGAAGCCTTAAAGTACTTAGATGGTTTAATATGAACTGGAGGAAATTGATGTTCTGTGTCCGTTCCTTTTCCTCTCCCAAAGCAAGTACAACAGTTAGGTACGAAAATGTATTGCATTCCTTTTAGAAATTTTGGAAAGATCTTAAACTTTATGGGCTTACCAAAGTCTACACATAGAAGTTCGTTACTTCGCCTTCTGGACTGTGGGAGTTTGATGTAGGAGGTTTCTGCCTACTGGAACTTAAGTAGTTTTTGTTTCTATGATATATATCCTGGAGTTCTTTGCAACTTTGAGACAGTGAATAGTTTCAAGTTATGATACTAACAATAGATGGCAATATATACAGCTTCTGAGTCTCTTAGAGGGAAGTGATAAATACTTTTATTCCGCAGCTATAAAACACCCCAGCTGCTTGGTCACTGAATGTTATAGTGTTTTCAAAACCCATTATATCTCATCGGTAGGATCTATCCCAGTTGTTACTTCTGAATAATGACTGACCTAGTGGTATTGAGATACTATAAACCACATTCTCTTTACCTGCTCTGGAACTAAGTACTCATGAGCTAAGATATAGATATATACATATAAAACTTACAGCAGGATATTTAGGTGAGAGATAGGGGCAGTAGGGGATAAGACTGGAGATTTTAAAGACTTTAAAAATGTAGTAGCAAAAGGTATGTGATTCAGAATTCTACAGTTTATTGACCTAAAGGCAAAAAATCATTTTTCAGCTGATTCTTTTCTTTCTTTTTATTTTTTTTTTGGCCACACAGGGCTTGTAGGATCTTCGTTCCCCAACCAGGGATTGAACCAGTGCCCCCTGCCGTGGAAGTGTGGAGTCCTAATTACTGGACTGCCAGGGAATTCCCAGATTCTTTGTGTTTTTGATCAATAGATTTCATTTCTACTCCCTGCCCACTATTATCCCCTCTACCACCTCACATACGTCTGTTTTGTCCATAGTTACCCTATTTAGGTACAAATAGAAAAATGATGTTCATTTTGCTTTAGTTACGGTTGTGGCGAATGGAACGCTTTCAATAAATTCCATTTTCCTGTATCTTCTTTTAGGTTGCAGCCTAAGATCGGTTTGCATCTGTACTCTTCTTGTTTGACAAGGTGGATTACCTTTTCCCAGAATCTTATCAGATGGTATCTGTTAGGCTTCAGAACCTAGCCTGTTCTTTTAAAAGTATTACAGATGAACTCATGGGAATGTGGAAAAGGGCCCAAGAGTTTCTGAAAGGAATGCCGACATAAACAAACACTGTCAAATGAAACTGCACAGGACCATTTGTATCTGAATCCTCACTACCAAACTTGACTGTTTTTTTTTTTTTTTTTGCTTCTCTTTGAATCCCAGGCTCTTCCATGGATTCTCCTTCTTCTTGAATTTTCCCTGTGGAATGATGTCACCTCCAATATGACATCCTAAGATCCTACCCTACATCGTAATGGGCTCTCCTGACTCCCCATCCATCCAGCCTGTCCAGTGCCTTTATCTTTGTCTCACTGAGCCTGGACTTCGTAATACAGGACAGTCAGCCCTGTCCAGTCCACATCAAGTGATTCTCCTTTGTTCCCGGTTTTCTGTTTACCTTTGATTCTGGCGTTCAGAGGCGGTGTGGGGAAGCTTCGTGCTGGATCTCTTTTCTATTTCCTTGGAAGCATCTCTTTCAGAATTAATTTCTATTCTGATTTCATAACCAAACCGATACTTCCATGGATACTCTCTGTCTCATATCCATATCATTTACTGAGTCACAATTCTATATTTCATTAATATCCTGGCATAAAATCATTTTTAGCTAATTTCTGATGTTATATTGGTCTTTAGAATCACTGATAGCCCATTAGCCACCAACTTTTATCATACTCATTTGTGTCTTTTATTGATTAAAATTTGTATTTTTAAGTATCATTAATTCATTTTTACTTCTATGTGCTTACGTTTTAACTTTATCTATGATCCAAGAAGTTGCATCCAGGACAAGAAAAACTCAGTTCTTTCCAGAATTCCACCACCTCTGTGTTACACAGTTGCTGGGAAACCATCTCTGGGAGGCAAGTTGAGGAAAGCCACCCATCTCATCTGACAAGTGTTGCCCATCGAGGGGTGGACATGACAGATATGGTCTTTGAGATTTAAGATGGTCATTTATTTTGGGTGGGAGCCAATCTCAGAGGTTTTGTCTTGGAGATGTGCCAAAGCATACGCTAGAATCACAAGTCCACTCCAAGTGATGGCATAAGGAAGAAAAGGAGTCAAAGCAAAGACCTAGAACATCCTTGTCTGCTAAAGTGTTGCTTGGGAAAGTCCTTGCCGACTTAACTCTGATAGGCCACACGTTAGACACTCTGACAGCACCACATACCTTTCAACCATTGCTCTCACATTGCAGTGAGTAATATGTATTATTGGTAGAACTAATTGTTTATTATCCATCTCATTCTCCAAAGAGAAAGCTCCAGGAGGGCAGACCCCACGTCTCTTCTTCACCATTTTATCCCTAGAGCCTAGAACAGTAATTAGAAATATATTAGGAACTCATTGCATATCTATTGAATGACTGAATGATTGAAAGAAGGAAAGTGGTTCGTTTTTAGAGTACATGCATGCATTTGTTCCCCACTCCCCTGTCTAATGAGGAAGGATTTCCACCAAATGGTCCTGGTCTCTTGCTCCGGGCATTAGTCCTCTTCAAAGAGGTCAAGTAAGTTCCCTGGTTAAGAAGAGGCAGTGATTGGCATATGTTCCTTGATTTGGTAGAGATAATGTATTAAAAGTATTAAGCAAATGGAGTCTACTCTCCCGCTCTCCTTCCCTTAAGAAGTGCATGGCTGTGATCCTGATTGAGCATGTCTTCTCCGTAGTCTAGTGTTTCTCACCAGTGTACTGTTCTAAGACCTAACTGGAGGACGGGAAGTTCATTGCTGTCACATTTCTAAGCTATACCACCTGAAATAATTTTTGACACAAAGTAAGATAACATTTTGATCCTCATCTACGTGGCTCCTTTTTTTCCCCCTTTCTTAATTGGTTTTGAACATGGGCAAGAAACAAGGATCTCATTTTGGGGGCTAAACTAAAACCCCAATAGCTCTATGCATAGAAAGACTCCAGGAAAAATCAATATAGACACATCCTAAGACTGAAAAGTTTTGACTCCAAAGAGGGCAAAGTGAGATTCAAGACTGGAAATGGAAGAATGAAGCTTTGAAAACAAAAGATTTTTCCTGCAGCCTGAGAGTTGGTGAGCCTCGTGGATTGTGTGCAAAATGTTCTGTGTAGAGGATCCAAAGGTTGCCTCAGATTAAAAAAAAAAGTCGTTGAGTGTCTATTTTAAGGAACCCTACATAGACCTTGAGTTTATCATCTGATGTACAGAAATTTGGCCCCATCTTCCTATCTTCCTCCTTACCTGAAATGGACCGTTCCCCTCATCACACCCTTCAAAGCTCAGCTTGAGCCCAGCCCATCTTCCCAGGAAGTCTGCCTTTACCTTCCCAGCCTGCAGGGATCTCCTCCTCCTCTGGCCTCCTGGTTCCCCACAGATGGTCTTTATCGCCTATTCTCTTCAATTAAAGTGTGAGCTCCTGAGAGAAGGGGTGAGGTTTCTCAATGGTAGCTCTGCATCACCCGAACCGCCCGGCATCCAGCAATCATATGAATCAGTTTCTGAATCCCAATCATAGTTCCGCATCCAATCTGTTACTAACGCGAACTCTGGAAGAGATTCATTAGATGTATATTTCAGCGGAAGAGAGAAGCTCAGAGACGGTGAGTTATTTTGCTCAAAGTAAAAAAACTAGGAAACAGCAGAGCCAGGATTCAAACGTAGGTCTCCTGACTCTTGAGTTCAGTGCTTCTTCCACTCCACAATGCAGCTTCCCAGAGAAAGTATTGACCTGAACTTACTACATTAGAATTCTTCTCCATAGAAGAAATGTCTTTGTTTAGAAACACTCCTGAATGGATGGGCCTGATTTCGAATCCTCTTGTGTACGGAGGGAGGAGAGGGATGAGACCAAGAGGAAACTTGACTTTCCTGCGTAAAAGACAGGAGAATTTTGAGTTAGGTGTGGCCCCCAAAAAAGGATGACTGTATTTTGCAAGAGATAGGGAGGCATCAGACATAAATATGACTAGTGAAAAATTCCCTAAAGAAGGCTTGACAGAAATATTTTTGAAGAATAAGAAGGTTTAATTTTTCTGTCGTCTTTTCTCTTACTCTCAGTCCAGCTGTTTAGTAAAATTTCATTGCCCACAACTGTCTCAAGCATTTGCTTTTGGAGGAATCAGGGAAAAGTGGTGTTGTTACATTTTGAGTCAGTGGGCCAGAGAAGAGAGAGTGGCTGAAGTGGCGGAGCAGGGAGTACACAAGAAGTCAGTGGGGAGAAGCTTCAGAAGGACAAGGAAATCGGATAAAGAGGTAGCATGAGATATCCGCCCTAGGAATTCACCAGTGTCTTGGGGAGAGCCCTGAACCTCCCCAAGATAAGGGCTAGGAGTTAAAGCCAATTTTATTTTATTTTGTTTATTTTATTTTATTATTATTACTTTTTTGCGGTACGCGGGCCTCTCACTGTTGTGGCCTCTCCCGTTGCGGAGCACAGGCTCCGGATGTGCAGGCTCAGCAGCCATGGCTCACGGGCCCAGCCGCTCCGTGGCATGTGGGATCTTCCCGGACTGGGGCACGAGCCCGTGTCCCCCACATCGGCAGGCGGACTCTCAACCACTGCGCCACCAGGGAAGCCCCTAAAGCCAATTTTATTTAGACCTTCAAAGTCAAGGTGACTCCGCTGGACATTTGGGTACCAGTAGATTGACAGTAGCCCTCTCTACATTTTCAGAATGACGAGCAGGTGGATGGTAGAGGGAGAATGGTGTTTTATGAGAAAAAAAAAAAAAAAAGAATCTTTCAGCTTCCCAAAGTCCTACATTTTGGGTGAAAGAAGGTGTTAGACAGCTGAAAATTTTCCTGGTGTTGACAGTTGAGTCATCTGCTGGAGAGCAAACTCGATGGCATTTAAAATGCATGGGTTTTGTCTCCAGAGCAGGCGTTTGGAAGCTCTATATATGCCTTTTGGCAAACTCCAGGCTTCAGTCTCCTGTGAAGAAATGTCCTGGGTACAAAAGATAGGTGACAATGCACTCCTTGTAATGTCTAAAGCAAAATCCTATTATCTTCTAATTTGGCTGTTCATGTGAATAACAGAGATGAGAAGGGGGCAGGAAGTGGGTAGGCGATAGCCAAACACAGTTTCTGCCCGCTGCCGGCCAGCTGAGCCTGCGGAGTGACTCTGCAGGTGACTCCTTGTCTTTCTCAGCCAACCAGGATCACTGAATTTAGGTCCTGCAGTGGCTGACGAGGGCCCAGGGAAGCCAAGAGCCAGAATTCCATTAATTGTAGTGGGAGGGATTCTTGGTGCCTGTCTGTCCCCTCATTCCCAGAAGCTGAAGTTGTGGGTCCAGGTGATCTGCACGGCAAAGTATCTAGCACATATGAGGGACACTGCAGTAGAGACCAAATCACGGAGTTAAGTCTAAGTCAAGGCTGGAAGCACGGCTCTTCCCCCAGGGATTGATGTCACCACACCAGCACGTTCTCATTCCCTTTGGAACTAATAATGCTGCTGCTTCCACACTGCCATCAGCACTTTCCTCTCACTACAACCAGCTACCAGGGCTCACTGGAGGCCAGGCACTGTGTCTAAGGGCTTTACACACCATCTCATTTAATGCTCATCAAAAATGCATGGGGCTGGCACTGTCATCACTCCAGTGTGACATATGAGAAAACTGAGACAGACATTTAAGTGACTCATTTCCCATCTGAGTGGATTGTTCAGGAAAAGAAAATGAAATTAGCATGAAATTCGAGAGGAGATATTCGGTAATGGCTAAGAGTAAGGGCTTTTTCAAATCTGACTTGGAAGCCGGGCTCTGCAACTTACTGGCTGTGTGAGCATAGGCAAGTTGTCAACTTCTCTGAGGCTCAGTTTTTCCACCCGCAAAATGAGGGTGATAATAGTACCAATTCTAGGCCTATTACAGTGAAAGTGATCAAGAAATGTTATCTAATCTTCTTGCTATTATTAAATAATGGTTATGTTTTTTCTGCTCACAAATCAAAAAGGCTTGTCATAAGACTCACAGGGTTAAATAGTCTTTCAGGTAATGATTCCCTTTAAAGAGTCTCTCAGTATTTGAGCAGGAAGCTGCTCTGGAAGAGCAGTCTTTTCCCAGGTTTAGGAGGTGGTGGTAAATGACCAAATGGTCTGGCCTCAGTCCCACTAAGTTCCACCATTTTAATCTCTGCTTTTATGAACAGTGTTGTCACTCCATAGCACAGCTGAAACTGCTGGGCTTTACAAAAAGAACATTAATAAGATTGTATCAATTATCTATGGCTGTAGAACCAAATACCTCAAACTTAGGACTAAAATAAAAATTATTTATTATTGATCAGGATTTTGTGGTTCTTCTGGGTTTACTCCTATGATTCTAGATGATGAATGGAATGGCTGGATAGTCCAAGGTGACCTGACACATACGTCTGGGAATTGGTGTTGTCTGTCAGCCTGAGTACCTTGGTCCTCCCCTATGTGGCCTTTCTAGACCAGCTTTCTTACAGCATGGCTGCCTCAAAGAGTTCCAGGAGGATAGGCCTCAGTGCATAAGCACCTATCGAGCTTCTTTTTGAGTCATGTTTGTTCATAGCCCATGGGCCAACCTCTGCGTCATGTGGGAGGGGACTTAGACTCCCTCCCAACCCCCTGCCCTGCTGCTTGATAGGAGAAGTGGCAAAGAATTTATGACCATTTTTAATCCATCACAATTACAAACATAAAACATAAAAACTAAAGGGAAGGCACCTGGGAGATATAAGAAAAATAAAAAGAATCCAACTTGCAAAGTATGGATTTCTGGTATCCCTTGGTTCCAAGAGCTTTCAAGCCTTGCCCCATTTCACATCCAGTAAAGCACCACCCACTAGCCCCTGGGCAGGTAAACTTGGTAGGTACCGTTTTACATGTTACATCCTGTCCTTTGGGAACTACTGGCCGTCTCCATCCCCTGGACCCTGTTCACTGGACAATTTCACTTCGATAAGTTCCCCCACCCACTGCCCTCAAGTCCTCTCCAGTCCAATAACCAGGACCTACTTCCAGGACTGAGGGACATAATGTGATTGACTGATCCATTATCTCTTAGAAAATTTTTGCTAATTGAAATTGCAACATAATTATTACTTTTTGTTAATTCTGTTAACATTTTGGAAACTGCATTTTAGCTTTATTTTAATTAATAAAGAAATACAAGTATTCCTTATAAAAATGGCTTATTATTATACTTACTATTGCCTAACATGCCTTTTTAATTAAAGTTATAAACTAGGCATCTTTCCAAATCTCTCTCTTTATATATGTGTTTATATAAATATTAATATTGTTAACTACATATAACAAATATTTCACATTTTGAAGATCTAATATTTCATTTGTGTGGCGTTGCTAAAATATATTTCACCAATCTCCTGATGACGAACATTTAGATTGTTGCCTTTTAAAATTAGAATAAACCAGTTGCAACGAATACCTTTTTACATATACGTGATACACTTATTATGATTATTTCCTAGAAATGTGAGCGTTGAGCCAAAGAATATACACAATTTAGGAAACTGATTTTATCAGCTTTGCTCATCAAGTCATTTTATGGATTCATATTCCCAAGAATTGTATATAAGAACGAGAACATCCCTTCCAAGTTTCATGTGATTTTCTTTAAAAACCCTAATTATTTTTTGTTTTGTTTTTCCAAGACAAGAAGCAAAGAGCTACAAGTTAAGTATTGCCAACACAGGGAAAGAGAAAAACACTAAACCAAACAACTTAATTTCCTTGTAGCCTGAGAGTAGCCCTATTGAGAATATCCCAGCCCAGGACTCCCTGGAGACAGAGAGGAGAGAAGTCAGAAAAGCAATAGAAGGAAGAGCCTAGTTCCCTGTGCTCTGTGGAACCGCAGCCCGTTCACTGCAGGTCAGGCCTCAGAGGTGCCTCCAGGACTAGGTCAGGCCTCAGAGAGGGGCCTCCAAGCCCAGACTCTGCTGACACCTACCCCCTGCAGAAAGACCCCAAATCCAGGGACATTTTCCAAAGCTAACTCAAATCTCCCATTGTCCTGGGAAGACTAAAAGATCCCAACACAGCCTGGTGTCCCACAGAGAAGCTATCATCTCCACTCTGACCCCATCACTGCTTCGTGCTGTGGGATTGATACAACCTGGCAAGGAAAAAGTCCTTTGATAAAGTGAACAGAAATATTCCAGGAACCCACCGTGGGCACAATTATTCCCTCAGCCCCAAACCCCAAATTCCCTCTCATTTCCTCATTGCTTTTCCAAATAGCTCTTTTCTCGTTGCACTTAGAACTCTGCAACAGAAAATAGTTAAAGGTATTTTTGACATTTGGCAGCTTTTTCCAGATAGTCCTAGAGAAGGGCGTGTCATCTCTTTGTTATGCTCTAAGTGTCTTGATTAGTGTCTGAAGGAACACCAAGGATGATTTTGTGAAGGCTTTACCTGGGATCCTAAATCCAGGGGAATGCATACCTGGGGACTGTGGGTCTAGAGCCTTCTGGAGGTAGATGTTTTAGAGCTTCAACCATTTTCTCTTGTAGACCAGGGGAAATGGCTATGGAAGCAAGCATCGAGCTCAAACTTCTGAATCTCACACTGAGTCTGTTATATTGTTATATAACAATTGTTATATTGTTATAACAATATCTTATTTCTTCAAACTTGGATGGAAAAGTTTTATGGCTTTTCATTTATATTATTCATCCATGTCAGAGCAGGAGGTGCCCTTAGAAATTAATCTTCTAATTCAAATTCCTCCTTTGGAAAAACTGCATGCAGCCCAGAGAGAGGATGAGAGTCACCTAAGCTCACATACATCTTGTCGGTACCAGGCTCTGGACCAAAGGGAGCCTTCTGACTTGTGGTGAGAGGAATTTCCTCTGCTTCCTTTTTTTTTTTTTTTTTTTAAAGATTTATTTATTATTTATTTTTTTTATTTTTGGCCGAGTCGGGTCTTAGCTGCGGCTATGCGGGATCTTTTGTTGAGGTGCGTGGGCTCTTCATTGTGGTGCACAGGCTTCTCTCTAGTTGTGGCGTGAAGGTTTTCTCTCTCTAGTTGTGGCATGCACGCTCCAGAGCGCGTGGGCTCTATAGTTTGCAGCACGTGGGCTCTAGTTGAGACGTGTGAGCTCAGTAGTTGTGGCGCATGGGCTCAGTTGCCCCGCAGCATGTGGGATCTTAGTTCCCTGACCAGGGCTCGAACCTGCGTCCCCAGCATTGTAAGGTGAATTCTTTGCCACTGGACCACGAGGGAAGTCCCTGCTTCCTTCTCAAAGCTCTTTCATGGAGCCATTTTCAAGCCTATTTCTAAGTATTCATTAGGCATCAGGCACAGTGCTCACCACTTTGTAGTTTTTGCTGACTTCTCACAATTGTATCAGAACCATTACCTTCATCTTACAGGTAAGGAAAATAGGTTTTGGAGAGGTTTTATAAGTTGCTTAATATGATGTATTAATTTTCTATGGTTTCCATAACAAATTACTGCCAACTTAATGGCTTAAACAGCACAAATGTATCATCCTACAGTTTAGTAGCTCATAAGTCTGAAACAGGTCTCTTGGGCTAAAATCAGGATGCTGACAGCACTGTGTTCCTTTCTGGAGGCTCTGTATGAGAGTCTGTTTTCTTGCCTTTTCTAGTTTCTAGAGGCCCTCCACACTCCTTTGCTCATAAGACCCTTCCTCAATCTTCAGAGCCAACAACAATGGGCTGAATCCTCATACTGAGTCGCCCTGACACTTCATCTATCATCTTATCTCTCTCTGGCTACAGCCAGGAAAGGTTTTTTAAGGACTCATGTGATTAGGTTAGCCCACCTTGGTAACCTAGGGTAATCTCCCCATGCTCCTGGTTTGCAAACCAGTTCCAAATTCCCTTTACCATGTAAGGTAACATATTCACAGGCTAGGGCATGATCATATTTGGGAAGGGGTCATCGTTCTTCATACCACAGTCTACTCTCTGATTCCCAAAGATATATATCTCTCCCATGTGTAAAATACATTTTTCCTATCTCAAGGTCCCCCAGTGTCTCAACCCATTACATGAGAGAGGCTAGTACATGGCAGGGCTAGATCTCTGGTTCCAATGCCCTCTTAACTGCTGCCCCAATGCTCATGCTGCCTTTTTGCTTTAACATGGGGAGTGTGATTTCTTTACTGATTTGCATGAGCTCTTCAAGTTATAGAAAGTTAAACCATAAGCTCTGTGAAAGGCAGAAAAACTATATTTTGTAAAGCATTCCATCTCAGTGCCTATCACATAGTAAGCACTCAAAGATTTGCAAAGCGAATGAATGTTGAAGAAAACAAGTATCTAAGTAAACTAATGACATAAGCAGTGGATGGAGGCAAGCAAAGTCGTTACAAAAATATACTTTTCATGTTCCAAAAACCCTTGTATTCTTCTCGATGTTTTTCAGAGCCCCTTGAAACAGGTTACAAACTTCACCAGAGTCCAGGTTGCCCTTCCAGGTAAATTATCAAACTGCGTGTGCTTCTTCTGGATTTTAATTACCAGTAAATGTCGTTTCAGGCATGGTGATTCCTGCCAAGATGGACCCCCAGCCCATGGATTCTGTTTTAGTTTTAAATATAACCATTAAACTTCTAGATTACCAAATACTTGTTATTCCTGGTATACTCAGGTGCATTCTGGGTGTAAACATCTTAATTGTTTTTGTAGATAGAACGGTCTCCCGTAGTTTTTTCTAACATCCCCCTCCATGATGACTATTCCAATGGAACATAAGGGAATACAACATCATTTTCCCAACAAAGGTATTTTAAAAATAATTTGGCTTAGCGTAACCGTAGCCAGGTCTGAGAGTGGGAATAAGGATTGACTGTAAATGGGCACAAGGGATTTTATTGTAGCCTTGGAAATGTTCTAAAATTGGATTTTGATGATGGTTGCACAACTGAGTAATCTCTAAAAAATACTGAATGGCACCCTTAAAATTAGTACTATGGTACATAAATTATACCTCAATAAAGCTGTTAAAAAGAATTAGCTTACCATCCACTCAGAAGCACTGTTTTGTGTTAAATGTAATTGTTTTTTACAAAGGCAGTCTCTAAGTACATCCTTTGTAATAACACTTAAGCTTCTTCAACTCTTTCTTGGCCTATTAATAAGCAGAGCCGAGCATGATCACACTTAGTTGCTCCAGAAGAAAACACGTCATGCTTGTTCGCCTTGTTCTTCCCAAATGATTTAAGAACAAACAGATACTCATTCTTAATCTTTACAAAATCCTGATATTTGGTTGAATTTATCTTACATTTATAGGAGGAATTGTTTTGATGTGATTCAAAACCATGCATTTTTTTATGTCCTACAATTCTTTAGAAGTAGTCATTTGAACCCCTACTCCATCAGTGTACTGCTAAAGAGACGAGTCTGTTTCCCATGACAAAGCTTAATATGTTGGTGTATACAGGCAGGCAAACAAAAGGAGAAAACTAAATATCAGCTTCTTAAAATTTGTGGACTTAAACGTCAATTGCATAAGTACATTTCTGGATAAATATACATAATATCAAAAATAGAAACATGTACACTGTTGCAAATATAATGATTCTTTAAAGAATTACTGGGTTTAAAGCAAGAAAACTTCATTTGGAAATTGTATAAATAACTCACATGCTTGATGGCAGATTCCTTGTTCTTTAGACAAAAACTTGGACTGGCCGTCTCACTGTTAGTATATGATACAATTTTAGAGTCTCCAGGCTTGGTTCCTATGTGAACCAGGGAGGGAAGCTCTGAACTGTGACCTCATTCCTTGTTCCTTGTTCCCTAGTCCAGTATTGCTTCCCCATGAGGATCATTGACATAACTGGTGGTGATTGTAAAAGTTCAGATTCTAAACTTACTGAGTCAGAATCTTCAAGGTGCTGTTCCAGGAATCTGTATTTTTAACAAGAGCTACACGTAATTATTATTATTTTTAACATCTTTATTGGAGTATAACTGCTTTACATTGTTGTGTTAGTTTCTGCTATAACAAAGTGAATCAGCTATATGTACACATATATCTCCATATCTCCTCCCTCTTGCGTCTCCCTCCCACCCTCCCTATCCCACCCCTCTAGGTGGTCACAAAGCACCGAGCTGATTTCCCTGTGCTATGCGGCTGCTTCCCACTAGCTATCTATTTTACATTTGGTAGTGTATATATGTCCATGCCACTCCCACTTCGTCCCAGCTTACCCTTCCCCCTCCCTGTGTCCTCAACTCCATTCTCTACGTCTGTCTTTATTCCTGTCCTGCCCCTAGTTTCTTCAGAACTTTTTTTTTTTAGATTCCATATATCTGTGTTAGCATATGGTATTTGTTTTTCTCTTTCTGACTTATTTCACTCTGTATGACAGTCTCTAGGTCCATTCACCTCACTACAAATAACTCAATTTTGTTTCTTTTATGGCTGAGTAATATTCCATTGTATATATGTGCCACATCTGCTTTATCTATTCATTTGTCCATGGACACTTAGGTTGCTTCCATGTCCTGGCTATTGTAAATAGAGCTGCAATGAACATTGGGATGCATGTGTCTTTCGGAATTATGGTTTTCTCTGGGTATATGCCCAGTAGTGGGATTGCTGGGTCGTATGGTAGTTCTATTTTTAGGTTTTTAAGGAACCTACAAACTGTTCTCCATAGTGTCTGTATCAATTTACATTCTCACAAACAGTGCAAGAGGGTTCCCTTTTCTCCACACCCTCTCCAGCACTTAATGTTTGTAGAGTTTTTGATGATGGCCATTCTGACCGGTGTGAGGTGATACCTCATTGTAGGTTTGGTTTGCATTTCTCTAATGATTAGTGATGTTGAGCATCCTTTCATGTGTTTGTTGGCCATCTGTATATCTTCTTTGGAGAAATGTCTATTTAGGTCTTCTGCCCATTTTTGGGTTGGGTTGTTTGTTTCTTGATATTGAGCTGCATGAGCTGCTTGTAAATTTTGGAGATTAATCCTCTGTCAGTTGCTTCCTTTGAAAATATCCTCTGTCAGTTTCTTTGTTGGCAAATATTTTCTCCCATTCTGAGGCTTGTCTTTTCACCTTATTTATGGTTTCCTTTGCTGTGCAAAAGCTTTTAAGTTTCATTAGGTCCCATTTGTTTATTTTTGTTTTTATTTCCATTTCTCTAGGAGGTGGGTCAAAAAGCATCTTGCTGTGATTTATGTTATAGAGTGTTTTGCCTATGTTTTCCTCTAAGAGTTTGATAGTGTCTGGCCTTACATTTAGGTCTTTAATCCATTTTGAGTTTATTTTTGTGTATGGTGCTAGGGAGTGTTCTAATTTCATTCTTTTACATGTAGCTGTCCAGTTTTCCCAGCACCACTCATTGAAGAGACTGTCTTTTCTCCATTGTATATTCTTGCCTCCTTTACCAAAAAGAAGTTGACCATATGTGCATGGGTTTATCTCTGGGCTTTCTATCCTGTTCCATTGATTTATAGTTCTGTTTTTGTGCCAGTACCATACTGTCTTGATTACTGGAGCTTTGTATTATAGTCTGAAGTCAGGGAGCCTGATTCCTCCAGTTCCCTTTCTCTTTCTCAAGATTGCCTTGGCTATTCAGGGTCTTTTGTGTTTCCATACAAATTGTGAAATGTTTTGTTCTAGTTCTGTGAAAAATGCTGTTGGTAGCTTGATAGGGATTGCATGGAATCTGTAGATTGCTTTGGGTAGTATAGTCATTTTCACAATGTTGATTCTTCCAGTCCAAGAACATGGTATATCTCTCCATCTGTTTGTATCATCTTTAATTTCTTTCATCAGTGTCTTACAATTTTCTGAATACAGGTCTTTTGTCTCCTTAGGTAGGTTTAATCCTAGGTATTTTATTCCTTTTGTTGCAATGGTAAATAGGAGTGTTTCCTTAATTTCTCTTTCAGATTTTTCATCATTAGTGTATAGGAATGCAAGAGATTTCTGTGCATTAATTTTGTATCCTTTTACTTTACCAAATTCATTGATAATTTCCAGTAGTTTTCCGGTCGTGTCTTTAAGATTCTCTATGTATAGTATCAGTCATCTGCAAACAGGGACAGCTCTACTTCTTCTTTTCCGATTTGGATTCCTTTTATTTCTTTTTCTTCTCTGATCACTGTGGCTAAAACTTCCAAAACTATGTTGAATAATAGTGGTGAGGGTGGGCAACCTTGTCTTCTTCCTGATCTTAGTGGAAATTGTTTCAGTTTTTCACCATTGAGAACGATATTGGCTGTGGGTTTGTCATATATGGCCTTTATTATGTTGAGGTAAGTTCCCTCTATGCCTACTTTCTGGAGGGTTTTTATCATAAATGGGTGTTGAATTTTGTTGAAAGCTTTCTCTGCACCTATTGAGATGATCATATGGTTTCTCTCCTTCAATCTGTTAATATGGTTTATCATGTTGATTTATTTGCATATATTGAAGAATACTTTCATTCCTGGGTTAAACCCTACTTGATAATGGTGTATGATCCATTTAATGTTCTGTTGGAATCTGTTTGCTAGTATTTTGTTGAGGATTTTTGCATCTATGTTCATCAGTGATATTGGCCTGTAGTTTTCTTTTCTTGTGACATCTTTGTCTGGTTTTGGAATCAGGGTGATGTTGGCCTCATAGAATGAGTTTGGGAGTGTTCCTCTCTCTGCTATATTTTGGAAGAGTTTGAGAAGGATAGGTGTTAGCTCTGGTCCTAGGCTTTTGTTTGTTGGAAGATTTTAAATCACAGTTTCAATTTCAGTGCTTGTGATTAGCCTGTTTATATTTTCTATTTCTTCCTGGTTCAGTCTCGGAAGGTTGTGTTTTTCTAAGAATTTGTCCATTTCTTCCACGTTGTCCATTTTATTGGCATATAGTTGCTTGTAGTAATCTCTCATGATCCTTTGTATTTCTGCAATGTCAGTTGTTACTTCTCCTTTTTCATTTCTAATTCTATTGATTTGAGTCTTCTCCCCTTTTTTCCTGATGAGTCTGGCTAATGGTTTATCAATTTTGTTTATCTTCTCAAAGAACCAGCTTTTAGTTTTATTGATCTTTGCTATTGTTTCCTTCACTTCTTTTTCATTTATTTCTGATCTGATCTTTATGATTTCTCTCCTTCTGCTAACTTTGGGGTTTTTTTGTTCTCCTTTCTCTAATTGCTTTAGGTATAAGGTTAGGTTGTTTATTTGAGATGTTTCTTGTTTCTTGAGGTAGGACTGTATGGCTATAAACTTCCCTCTTAGAACTGCTCTTGCTACATCCCATAGGTTTTGGGTCATCATGTTTTCATTATCAATTGTTTCTAGGTATTTTTTGATTTCCCCTTTGATTTCTTCAGTGATCTCTTGGTTATTTAGTAGAAATTATAGTTGAAAATTTCTTTTTTTAGCCTCCATGTGTTTGTATTTTTTACAGGTTTTTTTCCCTGTAATTGATATCTAGCCTCATAGCACTGTGGTTGGAAAAGATACGTGATACAATTTCAATTTTCTTAAATTTATCAAAGCTTGATCTGTGACCCAAGATATGATGTATCCTGGAGAATGTTCCATGAGCGCTTGAGAAGAAAGTGTATTATGTTGTTTTTGGAGGGAATGTTCTATAAATATCAATTAAGTCCCTCTTGTTTAATGTATCATTTAAAGCTTGTGTTTCCTTATTTATTTTCATTTTGGATGATCTGTCCATTGGTGAAAGTGGGGTGTTAAAGTTCCGTACTATGATTATGTTACTGTCAATTTCCCCTTTTATGGCTGTTAGCATTTGCCTTATGTATTGAGGTCCTCCGATGTTGGGTGCATAAATATTTACAATTGTTATATCTTCCTCTTGGATTGATCCCTTGATCATTATGTAGTGTCCTTCTTTGTCTCTTGTAATAGTCTTTATTTTAAAGTCTATTTTGTCTGATATGAGAATTGCTACTCCAGCTTTCTTTTGATTTCCATTTGCATGGAATATATTTTTTCATCCCCTCACTTTCAGTCTGTATGTGTCCCTAGGTCTGAAGTGGGTCTCTTGTAGACAGCATATATACGGGTCTTGTTTTCATAACATTCAGCCAGTCTATGTCTTTTGGTTGGAGCATTTAATCCATTTACATTTAAGATAGTTATCGATATGTATGTTCCTATTACAATTTTCTTAATTGTTTTGGGTTTTGTTATTGTAGGTCTCTTCCTTCTCTTGTGTTTCCTGCCTAGAGAAGTTCCTTTAGCATTTTTGTAAATCTGGTTTTGCGGTGCTGAATTCTCTTAGCTTTTGCTTGTCTGTAAAGATTTTAATTTCTCTGTCGAATCTGAATGAGATCCTTGCTGGGTAGAGTAATCTTGGTTGTAGGTTTTTCACTTTTATCACTTTAAATATGTCCTGCCACTCCCTTCTGGCTTGCAGAGTGTCTGCTGAAAGATCAGCTGTTAACCTTATGGGGATTCCCTTGTATGTTATTTGTTGTTTTTCTCTTGCTGCTTTTAATGTTTTTTCTTTGTATTTAATTTTTGATAGTTTGATTAATATGTCTTGGCATGTTTCTCCTTGGATTTATCCTGTATGGGACTCTCTGCACTTCCTGGACTTGATTGACTATTTCCTTTCCCATATTAGGGAAATTTTCAACTATAATCTCTTCAAATATTTTCTCATTCCATTTTTTCTTTTTTCTTCTTCTGGGACCCCTATAATTCAAATGTTGGTGCATTTCATGTTGTCCCAGAGGTCTCTGAGACTGTCCTCAATTCTTTTCATTCTTTTTTCTTTATTCTGCTCTGTGGTTGTTATTTCCCCTATTTTATCTTCCAGATCACTTATCCATTCTTCTGCCTCAGTTATTCTGCTATTGATTCCTTCTAAAGAATTTCTAATTTCATTTATTGTGTTGTTCATCATTGTTTGTTTGCTCTTTAGTTCTTCGAGATCCCTGTTAAACATTTCTTATATTTTCACCATTCTATTTCCAAGATTTTGGATTGTCTTTGCTATCGTTACTCTGCATTATTTTTCACATAGACTGCCTATTTCTTTTTCATTTGTTAGGTCTGGTAGGTTTTTACCTTGCTCCTTCATCTGCTGTGTATTTCTCTGTCTTCTCATTTTGCTTAACTTACTATATTTGGGGTCTCCTTTTTGCAGGCTGCAGGTTCACAGTTCTCGTTGTTTTTTGTGTCTGCCCCCAGTGGGTAAGGTTGGTTCAGTGGCTTGTGTAGGCTTCCTGGTGGAGGGGATTGGTGCCTGTGTTCTGGTGGATGAGGCTGGATCTTGTCTTTCTGGTGGGCAGGATCGTGTCTGGTGGTGCGTTTTGGGATGTCTGTTAACTTACTATGATTTTAGGCAGCCTCTCTGCTAATGGGTGGGGTTGTGTTCCTGTCTTGCTCGTTGTTTGGTATAGGATGTCCAGCACTGTAGCTTGCTGGTCGTTGAGTGGAGCTGGGTCTTAGTGTTGAGATGGAGATTTCTGGGAGAGCTTTCGCCATTTGATATTACTTGGGGCTGGGAGGTCTCTGGTGGACCAATGTGCTGAACTCAGCTCTCCCACCTCAGAGGCTCAGGCCTTACACCCAGATGGAGCACCAAGACCCTGTCAGCCACACAGCTCAAAAGAAAAGGGAGAAAAGAAAAGAAAGAAAGAAAAAAAAATTAAAAAAATAAAGTTATTAAAATAAAAAATAAATGAAATATTATTAAAATAAGAAAATAAAAAAGTAATAAAAAAAAGAAAAAAAGAAAGAAGAGAGCAACCAAACCAAAAAACGTATCTACCAATGATAACAAGTGCTAAAAAGTATACAAAACAGACAAACAAAAAACAGACAGACAGAACTGTAGGACAAATGGTAAAAGCAAAGCTATACAGACAAGATCACACAAAGAAGCATACATATACACACTCACCAAAAGAGAAAAAGGAAAAAAAAAATATATATATATATATAAAAAGGAAGAGAGCAACCCAATCAATAAACAAATCTACCAATGATAATAAACTCTAGATACTAAACTTAGATAATCATAAAACCAGAAACAAATCAGATGCAGAAAGCAAACCCCAAGTCTACAGTTGCTCCCAAAGTCTACCACCTCAATTTTGGGATGATTTGTTATCTATTCAGCTATTCCACAGTTGCAGGGTACATCAAGTTGATTGTGGAGATTTAACCTGCTGCTCCTGAGGCTGCTGGGAGAGATTTCCCTTTCTCTTCTTTGTTCACACAGCTCCTGGGGCTCAGCTTTGGATTTGGCCCCGCCTCGGCATGTAGCTCGCCTGAGGGCATCTGCTCCCGCCCAGAATGGATGAGGTTAAAGCAGTGGCTGATTAGGGAGCTCTGGCTCACTCAGGCCCCGGGGGAGGGAGGGGTATGGAATTTGGGGCGAGCCTGCGATGGCAGAGGCCTGCATGACGCTGCAACAGCCTGAGGCGCACCGTGTGTTCTCCCGGGGAAGTTGTCCCTGGATCACGGGACCCTGGCAGTGGCCAGGGCAGAGGGAAAGTGTGGATAGTGACCTGTGCTTGCACACAGGCTTCTTGGTGGCTGCAGCAGCAGCCTTAGTGTTTCATGCCCGTCTCTGGTGTCCGTGCCCATCTCTGGAGCTCATTTAGGCGGTGCTCTGAACCCCTTCTCCTCACGCACCCCAAAACAATGGTCTCTTGCCCCTTAGGCAGTTCCAGACTTTTCCCGGACTCCCTCCAGCTAGCTGTGGCGTACTAGCCTCCTTCAGGCTGTGTTCATGCAGCCAACCCCAGTCCTCTCCCTGGGATCTGACCTCCGAAGCCCGAGCCTCAGCTCCCAGCCCCCACCCGCCCCAGTGGGTGAGTGGGCAAGCCTGTCAGGCTGGTGAGTGCTGGTCGGCACCAATCCTCTATGCAGGTATCTCTCCGCTTTGCCCTACCCAGGTACGTGGGGAGTTTCTTGCCTTTGGGGAAGTCTGAGGTCTTCTACCAGTATTCAGTAGGTGTTCTGTAGGAGTTGCTCCACTTGTAGATGTATTTCTGATGTATTTGTGGGGAGGAAGGTGATCTCCACGTCTTACTCCTCTGCCATCTTGAAGGTCCCTCTGCTACACGTAATTATAATGCATGTTAATATCTGAAATATTTCATCTGAGATCTTGCCCATATTTGGAAGATTCAGTGTGGACTCTTCAGATTCATAAACATTCTAAGAAAAAGTGTTTCAGAACAGTGTTTCTTAAGCTTTAATGTGTATATGGATCACCTGGGGATCTTGTTCAGATGCCAACTCTGATTTTGTAGGTCTGGAAAGGAGCCTGCTGTTTCTGCATCCTAACAAGCTCCGGTGATGCTGATGCTACTGGTCCAGGGACCAGACTTTGACTAATGGGGCTTCAGAGCATATCTATGCCATGCGAGAGGATAAGAACACCTCCTAGGGGACAAAGCACAGTGGCTACAACAAAGACCATTCTGTGCAGATACCTTTCCAGTTGCAGTGGGGAGGAAGTATACTTCTGGGGACCTGGGCTAGATGTAGGGGTCTGATGGGAGATCTTCTCTTGGGCTATGGAGAGTGGAGTCAAGGAAGGGATGAAAATCCCTGTGGAGAGGGCAGGAAGGGGAGAAGCTGGGAATAGACTCCTGTGCAAGTTCACCTGGTCATAAATATAAGGCATAGAGAAATAAAGCTTATAAACAATGGAAATAGAGACTGAAGATGGAGAACAAAGTCAACATGTCTGGAAAGGAGGACAGGAGGCAGAGCCCCAGGGGTTTCCTGAAGGCTGAGGGGTAGCTGCAGGGGAGCTACCTGCAATTTATATGGAACGCCTGCAATTTCACTGTGGGTGGGGAGGAAGCCACTCTAGATTCAACAACTTCAGCTCAATCCTGGATGCATAATATGTATATTTTTATGGCGTCATAATTTTTAATGGTCTATCTTAATTATATGAAGCAGTAGTTCCCAAACTAAAATATGCTTAAGAATCTCCCAGACAAAGCTTGTTAGAATGAGGTTGCTGGACTCCACGGTCTGAGATTCTGACTCCAGTAGGTCTGGGGTGGGATCCAGGAATCTGGATTTGCACCAAGCACACCAAGTATTTATGATGCAGTTGGTGTGTGGAGCACACTTTCAGAAAAAGGGACCTGCAACAACAAAATCATCAACACGATTGTTTGGCCCTTCGCTGGTTGAAATTCAGAGCATCATCTGTCTTGCAGGAAGACTGAAATGTAATATTGGCTATCTGGAATAATACAGAGTATAAATGAAAGGAAGGGAAAGGAAAGGAAAGGGAAGGGAAGGAAAGGAATAGTATTAATTGTGTCATTACTGGGCAGTGCTATGTTGGTCAGTTCTTCCTCTAGTACCTTAGTTTATCTGTAAGAATGCCCCTATGTAATAATAACTACTAGGGGTGTGTGTGTGTGATTTTATAATTTTACAGTTAGCAATTTCTTTTTTATATTGTCTCATTTACCCTTCAGAACAACCTAGTAGGATAGGTATTGTTATTTGCCCTCATTTAAAAGACTCAGACTCAGACTCAGAGAGACTAAGGAATTTGTAGAAGATCACACAAAAGATGGGATCTGACTCCAGACCTTACACTCTGACCATCTTATCATGCTGTCCTACTGATACTGGCTTGGGAGGGTCAGTAAGCCACTTCCTTCTCTTCCTTTCACAGCATATGTTAATGTGGGTTTTGTCCTCAAGGCTGGTTTTTCTGTGCAAAAGAAAGCAGTAACCCTGGTTTCAGATATTAATATTTAATTTTTTATAGTTACAAATTCAAAAACCTAGTTCTTCCTTAACATTTTAAGTTCATTTACAGTTATTATTATACTATTTATATACTTAGCATATTTAACATCCAGTTTGAGTTGTAACAACTTAATTAAGTTCCCTTTATATTTCAAGCTGTATTTATGGATTTAATATATCTGGTTTCATTTAGAAGTACACTAGTTGTCTGACTTATAAATAAAACCTTCCTAAGTACTTAAATAGCTTATAAATCTAATAAATTAAGCTTACAATTATGGCAAATTTGGATTATCTTAAATACTCCAATACTGTGAATATAAACTTGGAAAATTTTCAGTTTTAAAAGGTCTAAATTAATTATTCAATTGTGCATTTTAAATTGAAATTGCAAGCCTCATCTGCAAGAAAACAGGCCAATTTTTTAAAAAAGTTACAGAATCCTTCCTAAATATAAAAATGTTAAAAATGTCATTTTTAAATACATTTGCATACTTAGTTCTAAGTCATCTTGGTTTAAAGATGTTTATCCACTAATTTAACAATTATCCTAAGTGAATTTGGGAGATACCTTTCCCAGCAGTAAGGTCGAACAACAAAGATTCTTGTTTTAATTCCTCTGGCCACTCAGGTAAATCTTCATCTCCGCCCAGATGAGATTTTTGCATTTTTGGCTCTCAAGGCATTTAAGCATCTTCTAGTCTAATTCAAAAGATCTTCAAGTGTGACTCAATTTAATTATTTTTATTTTTTCTTAGTTTTCAAGGACAATGTTTTTCTAGATATTAAAATTATTTCTGATTGAATTTTGTATTTTGTTGTTGTTGTTGCTTTGGCTTTGTCTGATAGGCAATCCCAAATTTCACAATCAGTGTCCAGGGGGTTGGATACCAATCAGTAAAGGGATAGGAATCAGATAGGTGGAGATGTGAATATCACCTTTATTACTGGGGAAGCTGGACTGAGGGATGAAGCCTGCAGCTGCAACCATGCTTCTTCCCAATTTCTCTCCCCACACGTTTCCCAGTCAAGACCTTGGGACACCCCATCAGAGGGAGAGCCTGAAAAGCAGAAGCTTGCTCAACTAACTACGAGATAAATTAGAGTTTCAGAGCCTCAAGAGAAGGAACGAGAACAAGCCCACAAATGGGTATTGTCTTAAATACGAACTCTACACAGGCTACAAACACGCTACTCACCAAAGAGATACATATTCCTCCAGAAGAGGAAGAATTTTACTCTAGATAGGAATGCCATTCATAGAAATAAAAGGACAGGGCATTAAGGGGTCCTTCTAAAAGTTCTGAACAGTAAATAGAAAAAATAGGTATTACACTGCTTTGAAAATTAGAAAGTTCTACTCAACTGTAAGTTACATTGATTATTGTGTCTAAAAGGCTCTGAATGTTGGAATAGTGTCAGGGGAATTATTCAGGTTGAATTCTTTACTGGAAAGAGATATTTACTATTCCCTATGCCTTGAGTGACAATTTCAATATATTGGATAAACAGAATAGGCCAGGAGAGTTAACATGAATGGATGGGGAATCCTATTTAATGTAATAGCAACAAATATGAAGTATCTGGATGATCCACAACCTTTCTGCTCCAATAGTGTGGCTAATTGAGAGTTGACTGTGGAAATTTTTATGCTTTTTCATCTGCAGGATTGTCATAAATCAGTGGGAAGCCTGGCTCATGCTTTTTGCCTGACTCACCGTTAACTGTAAGGGGTTGATGGAGAACTGAGTGAGGGTGGTTTTCTTTAAGATTCCAGATCTCAAGTCCATTGCAAAATGTCAGCATTGTAACTCTGTAGCAAGTCTACAGCCAGCCTTTGACTTGGCCTTGTCTCCTTGGAGGGAGAGATGGTGGACTCTCTTCCAACTCTACCTTGTCGCACGGAGGACTGTACCCCGATGTCCTTTTAAGAAGGAGAAATGTGGACAGACACAGGGATCGGAGCGCACAGAGAAAAGACCATGTGAGGACACAGGGAGGAGGTGCCCATCTACACGTCAAGGAGAGAGGACTTAGAAGAAACCAACCTTGAAGCACCTTGAACTTGGGCTTCTAGCCTCCAGAACTGTGAGAAAGTAAGTTTCTGTTGTTTAAGTCTCCCAGTCTATGTTGTGCATTGTGGCACATCTAGCAAACTAATGCACTTATCCTTAGCACTCAATCAATACTATGTTTCCACTCCCTTAACCCAACTTTATTTTCCTGCACGGTGCTTATTCTGTGACAATATATTGTATATTTGTTTTCATTTTCATTTATTTCCTGTCCCTGAACTTATATGTAAGCACCACGAAGACTGGGACTTGGCCATGCTCTTTGTTGGAATGACTAGCACAGTGCCTGACACACAGCAGGTGCTTAACACTCATTAACAAATAAATGGATGGAATATGTTGTTAAGATTCCTTGTCTCCCTGCTCTTTCTCCACTTATCCATATTCCATCTCTGTGAAGCCTTCCTTGACTCCTGTAGACCCTCCTGTCTTTCTGGAAACCCCACTACCCCCAGGTCTTCCATTAAGGGCTCTGACACTGGACCCACACTTTTGGGCTCTGATCATTCATCACTTTTTGACTGTTCAGTGATGCTTCTTCATCTTGTGTTTACTATTTTCTTCCAGCAAAGGAATGTTAACCTGAAAAGGAGTTTTGCACTTGGCCCTAAATGCTGTGTATCTCTATACTTATGGCTAAAGTATATATTTTCAGCCATATCCCTGGCTCTTGAATTGCACAGTCTGCCCGATCCTTATCCTGTGGAGTGAGCCTGAGGGGAGAGCTCAGACAAATGCAGCTAATGTTTGTCCAGCCCAGGAGACACAGAACAGGAGAAAGCTCTAATCAATAACTTCGCCTATCTTTGCTGAAAACTTGCAATATCAATACTCTAAAGACTCTGTTCATTCTAATAGTTGAGTGGTGATGCCACACTCAGAATTGGGTCCATCTGCAGGCCTCGCCAGATTAAGACGATGTGGATGACTGGATTATTATTTGTAATGGAAGCATGGGCAGAGGCCAAGAATTTGTGCAAACTCTCCAGACTCTGCTCTCCCCAAACTGCTTCTATGCCTTGTCTCCCACTGTTCTCTGTGAAACTTCTGTTTCACTTCCAACAGAATGCTTACTGCTTCCTGGGTACACCCTTGACCTTCCCATCACTTGTAGATGCCTTCCCATCTCTGATTCTTTCCTCCCTGGTTATAAGATAAGCAGTTGGGTGATAACAGATATTATCTTTGCTTTGATAATAGGCTATACTCTCCCACCCCTCATTTTTTTTTTTTTTTTTGTGGTACGTGGGCCTCTCACTGTTGTGGCCTCTCCCGTTGCGGAGCACAGGCTCCAGACGCGCAGGCTCGGCGGCCATGGCTCACGGGCCCAGCCGCTCGGCGGCATGTGGGATCTTCCTGGACCGGGGCACGAACCCGTGTCCCCTGCATCGGCAGGCGGACTCTCAACCACTGCGCCACCACGGAAGCCCCCACCCCTCATTTTTATCTAAAGATGCAACCCATCCTTCATGACTGTTCTTAGGTAATAACAAAAAGTGGCTAACAGTTAATAAGCAGTTACTGTGTACCAGGAGCTATCCTTAGTTTTTAACATGGGATAAAGTATTTGATTCTCATAACGATACTATGATATAGGTACAAATATTATCTGTAGTTTCTGTATGAGAGAACAGGAACAGGGATGCCATTTCCACTTCTGCAAGAAACCTCTCCTGATCTCTCTTATATGATCTAGTTGCTTTTGTCATGACACTTCAACAGCTCATCTGTCACTTTGCTTATCTGGTCTTATAGAGTAGTTCTAGGTATATTTGTCTGACTCATGCTGCTGGTCAATGAGCTCCTTAAGAGCAAAGGCCATGTCTTAATAATCCTTTTATCCATTATATTAATTCTTGCTATAGACACAAATACTTAAGAACTGTTTCTTACATTGGCTTGAATTGACTTCTTGGCCCTCAAAGTCCTAGGTTTGCTGTTGAGAGTGTCCCAGGACTCAGATCTACTGGTGCATAGGAGGGGTACCAACCTAATTTCAACCAACTCTTTGGCCATGGTTTTGGGGGATTTGCATACTTTCACCCAGGACCAGGGCTCCTTCTCAAGGACAGATCCAACCAGCAGCTCAGGTGTCATTGTCCCTCTTTGGTGATGGAGGAGACTTGGGATGGTTTTAGAGATGCAGTGGCGATGGAACCCATCTGGAAAATTGGGCTCCTCCTATCTGCTGGGCTCTAGGCTGGAGGTTTTAAACACATCTCTCTAAAACTTTAACATGAATTTCACTCATATGTCAAGTCTAGCCCTCCTCTCTAGGAAGATTCATCTTCCTTCGTCTCTTCCTCTGATCTCTTCCAATACCAATAAGTGTGCCATTCACAGGGCATGAAACACAGATTGCCTTGTGTGGCAATTAACTTTTCATGGGTATGTATGTGTCGTCTCTTGAACATGACTGAGAACTCCCAGAGACCAGAAGTGGAGCCTTGTACTTCCTTCAAGTTCCATGTCTGGGTGCAGAGCTCAGAAAGCTACCTTTGTGATGGATCCACTAATCGTCCAACACATGCTCCAGGCACTATGTAAATCAGGTATAGGTACTATGGGATCAGATGATTGAGCAGATAATGAAATAAGCCAGGGCGCCCCACAAGTATATCTATGATAAATGAAGAGAATTTCAGGGAAGTGTTTGGAGTCTAATATCATACCTTAATGGCCACTATGGAAATTGTCCATAAAGTACGAATTGAGGTTTTAGATATGTCCAGAACCCTGCTCACTTTTCCCAACTAATGACATGCAGAGTCAAGGTTTGAGTTCAGGTCTTTTAAAACTCCTTCTGCTTTTCACACTTGTTATACTTACACGTAATTGTTAAAGGATTGTGGAATTGAAAACCAGCCCTGAGCTCACTGACAGGGGTAGAGAATTGAGCATTCCCAGAGCTCTGTCTTCTCTCCTTAACGGTTCTTTCCTCAGAATACATCTGAACCAGGTTCTCATTTCTTTTAGTCCTTGGCTTTGTCAATGTGCAAAGCCATTTAAAATTAATTAAATTGATTCTTATCTTCAAACCGCTCCTGGATAATGCATTTGTAGTTGCCAAAGGAGCTTCCCCAAAGGCATGTTAATGATATATTAGTTTTCCATTGTCCTTTTTTTTTCTTTTGATCCTATATTCTAGGCCTTCCATTTCCAAGAACAATCATTGTGGCTCTTATTATCATGACATAGAAGGAAGAAAATATCGCATCCTCCCAGAGAGATGGAGTCCCCATTAGGCTCTAGTGACAATGGTGCAGGCTTTGCTGTTTGTCTGAGAGCTTCTCTGAGACAATGGTGGGACTTTGGTCCTTGGATGTGCTGAATTCACAGTCAGAAGTTATGACTGTTGACACACTATCTTCCATGGTGGTTGATGGGAGCCTGGGTTACTGCAGTTAAGCAAGATGAAAAGGAAATGACAAATCTCGAAAAGCTTGTGAACACGATTTTATTTTATTTTGTGCCAAAGTGCCTTCATATCATTATGTGAAACAACGAGGAGTGTTGTGACCACCAAGCCAGCAGTGTCTGCAACCACCCCTAGCTGTGCACCCTGAGGGGATACTGGCCCTGGATAGTTAAGGTGCAGATCAAAGGAATGATTTCAATAAGCCCAGACTCTTGCATCTTCCCATACATAGAAAAGCTCTAGATTCATTAACTTAAAGATGTCTGGTTTTCTTTAGTTAACAATAATCTTTGATGCTCTGACCACCTGGTTTTTGTTGCAAAACTCCTATCTATCCTGGCTCCTCCCCGACCTCTTCAGAGCAGTCCCTCAGAGTGATCTGAGAGGCTGTATTCCGGGCCTAAGTCCTCAGAAAGTTCACTGAATAAAGCATAATTCTCAACTTTTAGGTGGTACATTTTTTTTTTTTTCAGTCAACAGTTTCGGCAACCAGCAAAGGGACCCAGAGCAGACTTCTCTCTTTTGCCTGAACTCTACGAGAATCGAGCCTGGTACAAGCAGAGACCTCTTGGGTCTGTCCACCTCCTTGGAGAGTCCAGAGGAATTTGGGGGAGTCTCTCCTGGTTCTTGAATCTTCCATTATTGGCTAATGATCCTAAGATTTATTCAGTGGTGTTAAACTCCTCTCTGGAGGAGTGGGTTATCTTTGAAACTTGGTTTCAAGAAGAGGTACCTGGGTTTTCCTCAGTTGAAAGACACTGGGGACATTTTTGATCAGTTTAGGCACTGAGTGGGTTATCCTCAGTTAAAAGACTGGGAAGAGACTATGCTCAGTTGAAAGACACTGAGTAAGGTTGGACTGGGTAATTAGGTGGAAGGCTGGTCTGTCATTTTTCCTTGAATTGGCTACCTTAACAGAGTTTGTCAAAATAAAAGCGAAGATACCTTGTGAGAATTTTCAGCTCTGAAGAAGGGACATCTCCTGGCCAGCAACAGCTTTCTCAGGCACCAAGAAATTTGCAGGAGGGGTGGAGGCAAGTCCTCATACTCTGCAGCAATCCCAGTAGGGAAATCTGCTCATTTTAATTAAAAGGTTGCTCTGCCGGGGACACGCCTAAGAACTGGCCACTGCATGATGGTGGTCTTATACTACCAGAGGGAGAACCCAAGACACATAAGAGGGCTAAGAATGACTCTAGGGTAAAACCTAGAGAAGTTTTATCCTAGAGAAGTTAAGCTCACAAGCAGCACGTTGGCCCACTACACGATTGTCACTAGCAATTTTATTTTGACAAACTAACCTTGGAATGGGGAATAAAGCTTTCAAGACAAAAAAAAAAAGGAACGACAGACTGCCAGCCTCCAACTAACACCCCAGCCAGGTTCATGTACAATATTTGAATAATTATACTTGCAAATACTTGATTGGGGCAACTATACTAAAGAAGATCTCAACCTAAAATGACCAAATTAGGGCTCTTTCAATATTCCAAAACTAATTTTTTGTGAACGCAGTTAGAAAAAGCCACCCTGATAGAATATCTTTTCAGAATTCTGACCTTATGGAAGCAAAAGCCCTTCTAGGAGGGACTTGCATTTCTCTTCCTGTGCCTTTGAGATGTACATGTTCTACCTGATCTTCCGGTGTTGTGTGGGTGTTTGTGTTTGTGCGTGTGTGTGTGTGTGTGTGCTTGTGAGTGTGTGCGCATGTGTGTGTGTGCGTGTGTGTGTGCGTGTGTGTGCATGTGTGTGTGTGTGTGCTTTGAGAACCTGGTCTCTGCCATCTGGAAGATACACTTACGCTGCATATTTGGCAGCCAGTCGAATAGACTGGGATTTTGAGCAGTCTTTTGTCTCCCCGTGCCAACTCTCAGTGGCTTTTTGCCTCTTTAACCTTCGCTGTGTCAGCCTGTACAGCAAAGGCCTTTACTTTCTTAGACTATTTTGGGGAGTAAACTCTCTGGATGTTGTTTAGGTGGCATCCTTCGCCTCTTGTGTCTTATTGGTTTGAGTCACTATTATACCTCATTAATGACCAGATGATGGATCCTTTAAATCTAGACAGAACTCTGACTGTTTTATCTTCTAAATACAAATTAAATCCACTTATCTCTTTCTCTCCCCCAGCCACACCCTTACTCAAGTCACCACAATCTCATCTGGGACTCTCTACACTGACTTTACTGATCACCTACCATCTACTCTTACTTACAGTCCCCAATGTATTCTCCATCCTGCAGCCAGAGTTATAAAGGTGTCAGAGAAGGTGGGGTTGGCAGATTGGGGGGCTGGGCTGGGTGAAGAGATGCAAAGACATGCTGTGTGGGTGACGTCTTGGAGGAGGTTACTCCAGGGCTTCCCTGCCCTGAGAATTCACATGCTTCTTTCTTCCTTAGTGCTTGTTTGGCAAAGGGGTTTTAATTAGCACAAAGAGGCAGGCTGGAGCTCCTTACCTCCAGGCAGTGATTCTGTTCCAGAAGGAGAAGAGAGCCAGCGAGTGTGTACCCAGAAATGCTAGCGCTATCAGGGAAATGCTGAGGGTGAGGGTTGAAGGGCACCCAGCAGTTTACCTGGTCCAAACAAAAGAAAAGTGGATTGTGTGATTCCATTTAGCATGAAAACAATGGTTCCTTACATATTTTTGTGAAAGTTTCCTGTGAGTGATCCAGCCTATACACTGGCACATATATCCTTGTTTTCCAGATGCTACATGTGAGCCAAATTGTAGAACAGAAGCCCTTCAATTTTTAAAGTTCGTTTAAATTTTTATTTTTAAAATTTTAATTTTATATTGGAGTATAGTTGATTAACAATGATGTGTTAGTTACAGGTGTACAACAAAGTGATTCATTTATACCCATACAAGTATCCGTTCTTTTTCAAATTCTTTTCCCATTTAGGTTATTACAGAATATTGAGCTGAGTTCCCTGTGCTATACAGTAGGTCCTTGTTGGTTATCTATTTTATTTTATTATTATTTATTTTTATAAATTTATTTATTTATTTATTTTTGGCTGCATTGGGTCTTCATTGCTGTGTGCCGGCTTTCTCTAGTTGCCGTGAGCAGGGGCTACTCTTCATTGCGGTGCGCAGGCTTCTCATTGCGGTGGTTTCTCTTGTTGCGGAGCATGGGCTCTAAGCACTCAGGCTTCAGTAATCCTGGCGCACGGGCTTAGCTGCTCCGCCGCATGTGGGATCTTCTTGGACCAGAGCTCGAACCCGTGTCCCCTGCATTGGCAGGCGGATTCTTAACCACTGTGTCACCAGGGAAGTCCTGGTTATATATTTTAAATATAGCAGTGTGTACATGTCAATCCCAAACTCGCAATCTATCTTTTCCCCAACTCCCCCGGTAACTATAAGTTTGTTCTCTAAGTCTGTGAATGTTTCTGTATTGTAAATAAGTTCATTTTTTTTAGATTCCGCATAAGCAATATCGTATGATATTTGTCTTTCTCTGTCTGACTTTCTTCCCTTAGCGTGATAATCTCCAGGTCCATCCATGTTGCTGCAAATGGCATTATTTCATTCTTTTTAATGGAGAAGCCCTCACATTTTAAGTGTGCATCAGAGTCACATACAGAACTTCTTAAAACAGTTCCTGAGCCTACGACCAGGAATTCTGATTTTGAGAACCCAGAATGAGTTGAGGAATCTGCATATTTATTTTGCTTTAAAAAATTATTATAATTTTTAAAAATTGTAGTAAAATACACATAACACAAAGTTTGTCATCTTAACCTTTTTAAGTGTACAGTACAGGGACATTAAGTACATTCACATTGCATGCGACCATTACTACCATCCATCTTCAGAACTCTTCATTTGCATAACTTAGTACTGCACCTATTGTATTCAATAAAAAATGAATAAACAGAAACCTCATTTAAATAGAGTTGGGAGACCAGAAGGGGGAGCTCTCAATCCCTGCAACCAAAGCAGAGCCCAACAAGGAGGAAGAGAGACTCCTCTTCTTTCCTGGCAAATACTGCCAATGAAAAGCCCTGGACTCTGTTTGCTAGAGCCCACCCACTTTCCTTTTCCCCTTCTATAAAAGGATTCACCTTCCTTTGCTGTGCAGGGACTTGCACATGGCTCTTCATTGCTGCAGACCCCCAGTTCCAACTCTCTTCTGATCCCGAATAGACCCATTTTGGCTGGAGAAATATCTAACAGTGTATTTCAGGTCAACACCGCTAAATACTAAATCCCCTTTTTCCTCTCCCCCAAGTGTCTGGCCACCACCACTCTACTTTCTGTCTGTACCTCATATAAGTGGCATCATATGTATTTGTCTTTTTGTGACTGGCTTATTTCACTTAACATCATATCCTCAAGTCTAATCCATGCTGTAGCATGTGTCAGGATTTCCTTTCTTTTCAAGGCTGAATAATATTCCATTGCATGCATATATCACATTTTAAAAAAATTTATTGGAGTGTAGTTGACTTACAGTGTTGTGTTAATTTCAGGTGTACAGTAATGTCAATCCATTATACACATACATCTATCCACTCTTTTTTAGATTCTTTTCCCATACAGGCCATTACAGAGTATTGAGTAGAGTTCCCTGTGCTCTACAGTAGGTCCTTATTAGTTATCTATTTTATATATAGTAGTGTGTATATATCACACACTACTAATGAATGTTTATCCATTCATCTGTTGATGGACCCTTGGGTAACTTCTGATATTTGGCTATTGTGAATAGTGCTGTCATCATGGGTGTATAAATATCTCTTTGAGACTCTGCTTTTAATTCTTTTGGCGGTCTGCATTGTTTACCAGCTTCCCAGATGACTTCAGTGCAGATGGTGCCCAGCCTACACTTTGAGAATACGGATGTGAGGAAAGCACCAGCTAAGTGTGGATGCAAATGCTGGCGCACACCGATTGCTGTGTCCCTCGGCAGTGATCTGTCCCAGCATTCCTCAAAAGGACCTGTCTGAACCAGAGCATTTAGTGTTATGTCTCGAAATGAAAATGCCGGAAGCTAAATTTTAATCTAGAGGCTAAGCTTTTGAAGGTAATATTCATCAAAGAGCTGTGAAAAGTACATTGTTGGCAGAATCAAGGTTATCTCCCCTACTAGACAAGGAAAAAGGTATTCTTTTACTAACCAAAGATGCTCCTAGCCTGTGCCAGACATAGTTAAGCATTTTCATATGTGTCTTTCGTTGATCCTCACCACAGCTCTGTTATAAGGGTGTTTATTATTAATTCTCCCATTTTCCAGTATGGAAATTGAAGCTGAGAGAATGCATATGACTTATACAATGTCACGTAACTGTACAACGTCAATGTCCTTGACTAGGCTCCTGACTCAGAGCACTCTGCACAATACTAGAACATAAATGGAATTGGAAACAATGTGCCTTTGAACCTTAGTGCTCAGGAATTCATAGCTGGAGAAGGAAGTACATGGACTTGATCTTTGGTGGGAGTTCCTTCTGCTGAAGACAGGGCCAGTACTGGGCACACCTGACTGAGGCAGAAACGAGAGCTGCTGGGATGGCCACACATGCAGGTGAGGCCTAGGGGGGATGCCCCAGGCAGAAGCAATGAGAAGGATGGGGAAGCAGCTGGATTCTCCCCAAGAGGGAGGGCGTGAAGTCTTCCTGGGTGGGCAAGGGCCTCCTGGTCTGACCACCAAGGCTTGGCCAGTGCAGCCGAGTGGAGGTGCTGGTAGGACGGGCTTGGGGTGGGCTACAGTGTACGGGTGCTCACTGCGTTTGCCCTTATTCTGTCCCGCCCCTCTTTTCCTGACTTATTCCCTCTGTTCTTCCTTGAGAGAGAGAATGGGGGATGTCCTGCTCACCTTCTCTGGCCTGGAAAATCACACCTCATTTTGGGCCTGTCTCATATTGGGGGCAACCACAGGGCAGTAGCTTGAACTGGCTGCTGGAAACCCATCATTTTTCAATGGCAAAATCCTTTTTGCCTCCGCTGAAGGCTCCTTCTACCTGAGATGCCAAACAATGAAAATCTCCAACCTCTTCTGTACTATGAAAAGTCTTAGAAAGTCATCGAAGTCCATAGGCTGAAAATTTCAGGAAGGTCTTGGTGAACTTCCCCTATGTGTGAGCTGCACTGGTTACTTGACAAATGAGGAGGAGACAGGCTGTCCCAGCAAGAAATCTTCCCCCCCTGCCCAACTCCCCAGTAGATCCCGTGCTCGGAAGAGGCAGGGAAGTTTCCAGATAGAAGGGCTCTGTTGGTGTGTGGGAAATTTCCTTTCTTCCCAGGGTACTTTTCCTCAACATGTGTGCTTCCCAGGGATGCTGGATGCAGGGAAGGTGTCTCCTCTGATCTGTCACTTTGGGACAGTAAGGAAGGAAATGTCTGGGCTATATTTTTAGAAATAACTTATGCTTTAAAAAATGAAAAGTTGGGGCTTCCGTGGTGGCACAGTGGTTAGGAGTCCACCTGCCAATGCAGGGGACACAGGTTGAAGCCCTGGTCCGGGAAGATCCCACATGCCGTGGAGCAACTAAGCCCGTGCGCCACAACTACTGAGCCTGTGCTCTAGAGCCCACGAGCCACAACTACTGAGCCCACATGCCACAACTACTGAAGCCCGCATGCCTAGAGCCCGTGCTCTGCAACAAGAGAAGCCACCGCAATGAGAAGCCTGCGCACCGCAACGAAGAGCAGCCCCTGCTCACCACAACTAGAGAAAGCCCACGCACAGCAACGAAGACCCAACGTAGCCAAAAATAAATAAATACATAAACAAACAAATAAATAAATATTTTTAAAAATGAAAAATTCGAATTCACGTATGAGGATTCATCCTCCTCACCAGATTTAGAGGTTTAGCTGTTGTAAGTAAAATGTCGCTCAGAGCTCCAAAGTTCAGGCCTTTTCTTCCTGAGGGTCCTCTTCCCTTAAGGACTGCTATGCCCCCTGTAACTCTACTGTATATGTGCGTAACACTTATATAGTAAAACACTTTCTGTGGGACCCCAAGGTTCCTAACCTAGAAACATTGCATATCCCTCCCTCGCAGGACTCCTTGGAGTAGCAGGGATCAAAGCACAACACTTCTGATAGTTTCTTAAAAAAAAAAAAAACCTATCAGGAAAAGACTGACTTAATAGAGTAGCAGTGCTAAAGGTCTCACATCATCCTTAATTCTACGGTGGCCCACGTCCTCCATAGAATTCACAGGCACTGGAGGTAAAAACTGAAGGAGTAAGGGGGCAGGGTTGCTTTCTCCGTGGCTGAGTCCGGCCCAGCCATGCACTGCCTCTGCAACCTGACAAATGTTTACTTGCTTCTAAGTCACACAGTAATGTTGCTCAACTTTTTCTTGGATGCCATCAACATGCTCCTAGGTCAGTGCCTCTCAAAATGCTCATTTATTGGTCTACAATGAGATAAGTACAGAAAGTGAGAGCAAGCATTTAGAACTTTTTTAAAAAATAAATTTATTTATTTATGGCTGCGCAGCCATTGCTGCTCGCGGGCTTTCTCTAGTTGCGGCGAGCAGGGTCTCCTCTTCGTTGCGGTGCACAGGCTTGTCATTGAGGTGGCTTCTCTTGTTGTGGAGCATGGGCTCTAGGCACGCAGGTTTCAGTAGTTGTGACGCGCGGGCTCTAGAGCGCAGGCTCAGTAGTTGCGGCGCACAGGCTTAGTTGCTCCGCGGCATGTGGGATCTTCCCCGACCAGGGCTCGAACCCGTGTCCCCTGCATTGGCAGGCGGTTTCTTAACCACTGCACCACCAGGGAAGTCCCTAGAACTTTTTATAGCAAACTGATATCGTTCTGGCATTTTTACTGTATTTATCAAAAGTATCAGTCCACAATGGACTAGACATTTTAAAATAAAATTTCCTTTATTGCAGAGAATGTCCCTGACATTTAACCCATGGTTTTGTTGGAAGATTTAAGGAGAAAATACCATCCCAATCTTTTACTTCATTTATTTATTATTTTACTATTCCCTCTGCCTATAGCACTGACAAGAATTTCTTCTTGAACCTGAAGGCTCAGCTTAATATCGCTTTCACCGGCACATTCTCTGACTACCCCTTCCAAGTCGGATTTAACTGCTGCTTTCCTGGTGCTCCCACACTCCTTATGACTTTATTTCTTGTTGTTTCATTCTTCTTTGTTTTATAGATAGCTGTCTGGGTGTCTGTCTTCACTCCACATTAGCCTGTGAGCCCCCGAGGGCAAGGTTCACGTTTTGTTTCTGCTAGTTATCACTGGCCTTTCCATCTTGAACACTGTGATTCTGTCCTTTTTGTATCTGTCTGTGCAAGACACACGGAAGGTACTAAGCAAATCTTTGCACAGTAGATTCCCTACATGCATCTAGTTATCCAATAAATAATTGGGGATGCTGCCTCTGTCAGGAACTGCTATACAAGCCGGTAAATAAATGACTAAGACCTATTAAGTTTCTGTTTTCATACAGCTTATATTCTAGTAGGTAGGAATGAATGAATGATAAGGTCAGTGTCCAGGGAATATTTGAAGTACAAGGCTTCATGAGTAGCTAATGCACCTCTCCAGCTTTGTCCTCTCTAGACAGCTTTCCCTTGGCTTGGCAAGACACATCAACCAAGGACAGTCAGTCTGACTTTGACAGAATCAGACAGAGAGGCTGCACTGAAAGTGCTCCAGGAATAGGCACCAGGATCATTCATTTCAGGGCCCAGTCCTGATGTAAGAAATACTGCCTGGTAATCTTGTCACACTGACAGCGCTGTATGGGGACTCCCTTATCCTTGTGTCTCAGCCTCACTGTGGGAACTCACAGGTTGTGTTGCCGAAAAGGATCATTTAAAACCCAACATGGGGGGAAAGGATAGGAACAATTGCTTACTCCTAAAAACCAGGGCCTCTGTTTTGGATTTAATTCTGTCACCGCCAAGTGTAGAGTCCAAGATACCTAAAAGAGAGCTGTTATTTCAAAATGTTTCAAAGCAATGGACTAAATTTGTCTGAGCAGCAGCTTCTGTAATCAAAAGCAGTGGTTTTCAGACTTGAATTTTTCTTAGGGAGAGCACCCTTTATTGGAACAAAATCTTATGTGAAAGCTAAAGTTACAAATAGCATTAATTTATTCATTCCAAAGGTATTACTTGAGCCCTGCCAAATACCAGACAAGCACTAGGCACTTGTTTTTCACTAGTAGTAAACAAAAGAGAAAAAAAGCTGGTTTTCAAAAAGTTTACATCCAAATGTGAGGAGAAGACAATAATAACAATAACAGAGAAGGGTCACATGCCATGGAGAAAATAAAGGTGGGGAATGGACTTAGAGAATTGCCAGGATTAGTGCCACATGTAGGGTGGTTAGGAAAGGCCTCTTTGATGAGTAAGCATTTGAAGAGACCTAGAGCAAGTGAGGGAAGGAGTCTTCAGGATATGAGGGGGAAGAGCATTTTAAGCAAGAGGGCAAGTGCAAAGGTCCTGAGGTAGGTGTGTGCATGCAGACTTCCAGGAGTGGCAGGAGGCTAATGAGGCCTGCAGACAGAGGGAATAAGGGGCAAATGAGTCTGCAGAGGCGGTGCGGAGTATGAAGAACGGGCAGACTATGATTAAAATCCATGGCTTTATTATTTTCTGACTCCTGAGTGCGATGCAAAGCTGTTGAAGAATTTTGAGCGAGGAGAGACCTACCTTGGCTTACATTTTAAATCGTGCCTCAGGAAGCAGCACAGCTATGTATCTGTAGTAACTGGCAGGAAAGCAGAGTATATGGGTACAAAAGAAGATGTAATGAGGCGAGCTTGTGAAACATCTCTTCCGATTGCTTCTCTTTCCTCAGTGAATTAAGAAGCAGACTCATCGGCCTAGAGCTAGTACGGGAGAGGGATTGTTAGAAGCATTAGAAAAAAGGGGAAGGCAGAAAATAGCTTTTCAGCAGGATGGGAGAGTGAATGAACTAGAAAAATGGAACTGCCAGGCAGCACAAAGCCCTGGTCATGAATCTATCATTTGTGATCCTGAATTTCAAGGGAGACCAGTCAGAAGAGTTGTGTATTATTCTCCAGCCACAGTTCAGGTTTAGTTGATTCTCCCTTCGTCCATCTGCCATAGCATGGTACCAGGGGGAAGGGGACAGAGGACCTGGCTTCCCCTCAGTTACAGCAGGAAAAGTTGGACTGAATGAAGAGGAAGGGACAAGGGAGAAATTATAATGATGAACCAGAGTATCTAATTTTGGGTGTGAAGGGAAAGGAAACTGAGAAAGGGAAAGATCAAAATACTTTAAGTCCTGATGGGGGTCACAGAACTGTGGAGATAGATATTAGAGGATTATTTAGGAAAGCATACACGGAAGGACCAGAGTTAGAGTGTCTGAAATTATGTTGGGGGAGGGGCCGGTGCCTTTAGTGTTACAAGGACGAATATAAGGCCATGGGAAGGGGCTAAGGGGGAGGAGGGCAGATCATAGGAGGAGACAATGTCAATCACCGAAAGACCCAAGAAGGACCAGCTATGTGGACACTGAAGCCGCCAAGAATCAGGACAGGATTACACAGTGTTGGAGAGGAGAGCCAGAAGAAGAGTTATGTGGGAGTCTATAGATGACTGAGGCAGGGTGGTGAGTAAGAGAGTCCTACCACAGAAGCTTCTAAGCCAGATGAGGGCAGTTTAGGGTGGAGACAGAGGCAATGGTCAGCATAGAAAACCAAATCAATCCTCACTTCTTTTCCTAAGTAGCCACTGAGGCACCACCAAGGAACATTCAGGATTTACACAGAGGACTGGTATATTTCAGATTGAAGGAGCAGCAAAACTTTGAAGCAAGGGCTTTAAATAAGCATTTTGGACAAAGGCAAAGTCTTACAAATTCCTTGTGCCCATTGCTTTGCGTTTCCCTGTCCTCCGGAATACCCTGGTCTGTCCTTTGTCTACCTAGCGCTCCAAGCACCCAACCTCTGCAGCCATTTACACACAGCTTTAAATAAACACCCACTCCTGGTAAGGGGTTGGCACATCTTCCTGCTTACTCTCTACCAGCTGCTATTACGCCTTCTTTGGAGCCCCCATCTTTGCCTCTGTGTTCCAGCCCGTTACCAATCTTTGGACCCTTGATTTGGGGACTTGTTTATATTCCTTCTTTGGCTAACTGGACCCAGTCTCTTCCTCCCCTGCTGAAATGGATCAGGACCCTACGGTCCTCCCCCACCCCACAATGTCCTCAGCCTGCCTTTTGTCTGTGGAAAAATCTTAGCCAAAGAATAAGTTTAATTAGAGAAGTGAGAAAATGCAGAAGCAAAGGAAGGAAGTCAAATAGGACATAATAATAATGGTTTAGTCATTAAACAAAGTGAAGGACCTTTAGTTCCTCAAGGGCTACAGATAAGATTCTGAGCCATACCCTTTGAGCTGTTTTGTAGATACTGAAACCCCGACCAGGTGGAAGAAGTTAACTACGTGATGACCAGACTGTAGCCATAACCTAAACTGCCACAATTCCAAGAACTGGGCTCAAAGAAATGGGAACAAACTGACCCTGGAACAGAAGACTAGCTGCACTTAAAACAATCAAGGTGATGGTGACCAGACCATGGCATGACCAATTTCAAGATGCCTGTCAGAGCTGACTGTGCTGTTTCTGCACGTAGCCCCCTCCCTCTGCCTATAAAAGCTCTTGCCCCCTGATTGTCAGTGAGTGGGGAGGGAGTTGGTCTTTGGACATGAGTCGGCCTCCTCCCCCCTCCGCTGCCATAGCAACAGTTGCCCACCTCCGAAATAAAGCAAACTTTCTTTTCCACCAACCTCGCCCCTTGAGTATTGGCTTTAGAGCAGCGAGCAGCCGGACCCCACTTTCAGCAACGCTCTCAACTCTGAATGCTCACCTGGTCTTTATGACACTCACAGTTTTGGCTTCGTCCGTCAGCCATAAGCATCTTATTGGGAGGAAGGAAGGTGATGGTGCCTGTTGCCCTGCAGAGTAATATGGTGATGTTCTAGATGGGGCAAAAGACTGGATAACTGGAACCTGCAATAAAAAACAAAGAAAACATGAGTATCAACTTGAAGAGGAACCACTGCTACCATATCCAGATTATTGTTTTTCCTTCCAACTAATTTTGACAAGTAGTATCTCTGTTATAACAATCAGACCGATCGTACTTCATCTCTCCACCCACACCCCAGTCACACACCAAGGGAGAGAAATTTGGAGACAGTACCTCCCCCTCTCACCGCCTTTCAAATTCTTCCTTCCAAGATCCTACTCAGGCTCTGGGTCCTTCAGAAAGCCTTTCAGAAAATTCTTTCCTTTCTCTAAACACCGACTTGCATGGGGCCACAGGATTGAATGGGCTTCTCTGATTTGTTGATTGTCTCCGGTGGGGGGGGGGGGGGGGGTGGTTCCGACTGCCTCAGATACAGTACAAGCTCCCAGAGGAGGAACTAGCATCTAGGAGCACCCAGTGCCTCACTGATACTTGAGTTGCTGGTCTTTTCTCTTTCCCCACTGCATGGCTGATGCCCAGATGCTGTACAGGAAGCCTCATGAGCAGGGCAGTTTATCTTCTGCTGAGGCAGGAGGTGGTTGGAATCACAGCTGCTGGAGAAGCCCGCCTGGTTTAAGCTCTTTGCTCCACTTCTTACACACCATGGTGCCCCCGTCTTGTACCTAATCTCCTTGTGTAGAGTTTTTCTCACCTGTAAAATGGGGGTGATGATAGAACCCACCTAATAGGCGCTAGTAAGGATTAGATTAACAATACATGTATCAATAACACACTTAGAGTAGTGTGTGTAATAAAATAAACACTCACCATACGCCTGATACTGTGATTATTTGCTCCTTTTTTCCCCTGTGATCTCTAACTTACTTCCCTCAGCAGGTCAGAAGGCTTGTAAGCTTTCCCATCTGCACTGGTAAAATTCCATGCTGCTGTCGTGCATACCCCTAACATAGATTCAAACTGTTCATAGCTCAGTCACGCCCCTGGCTTCACTGTTGGGATTTCGATAGTCCCTTGGATGTCCTGGGCAATGGTTATGATGATAGCAGGCCTTACAGTTTATCAAGTGGTTTCATAGCTCTATTCCCTGATCCTCTCTCAGCATCAGGACTGCCACATACAGTTGTGGAAGTTGTGTACTGCTCAACTCCAGCAGGAACCACTCACATTGTAGCCTAGGCGAATGGCGCCCCCTAGTGCTCTGCACTGCACTGCTTTTCACTGCCGTATGGCGCTGAACCTGCTCACAGTTGCCCTGTGAGGTTAGTGTTACTATTCTCATTTTGAAAATAAGAACATTGGGGCTCAAAAGAATTTTTTTTTAAATCTAAAATACAAAGAAAGAGGCTTTACAGTAAGTTTTGTGCCTGCTTCTCATAGCCTGTGTATTTTGTCAGTTGCTGCGAAATTACCCTGGAGAGACGCAAACAATCAATTTCAAACTGTTTGCCTTTATTGCATCTTCTTCTCCACCACCACACTGAGAAATGGAAAATCCAATAACTAATAAACAGCATGGTAAAGTCCTTTCCCTTTGTTGAAAGGATTTAATCATTGGGGTGAACTCCACAAATATTTGTGCAGTGGATGAGGGAGTGAGTCAGCTAATGAAGTGCTTCCTTGTGCCAAGGCTTCTTGGAGCTTCCCGCATGGTTTTTGGGTGATAGGGTGGCTCTGACCTGAGTGGGTCTGTCTGCTGGAAGGAATGCTCAGCCCCTGTGCTCACCAGGCTCCTAAGAATGAACACACACATCGCTGATGACTATTGCCTGGGCAGCCTGTCCGTGGTCCCAGGTTCCATCTCTGTCTGTTTGTCAGGACTCAATGTGACATTGACTGAGACTCAGGCAATCCACCAGGTATCCATTTTCCATGAAAAAGGCTGTCAGTGTTATTTAAAGAGGTTATTTTCAGTACCCACAGCTTTGAACCATCCTCCCCTCCTCCTGCAATTTCCCTTTGAGTGGGGTCCACCAGGCTCTTGGCAGTAGGAACCGTCTGTCATCTTTCCCTGGATCTGGCCTGTGGCACGACTCCTTCCCATCCAGCTCTCATAGTGTCTGCCCCTGGGGCACTCTGTACTCCATGACTTTTGTCAAACACTAATTGCTTGGGGAGGGGGAAACCAGCTTTTTAGCAAAGCCTTAAAGCTATCTCCAGAGTCCATAGTCTGATCCCAATCCACACTCTGACCCCTCTTCCCAGCCTCTCTCTCTTCACTCCCGCATAAACTCCTGTTGCACTAGCCTGGTGCTAACTCTCAGCCTTCCCCCCTCTGCTCTCCTCCTGCTGTTTGCTCTGCTAGGTATGCCCAGGTTTCTCTGCCTGAGCAGAGTTCTCATCGCCTCTTTCTCTCATGCTTGGTTTGGTCAGCACCAACTGCTCCTTCCTTTTTATGTTGATGTCATTCCAATTTAGAAAATATCTCTTTTCTAAATATTCCACTCTGCCGCCTATTAGAGTCATCTTCTGTGCCTCATCTTTTCATCCGTCTTACGTAAGTTGCTAAAAGTCACGCTCTGTGTTTGTCTTCCTTCTCCACTAGACTGCAAGTTTCTTGAGGGCAAGAGTCATTATGTATCTACCTCTGACCAGGGCTGCTCTATGGCTGGCCAAATTCAATTGAATTTCTAAGCAGTCTAAATGAAGGTCTCCCCTTGGTGACGGGTGAGGTTAACTGCGTGCGTTTATGGGATGGCTGTTGCCAGGAGACACGAGGCAATCACTTTCAACATTGCTCTTTGGAAATGAAGCTGGAGGCAGCTGGATGCCGGAGAAGCCCTTTCTGGCAATTAGACCGGCAAGTAACCAGATCCAGCAATGGCAGATGGGAGGTCTTATCAGCTCTTACCCTGTGTCTCTGTCTGGCTTTATTCCCAGGATAATGCCTGAGCAGAGGCGATACTGGGAAGCCCATAATTTCAGAGTGTGATCTCCAATTCAGGACAAAGTGGGAGGGAAGCCATATATCCTACCAGCTCCTGCAGTGAGTTAGTGCTGCAGATTGAGTAGGATTCCAGTGACCTACAGGGTACAGACAGGGACAAGGCAGATTCTGCCTGCTATGGAAGGTTCCAGGGTGGCCACAAGTTCTGCCATTACTTTGGTGATCATTTCATCCAGTGATGTGGCTCTCATACAGTTGCTTTGCAACCTTTCTCTTGAAAAAGACTGAGTAAAAGCCAACTTGGTTCAGGTCCTCTAGTTTTCCTACTCTTGGCCCTCTCTCTTCCCTGTAGGTGTCAGAATCCTCATTCTCTCTCTTTATTCCAGGCAAATGCTTCCAGGCTCCTCGATTACAAACAGGGATTTAAAAAAGCCCTCCCAGGGGGTTTGCACTTTGAATTCTAGGCATCAGCCATCAGAGAAAGGAATACAAGGACAGGGTAGCTTGACTTTTCTGGTGCCCTTGAAATCACACCATGGACTGGCCTCTTCTTTCAGCTAACATATATGTAGGTACCTACCACAGTTCTTGGCACATTACGAAGGTTCAGTAAATGTTTGTTGAATTTAACTCATAAGCTGTATGAAAACAAACCTGATCAGTAAGCTTTTGTGAAAAATCTACTGTTACTATAGTATTATCAAGAATAAAGAAGTAGGGCTTCCCTGGTGGCGCAGTGGTTGAGAGTCCACCTGCCGATGCAGGGGACATGGGTTCGTGCCCCGGTCCGGGAAGATTCCACATGCCGCGGAGCGGCTGGGCCCGTGAGCCATGGCCGCTGAGCCTGCGCGTCCGGAGCCTGTGCTCCGCAACGGGAGAGGCCACAGCAGTGAGAGGCCCGCGTACCGCACACACACAAAAAAAAGAATAAAGAAGCAACAGGAAAATAAGTGCTCCCTGGCCCAATGTCTAGACCAACTGAGAAGTCAAGACAGATAGAGAGGAAGGAATAAAGGTAATAATATTAACAACAGTACTAGTAGTAATGGTAAGTCCCATTGTTTGAACAGCTACTATGTGCCAGGGACTTGACATACTTTTTCACATTGTTTCTCACATTTATTTCTCACAACAATCCTGTGAGGTTATTATGATGCCCATCTTACAAATGAAGGAAATGAAACTCAGAATTTGAATAACTTTTCCAAAGACATACAAATAATAAATGATGGAGCCAAGATGGCAAGTACGGTCTGTTTGAGAAAAGCTAATATTCTTTCCATGACCCCATGTTTTTGCAGTGACCATGGCAAAGCTAAGATGGAGGGAAGAAGATAGAAACAGATTCCGTACATGTGTGCCTAAAGGATTTGGAGAAAAGTTGCTTGCTGCAGCGTAAGGGTGGCCCAAGGGGACACTGTGGAGGGGTTGGCTTTATATAAGAAACAGGCTTTGTCCTGAAGATTTATTTGCAGTTCTGGTTATCCTTAGACTACATCCTTCCAATGATGAATCGTCAGGGAACTGTGCTCAAAAGTCATTTGAAATAATACATGAGGAGCTCTGTAGGAAGAGCCTTGGGATCTGCCTAAACATAAAAGTGGCACACTGCCAGGTCTCCATTAATGTTGACTACATGGCAAGATAGAGAAATATGTCAGAAGGAAATCAGAAGGAATATCAGAAGGAAATTAAAAGGGGACATGAACTCCAGGCAGAAAGCATGGCAAGTGCAAAGGCTCTGAGGTCGAAAAGAGCCTGGAGGGTTTGAGGAACTGAAAAGCTGGAGCTAGAGCATAGGCCTGAGAGGTAGGCAGGGACTAGATCAGGGGCAGCCCGTCACCCAGGAGAAGGGGTATTTGTGTGTTATTCTGATTGCAGCAAGAAACAACTGGAAGGTCTGAGCAAAGGGATGACACAGTTTCTGTTTAAAGATCACTCTTGTTGACCCAATGTCTACTTCAATCTGATTCTGAGTTTAGTAGCATTTACCGGGCATGTATTTTGTGCCAATCACCATACTAGGTATATATATATATATATATATATATATATACACACACACTATCTATCATCTATCTATCTATCATCTATCTACCCATCCATCCATTTATCTATCCATCCATCCATTTATCTATCTATCTATCTATCATCTATCTACCCATCCATCCATCCTTCTACCATCTTCACTCTCTAGCCCACTATTCGAGGTGCATGTCATTACTCTCATTTTGAAATGGAGAAGCCACAGAACAGAGAGGGACTCAGGCCAAGTCACAGAACCGTGGGTTGAGATTAGAGCCAGGGTTTGAACTGGGATTGGCTCAATGGTTTTTACTCTTTCCACTTTGCCATGCTCTATCATCCATAAAATTATGGGGCTTATGAAGCTTTGATTAATAAAATTATCTCAAGAGTGAAAAAGCCAAGACACTTCTGCACCAGCTTTCATTTATGCAAACAGTTTTCTGACCAGAGCTGCCCTGGCTTCGGCTGTGCTGCTCCTGAGGGCCTGGTCTTGCCACCCTGTGGAAGCTGCAGACAGAGGTGTTCCAGGTCCCTCAGGAACGCTTGCAGGCAGGCTTCATGGAACATTGCCTTATGCCTGCACTATGGGCCTCCCACCCAGAGGCACTCTGTGCTGCAAGATGCTGCAGGACCCACTTGACATCTGGGCTTGAGCAACCCGGATATAGGAAGTGTTAACATTCCATGGGTGAACTCGTATGGGATTGAACAATTACCGTGTAGAGGCCTCTAACTGTAGAGGCTGCTTCATAAAGCACTTCCTTATGTTTTCTCCCCCTTGACTTTCCCCTCTCTTCTGCTCCCTGGGATGGTACCTCTCCAATAAACTGTTGGTGCAGAAGCTGTTGCCTCAGGCTCTGTTGTCTAAGACAATTTTTCTCTACAGCTCTTCCCTTTCTTCCACGATTTTTCTCTCATTCTGTTCTCAAGGCTGGTTCTTTTTCTAGGTGGACAGCTGGTTGTGGCTTGCTAGGTCCAAAAACACCCTTCCACCTAACGTTACCCTGAGTCTTAAGTTCTAGTCTCATAACTGGTGGTTGTGGGTTTATAGAACCCTTTGCCAGGGAAGTTGGAATGTACTAGACAATGAAAGACATGAGGTAGTAACATCTGTTAACCAAATAGCTGAACTTTTAGAAGCACTGAACACAAGGCACCATTTTTAGCCTTGTGGAGAAGAAGGAAGAAACGAGTATTGATTGTTCATCTGTTATGTGCAATATTCCTTCATGTGTTTATTCACCAAGTGTTCCTCTACTGCCTTCCGTATGCTGGCCACTGTCTTAGGGGAGTCCTGGGGATCCCAGCTGAAGGAGGAAGCCCTTGCCTTCAAAGAGCTTTTGGTTTAATGAATGTTGGACTCTGTGCTGGGCAGTTTTATTGAAGATTGGTCATTTGTTAAGTGCTTTCATATCCATCATATTGGACTCTGAAGACCAAGTTGTATGGAGGATTGTATCTCCAACTGGTGAGAAAACTGAGGTTTAGTGAAATTACGTGACACTTAGGTATGAAGTTAGATCTTCTGACCCTAATTCCACAGCTTTTCCTAACCCACCTAGCTGACCCTTGACTGTACACAACTACTAGGGTGGCTTTCCTCACTTCAGACTTTATCCTCTGGTTGCTTACATGTCATTCTGTGCATCCCTGAAGTTGCCAGAGAAACATGGGTAGTTTGTATGTGCAGCTTCTGTTAGAAGTGCACAGCCTGCAGTAGGAAGTGTTCTTGAGGTCCTCACTTGTCCTGGTCACATGGTTTGTTAGAAAGAAAAGGGACATTGTGTTAAAATGTCATAAATACAAACCCAAGTGTTCAAAAATCTCTACACCTGAAAAATACCTTTGCAAAGTTAAAATTGAGTATTGGGTACCCAGTCCCAAAATTAAAGAAAACATTAACATATGATTTCCTCTAGCAAAGAGTATGGGAATTAGAGGGCATTAGGAAACATTCCAGAAGGTTGTACAGGGTCACCGCATTCTGAAGGAGGGCAGAAGCTTCTGAAATTTTCCCCAAAGCCAAAACAACTTCGCTCCATCACTCACTAATGACTGCCTAATCTTTAAAAATTACTCCCCAGATAAAAAAAATATTTAAGCAAGTCTTTCACAAGATAACCAAAGAAGATTTTTTAAAATCTGTCAAATAGAAACTTAACCTCAGATACAAAAGCCAAAGCATTAACCAGATCCACAATTCTGTGGTATTGTAATACTGGTATCGAGCAAAAATGAGTCATTGAATCACTTCAGCAAAGTTTACTCAGGGAGAAAATTCATTTATTTATAAAAGGCAAGTTAATTCACCATCCCAGGGACTTGTTGTTCCTTGCCACTTATGAAATCAGGGCTCCCTTATTAAGCCAGAGTACTCTTCCAGGGCAATACTGAAGAATATTGCAGATTTTTATTGCCTCTGGGGTATGTCTGTGCACAGATGGCCTTGAAAATAAAACAGTATTTTGGAGTGAATTCAGTCTTTTTTTTTTCTAACCCAACTCCCGTGAATGGAAGCAACACCATATTCTTTAGCTTTGAGGAGCCCCTCAAGGTAAATGGGACAAACAAACCTTCATGCACTCATCCTTTACGTTTATACTGACAGCCTATAAACACATGTTCATGCAAACTCCCCAACGAGTTATGGATTGTGACAATCTCTAGAAATAAATCCTAGACTGCACAGATTTTAACTTCACTACTGCTGCATCTTTCTGAGATATGGCCCTTGGCTCAGCCCCTACTCAAAGGCCTATGCAGTCTGAATGCCAGAATTTTGCATCTTCTGTGGTCTAAGGCAGTGCGGAGGCTACATTGTCCTCCAGCTTACACCTCCTTCCTCAGAAAGTGTGGATCGAAATGGTTCGGAAGGATGTCATCGGAAAACATCAGCTTTCTAAGCTGACTTTCATTAACTTCTAGGGGTTTTCACCCTGGAGGCATCCAAAGTATTGAGTGGGAGAGGTGGCACTAAATTCCCTCAAATTTATTCTGGGGTAAATTGGTGAAAACTTTTGTGCATGTCATTTCCAGGTTCAGAAATCTTCAATAGCTTCCTACATTCAAACAATTAAAAGCTAGGTTCTCTAACCTGGCAACCAAATCTCCTTTCACCTGGAGTCATTCATTCATCAGATATTTATTGAGGGCTTACTAACTAAGCATTGTGCTCTGGGGCACCAGCATCCCTGGCTTTGTAGACCTGACGTCTATGGGAGACAAACAATCACACAGCTAAGTATTTCATTATAACAGTCCTAAGTGTCATGACGGAGAAGTACAGGGCACCGTGAGAGCTTCTCATTGAGGAGCCAGACCTGGGTTGGGGAGCCTGAAGAACCTGAAGAACCAGGAAACAGTTGAGGCTGAAGACCAAGGACAAAGAGTTCCAGGGCAAGAGAGACAGGGAAGCCTGGGTCATGCTGGGCCTTCAAGAAACTTCTATGTGAAGAATCTGGGTCCTTGTCATGGGAGAAATTAGAAGCCACTGTGGGATTTCAAGCAGGGGGATGATAGGATTAATCTTGTTTTTAAACATATCACTTTGGTTGCAGTTTTGAAGTGGTTTGGAGATAGAGCATTGGGGGCTAAGGAACCAGCCAAGAGCCTGTCACAGTGACCAAGAAGGAAATGGGAGGGCATTTTGGATAAAGATGATAATGTTGGAGAAGGTGAAAAGTGAATGAAGTTGTCTAGTGGGATTTCTTTTGTGCTTAAGATCATTGCTATTCTTTCCCCTGTTCTAGGGTAACTACCTAAGGTCAGGAGGAAATGATACAGACTTTGGAGGCAGGAGTCCTAGAATACACTCTAATTCTGCAACTCACTAGCCTATCACAGAATAGGCCATAAATAATACTTGCTAAATGATGAATAAATGGAAGAATTATTTAATAGAAGAATTGTCATAAAAACTAAGAGAAACAAAAAATTAAAAAGTTTAAAAAGTGTTTAATACACGGCTAACATTCAGGAATGTCAGTTTCTTTACTTTAGTTCAATAAACATTCTTTGGGCCCCCAAAATGTGCTATGTGCAAGGTGCTGAATTTCTATGATGGCAATGGGAAGCCAGTACAATTAATTGGTGTGATTTCCCCCAAGAACAGATAAAATCGTGATGAAGGAAGAGGAAGTTAATTATGTTAATCAATTCAATAGTTGTCCTTTGCCTTGGCCTTTTGAATCAGATACAGTGAATTACTATTATCTTTGAGGAAATTTGAGTTTGTCTGTGTTCAGATTTATATTTCACTCTTGACAAAACATCATTTCCTGGTTCTATGAAAATAAAACTAAAGCGCTTTCTTCAACATTGACTCGTTCTTAAAAATATCATTTAGACAAATATCAACTTTCTCTTTCAAAATGTATGACTGCTTCTATTCCACTTGGGATCAACACTCCTACAGAATCTATGAGTGATTCAGGCAGAAATGTTTTCACTAATTTCATATTTATCTCATTGACTTCCTAAAAGAACAGCACTGTCAGAAGAACTCAAAATTCAATTTTATACAATCTAGGAGCATATCGTTCCTGAATTTATAGAATGAATGCAAATTGTTTATCAAACTTTTATTGAGTACCTGGTACATGCCAGGCCCTGTGCTAAGGGCTGTGGAAGATCCAAAGATAAGCAAGAAATTTCCCTCATGTACTAGAAACCCACAGTCCATTAAGACATAAAGATAAGCCCATGAATGTTTGTTATATAAGAAAGGTAAGTTCCAGTGAAATCTCATGGAGAAGTGGGAGCATGGAGGTGGAAAATGTACTCTCTGTGTACCTTCACAAAGCAGAAATAGAAAGATGTCATCCAGGTGGGTTTTACCGGAAAAAAACAAAAGCTAAATCACAACGCCAACTTTCTTAATAGACAGAAGGAGTGAATGATAAATTTAGCTTATCAATTTTCCCCCTTAAATCATATCTAGCAGTTAGGAGTTTGGGGTTGTAAGTGACAGAAAATTTAATTCAAACTAGCTTAAGCAAAAGAGAAAGTTTATGACTAATGTAAATGAAAACTCCAGTGGTGGACCTGGCTCAAGCCATGGTCCTCAAAGGTGTATGGTTCTGATGCCTGCTGTGTTACCCCATTCTCAGGGAGGCTTTTCTTCCATGATCAGACGTTGGCTGCATCCAGCCAGGCCTTGAATCCTTCTCCCTCCAGCTTCAAGTAAATGAGAACCTATTCCCCAGAAACTCCAGAAGTTTTTGGGGTCTCATATGGTCTGATTGTTTGTTTTAACCAGTTCTAAACCAATCACTATGATCAGGAGAAGTCAGTATACTGATTGGCTGTGGCCAATAAGGATTTACCTTGGAGCTTGGAGTGGGTTCAACTCCAACCATACTGCATAACTGAGAAGCAGGCAAAATTCAAGTGCACTTTACCAAAAGAAGGGTAAAGGAGTTTGGGTGGCAAAAAGTATACCATATGGAACTAGGCAGATCAACTAATAAAGGGTATATTAGAAGTGGCGATTAGAACAAAAAAGTGATAATTTTTTCCAAATTGCTTTAGAGCTAAAACATGACTGGTGCACTCTGATGTTGCTCCTAATCTTTGGTTTTCAAAAATTATGCATCTTCTCCGTATGTCAATTTATTAGACATTTGCTGAGACCTCATGTAGCTAGAACTGCGTTAGATGTTTGCGGCATAATGACATTGTCTTTACTCCTAACAGCTTGCCATCCCTGAAATAAACAGGAATGACAGAATCAGAAAACTTCATGGTTTCTGCTTTTCTCTTTTTAAAGTATTTTCAGACAATATGAATGTTATATTATTAATAAATTGGAAAAGAGACTCAATAAGCCAATAAAGAAATTGTTTTGCTATTGGACTGCGTTTGTTGGCTCTGATATATGAGCTCTTCAACATATCAAGACAATGTCTATCTTTAATCCAGCTGCCAAAGTGACCCTCTTAAAATGTGGATATAATCGGGGATTCGCTTATTTGATCAATTCCAAATTCTTAAGCATAGTTCTCAACTGTGGCCTCATTCTCTACCGATTCTTGTTCAAACACTTGATATTTCAGATCTAGTGAATTCCTCAGGCCCCATATATGCTTACTATATCATGCTGTTTCTTCTGTCCTATTTTCCACATACCTACAGATCAAATGTCACCTCTTCTGTGCAGCCTTCCTATAAATGTCCTGCACAGATTCAGAAGTTCTCTTCTGTGATCTTCCATAGCATTGTATAAAATTTATGTCTTTGTTGAGCACTCATACATTGCATTATAGTGGATTTTTCTTTGCCCATCTCCCACACCTTGGGACTATGAGGACCTTGGGAGGAAGCAGTGTCATTTATTTCTGTATCTCCAAGACTAGCTCAATATAGGGCACTTAGGCATTCGTTGAGGGTTAAAGAAATGTGGACCGAGGGTAGCCTGAAGATGTTGCAACAAGAGCCATTTCCAACTATCATTTTCCAGCAGAAATCTATTTACTTAATTATTCATCTGAAACATGTGTTTAAATGAATTTTTACCTATATAGGATTATTTTCAGAGTGGTTCAACCGTTTTAAAAATCAGCTTGCTGGATCATTTATCAGAATCACTTTAGGAAGCAGAAGCACCAGGGTAGAGCAGGAACAAAACTAGAAGGGCTTAAGAAGATCTGAATGTCTGTCCTGCCTCCACAGCTAACACGCTTCATGACCTTACTGTTAATCACTAGGCGTCTCAGTTTTCTCATCTGTAAAATGGAACCTGAGAAGTTCATCTGAGCTAGAGCCCCTCACTCTATACCATAGATAGACTCAAGGGAACTATAGGGTTATAAGGAAATGTAAGATTATCTTTTCCAACTTTCTTTCCAGATACAGAAATTCGCTGATCAGCTTTCTCAGGAGGTGGCATCTGGCATCTGACTGAGCTCTCCAGGGAGAAGGCATTCATTTCCTGTAAGGCCCAACACTCCATTGCTGGACAATGCTCATGTTAGAAAGTTTTCTACACTGAGCCAAAGTCTGCTTCTTCTCTGTGACTTTACTCATTGATCTTGATCAGCCCTCTGGAGTCACGAGAATGTCAATTCTATTTGAGTCCATGACGGTCCTTCAATCATTGAGAGATAGCTGTCACAGCTTCCCGGCGCCTCACCTTCAGATTAAAAAGCCTGAGCTTATTCAAGCATCCTTTACAGGTCTCAGACACTGATCCCCTCATCTTTCTGACCACCATCCTTAGAACGTGCTCCGTTGCACCTCTGGAAGGGAACAAAATGCACAGAAGTGTCTGATCCAGACAGATCCAGGAAGCCATGGTTCCCTTTGAGCTGGGCATTGTATTTCTTCCCTCATGGCTAATGGCTCAACAATTTTAGGTTTCTTCAGCCTCAGAATCCTGTTGGCTCAGGTTGTGCTTGTGGTCAGTCGATATTTGAAATATTTCATAATTTAAAATGAAAATAACTTTAAAAATCCTCTGTCAATCTAAGTCACCCCTTCTTGTACTTAGGCAATTCATTTTTTAACCCTAAATGGAAGGGTCTACATTTATCTATATTGTTCTCAATCCTCAAGTACCACAACCCTCCCATGAATCATTTTACAAAGCAGTGACCACAAGTAACGATCACGGGCTGAGGTATTGAACCAGGATCTCCCCTGGTGCTCCTGTTCTTCCTGCCTCATCTACTTGGTGGGCTGACACCTGGCTTGAAAACCTACTCAGACTCTCTTCTTTGCCTGCTTCCTTTCTCCTCACAGCAGTGGACCTTCCACTCTTCAAAACCCTTCTTTTTGGGAGTACCTATGTCTACAAGTAAGAAATAACTCTCATAACCAGCCTCAGCCTGCAAAACTACTACTGTGCTAGGAAGACCCTAGTCCCTCTTCATAGGAGGTGCATTATGGATTCTGGAACATGGAAGCTGCTCAACATATGCTGATTAAAGATTGGACTTGGGCTTTCCTGGTGGCGCAGTGGTTGAGAGTCCACCTGCCGATGCAGGGGACACGGGTTCGTGCCCCGGTCCAGGAAGATCCCACATGCTGCGGAGCGGCTGGGCCCGTGAGCCATGGCCGCTGAGCCTGCGCGTCCGGAGCCTGTGCTCTGCAACGGGAGAGGCCACAACTGTAAGAGGCCCGTGTACCGCAAAAAAAAAAAAAAAAAAAAAAAAAAGATAGGACTTAATGGGATGACTCTATCAGAGAAAAGGAAGTGAATCACAAATAGATAAATGAGGCTAAAACCTTATAAGTACCCAAAACATCTGAGAGCAATATGATTTTTAGTTGAAAAGAACTTGAGGAAAGAGGCTTTAGAGAAAAGATATGCTGCTTAGAGTTAAGTAAGGATAACACATGATGAATTTGGTTTCAAATGTGAAACTGCTAAAATAAGCTGTGTAAGAAAGGATCACATTAAGAATTTTGAAAGAAAAGCACCTCTTTTGATGTGGTCAGACTCCCTGATTTGATATATCAAGTCCAGCAGAGCAAGTATAATGTTTGAGAAGGTATCATTTTTGGTTGGAAAGTCTTGGGTGGAGTTCAGCTTCTCCTTACTCCACACCCTAGACTTTTCAGAGTTACTTAAGGCTGAAGAGGTGAACTCAATCCTGCATTTAGACAACTCTAACTGTCTTAGATTCTCCTCAAGAAGTAGCACCACATAGTTGTTGTTATGGACATAACATTTGTGTCTCCCCAAATTCTTATGTTGAATTCCTAACCACCAAAGTAATGGAATTAGGATGTGGGGCTTTTGGGAGGTCATGAGGTCATGAGTGTGGAGCCCTCATGAATGGGATTTATGCCCTTATTAGAGACCCCAGAGATTCCCTCTTTGCTCTCCACCATGTGAGGATACAAAGAGAAGACAACCATCTTCAAACCAGGAAGAGGGCTCTCATCAGAACCCAGACATGCTGGCAACCTGATCTCAGACTTTTAGCCTCCAGAGCAGTGAGAAGTAAATTACTGTTGTTTATAAGCCACCCAATCTATGACATAATTTCTTATAGCAGCCAGAACAGACTAAGACTGTTGTGTTGGATTTGAGTAGCCCACCCTACTCATTTAGTGTTGTAGCTCTCAGAGAATACTGAGTATTCTTGTCCTCAAAGGCTGCCATACTCTCACTTATATCGTTTTAACCATAATGGGGATATGCCAGCCAAACCTAGAATTACAAAAGAATGATGTTTCTAGCTCCTTCCCTCCTTTCTTTTTCCACACGGATTTGCTAAGTGCTCACAAAAGCTCAGAAACTATACTTGGCCCTGGGACAAACAGGAGGAATTAAATAGAACTTCAGAATGATTTTAATGCATAGTAAATATAGTTGCAAAACTATATGCCAGGTAACAACTGAGAGCATCCATCTGGTCAAGGAAGGTGGGAGAGGCACAGGTGGAAGCAGGAATCATCTGAGGAGAGTTTCAAATTCTGAGCATGAACATAATTAAGAGCTATAGGCAACATATAACTGTGCTCCAAATTCCCCATTACTTCTGGAATATACTGTCACTAAGTATGCTATTTTCTCAAAAGCATCTCACTCCTGGACATTGAAACAACTATATGGTTCATGAATATAATGTCTCAAAGAATTATTTAATATTTTGTCAACAAAAAAGTAATAATCCTAGGCTTTAAAGAATGAGTAGAAGATATAGTGACAGAAAGATTTTTAAAATTCCACCCAAATGGATAAAAACTCCACAAAAAAAGAGTATATTTAGATAGCAAAATCATTTAGGAGCAAGTTGTCGAATATTAAATGAGGCCGAGAGAAGAACACTTTTGCCATATTTTTTGAAACTTGAAAATAGAGCTTCATATGCTTCACGGAGCTTAAGCTATTTGAATAAAAGTGAAATATCTCTAGGCTAGAAATTATATAGCTGTGGTCTTTTTTATTTCATTAGGACTACAACTTGGATGAAAAGGAAGAGATTCAGATGACGCAGTTTTTTGGTCTGTGTTTCCTGCTGGGTCAGATGCTGAGAGGAAAACCAAGAGAAGAGAACGTGGAGGAGATTAGTTTGAGGAAAAAAGTAAAACTGGAAGGAGTGTGTGACAAGACCTCTTCTCCTGGAGATTAGCAGTTACATTCTTCTCTCTGTCTCTCTTTCTCTCTCTCATTCTCCCCCACCTCTAAAATGAGCAAGTAACTTCCTCAAGGGCAGGATTTAAATTATACAACTTTTTAAAAACAACATCAATTTAGCTTAAGTCTGTTTGGTATAGCTAAAAAATGTTGATTTGCTGGGACTTTAATGATAACACTGCTGAAATATTTTCGTAATACTAGGAGATCACATTCTACATAGAGTGGGTATGAAGCTAAATTTCATTGTTTTTGACAATTTTTAAGCTCCAGAGACTCAAAGTCATTTGTCAAATAGCCTCATATCTCTTTTTACAAAAATTCATCACAAAACTCTAGCTATTTGTGAATGGTTTAAAAAATGTATAACCTTAAATATCATGTTAGTAACATTTTCTTTAGGTCTTTCACTGAATATGTTTTAGTTTATTGCTTCATATAATTTTTAAAAAACCCTTTAATAACAAATCTAAATATTCTCAGAAAAAGTCTAAATGCTTTTAGAGGGAAAATGAACAAAAATGAGTTAGACCTCAAATTGAAAGGTCAAAAGAAATAGACTTGGTGAAAATATTTATCCATATTAAGCTAGTCGTTGTTTCTATTCGGAGAAATAAATTGAGAAATGCCTAAAATATTTTCTGGGAATTTCATGAATTCTTGATGTCTTATCAACATTCAATTTACTTACAGTGTTGTGCCTCTGACTCATTTGGAAAGACCTTGCAGCTGTTTGCAGAGTCGGCCAGTGTCAGGAAGACTGCCAGAGCTCTGCCCTGGACGTCCCAGCAGGGGTCATGGCTCTGTCCTCACCACTCTATGAAGTAGACCCACACCTGAGGTGGATTAGGAGTCAAATGGACTTGAGAAGAAGGTTCTAGAAACCCAGGTTTTAATCCCAGTTTTGCACCCAACATCCTTCAGGTGCTCCATCCTGGAGGACTCTGGAGGTGTCCCTCCTGTCTTTAATCCTTAGTCTTCTTAAAAGTTCTCATTCCTTAACTCATCCTTATTCATTCCTTGACATTTTATAATCTGGCTGCTTTTTCTCCACCCTATTGCCCAGTTTACTGAAAAGCTGGCCCTACTTTTCTATTTCTCAAAACCAATAGTCTTTACTCTGTCTTCAGACTCCACGTTCCTTTGCATTGTCATCCATTGGTCAATTCTTCCTTGTCTCTTCCTCCTCCCAGGGCATCTAGGAAATGGTACCGTCCTTAATCTCTCTCTACCTCCCATGTCCCTTTCTTCCTCTTCCTAACCCCTAAGGCAGGTGGTTACTGGAGCTTTTGTTCTCAGTTTCCTTTCTTCTCTCTGGCTTCTTCCTCTTCAATCTCCTCTACTTTCACAAGTATTGAGTATTGATTACAAATGATTCTAAAGTATATCTTTCCAGGACCAGCTCTCTCTTGACTATTGTATATCTCCACATGGATGTCCCACTGATAGCTCAACACAACAGGTCCCAAACTGAATTATTACTCTCCTTTCCAAACTCGCTCTTCCTCTTGACAAGCTTTTATCAATAGCACCGTCATGAAACTACATATGTATTTTAAATTCTTCATGTTTCTCTTTTAGTAGTATCACCGTGCCTGTCTTTTCTTTTATAATTGGTTTCGGACTATAATACCCTACCTCTTATTTCATTTAATTCATTCATGTTTTTTAGGAAAGCAAATATAATCTTTGATCTGTACAGTTAAATGGCCACTTGCAAATTGCTTGCAGAGCAAACATTACATTTCAAATGCTTAGTCTTACATGGTCCTTCTACAACAACTTATTTACCTTTTGCACATGCTGTATAGGGTTGCAATTACTTCATGTGTTCTGATATAGTTTGCATAGGAAAATGAAGCAATGCAATAATGAAATGCTATTAAAATACCATACTTTCCTTAAGTTAATTGCTGAGACTTGTTAATATGGATATAACTTAGAAACATTTTGCATTCTTTGTACACAGATATTATATAAACCTGTATAATACGTAATACATGCATTTTATCATATCTATCTGTACCACAATTTGCAGATCCATAGAGATATTCAAAACCCTTCCTCTATGCACAAGTGAAGGTTATGCTATAAGTTTTAACAGCTTTGAATTTTATTTAAAGACAGAAGGATATATAGATGTGCTAGCTATTGCTCTTAATTGCCTTCAAAGTTAATGCCAAACTTTTTACCCTGACTATGGTAATTCCCACCTAAATTTTAATCATGCTTTGATTTTTCTCCATTTGTAATGCCCTCCTTCACATCTCTACCTATCAAAACCTGACCCTTTTGAACATCTGCTCAAATATCACTTTCCCGTAATCTTATTACCAATCTCTCCATTTTATTTTAGCATTGCACTTTATTTTGAGCATTTTAATGCAGAAATAACAACCTGTCTAATATTACAAATATTTACCATTCTTTATTCTCCCATGTTAGAATAAAATTTCCTTTAAGGTAAGGGCCTTATTTTAACTTCTATTTTCTCCCCAAAACACCAAACGTGGAACATAGCAAGTATTCAGTGAAAAGGCATTTACTTAATAAATTAAAGCATGGTTCTATTTTGCATTTTTAAGCATCATTGCATTTCAGTTTCTTGAAAAATAAGCATAGTACCTGCCATGTGTTAAGGGTGCCTGTTTTTTGGAAGGAAAAGTAAGTTATCAGGCCATGAATAGATTTGTGTAAGGGTCTCCAGTCATATTACAAAATCACGTGTTTGAATTCCAGAATGTTATCATGTTCATCATTCCGTCTTTGTGTAAGGCCTTTCTTGCACACACATAAAAGTTGGATTGGAATAATTTAACTAAGTATTCCCTGACAAGGAATTTTGTTTTGGGTGTATACTGCATCCTTCATGATTTGCCATAAATCTATGAGCTCTCATTATAATCCCAAATGAGAAAGCTGCTGGTTCTCTGGAAAACATGTCTGAAATCTTGAGCACAGTACAACTCATTTGTGTTTTAAAGAATATTTGCTAGAAAGCATAGCCTCACAAGAAGTGAGCAGAACTCACAATATTCTTCACTTTTGTGTCAAATGAGAATTCTTGCAATGAAGATAATAGAATTGAATAAAGTATATTCTTGGCAAAATGGCAAATATGTCATTCTTCCAAATTACTATAGCAATAAGCCATTGCTAACATCTTCTTGGTTCAAATTTTCCATTGTGAATCTTTACATTGATCCATTCACTCATTCATTTATTCGTTCATTCACACTTTCATTCATGCAAAAACATTCACTAACCATGGACCAGGCATGAGTGTTAGAGTGACAACTAAGACACAGATCCTGTCCTTCTGGAGCACACAGCCTCATGGGGAAGACGGACAATACAGGAACATAAGTGCAATGTTAGGAGGAAACTCAAGTGAGGAGGAAGATGGCTGAACTCAGCTTGTGAGAGTCAAGGACAACTTCCTGAAGAAGGGATGCCTGCTCTTGCTTACTATTAAAATAGGGATTTTGATGGAAACCCTAGCAGTTGTCCTCAGAATTGCAGCTATCTTCTTGCCTTCTATGAGCATTTGTGAATGGTTTTGTTATACAGATTCCTGCATGGACAAAGGTTAAACTTGTTTGTTTTGCATAGGATGATATATTGGACTCCCACCATGTCGCTCCAGCCTGTTTTCAGGGAATATTGTAGACGGGTAATTCTCAAAATAGCTACTTATCGGCATCATCTAGTGGGGATTTAAATGTCCAGGCTCCACCCCTAGAAAGGCTGATTAATGGTTCTGGGGCAGGAGTGGCATTTTTTAGAAGCTGCCTCACGTAATTCTAACGCGCATTGAACGCTCTGGAGAGAATGTTAGAATGGTCCTGATGAGAGGGCCCTTAGAAATCATCCAATACAACTCCTACTTCATAGATGTTTTGGGTACTTAAAGACACTCCCTTGCATCCAGGACTGTGATTAATGGTGGGGATTCAGATTAAGTGGTATGAGTGTCCAGTGAGACTGGGAAGGCACAGCAAAGACCCATGAAACATTTTTAGAATAAGACACTAAGCAATAAATGAGACTCAGGAAAAAAGATACATAAGAATTCAGAAAAAAATGTCAAGCTTTAGAGAAGGAAGAGACAGCTTCTTGGAAGAAGGAAAGCAGAAGGTGAACCTTGGAGCACTCTTTATTCAAAGTTTTGAGCATTTGCTTATTAGCAAAATTAACTGGTCAGGAGAAAACATTGCATTTTTCTAAATGACTTCTCTGCACAGTTGCAGGCTACATGATGCCACCAATTGGTTGAAACTGGGATTGTAAATATTCTCCAAGTGGAGCTAAGTGTAGAAGGGATTTTGAAAGCAAAGAAGAATGTGAGGGCCTATATTGCCTAAGCTGGAGTTTGCACCAGTTTAATATTAGTATTTGGAATAAAGGGAAAAAAACCTCCGCTTAATTCCTGCATAAGCAGATTTAAAGTACCTGGCATATTTTACTGAGCAGAGATACAGATGTGTATAAAGCAGCTGCAATGCATTTTTCTCCCCTGGATAGAATATCCAAGGATAGAATACTAATTGTTAGTGAAGTTTCTGGGGAATATGTTAATTTGTTATCTTAGAAAATTTTCAGCCTAAATTCATTTCCTTTCATTTCTCCTGTCTTTCAACAACAACCTGCTCTAATTGTATTAGAAAGGCAGAACTGAAAAGCTATTGATTGCTGATTGGTTGGTTTTAGAATATTTCTTGCAAGATATCAGGATTGGCTTTGGTTTTAGATATTAGCATTTAGCCTACTTGAAAAACGATAAAAACGTTCTTGAACATGGCAGAAAATTCAAAATATGACATCTTGAGAGGATATTGTGTGCTTTTACGTGTGTGTGTGTGTACACGCGTGCGCTAAACACTGTGTCCAAAATTATGGTCTCATTATATTATTATTATTGTCAGAGATTTATACATTCCCAATGCAGATCTTAAGCAATACCTCTGCAGTGTATATAAACATATTGGAAATATAGCCTTGAAGGGACATTTATAATTCTCATTCAATGAAAACTACTACAGTACCATTAATTTCTTCATGCCCAAATCCTTAATTCCCCACCCCCCGCTTCTTCCACTCTGAACCTATTCCACCAAAGCAGGGGATGGCGGCTACACAGAAACTGAAGCATAGATTTTGAATGTTTGGGTACATTTAACCTTTAAATTTTCAATCTCCTGATGAGCAAAGTGATTGAAATTCTGACCTCGTAGTGGCAAATGGGCATAATACACGCTTGAAATCTATATGTGAGGTTATCTCATGAACTATTCTACTTGAGAATAAATGGAAAAAAACACAGATGTATTTCAAACTCAAATATGATGCTGGTATTCAAAAAGAGCAAACATAGCATAGAAGTAAAGAGCACTAGAAGAAAATGATTAAGATTTGGAAAGGTTACAGGACATGTATCTAAGCTTTTCGTTGGTATCTACACTCTTCTCTTTTTCTATTAGTTGACTGTAAGTATATCAATATTATGGACTTTATTTTTTCCCTTATTTTGGCATTTTCTTGGAAAACTGATCTTAAAAGTTATTTTTGTTTTGTTTCATTTTAGAGGCAAACATTAAACCTCAGTGCAAAGGAATTTTCTCTTGGTCATGCCTGAATGGTTCAACATTATTGCTTATTATTTCTGTATTTTCCTATGCTTCAATACTTCAATTGTATGACTCTATTTTAGAGGAAAGTACTACCACCTTTTTGCCCAGTGGAAGTGGAGAGAGCTGCAGCTCTGGAGTCAGGCAGGCAGACCTGGAACCAAATCCCAGGTGCTTCATGGAGGAGACGTCTAAGGCTGTCAGGACCCCTCCACTCTCTAGACATCAGCTTCAAGACCCATACGAGAGATAGTCCCCTCCTTGCAGAGTTCCTCCGAGGTTAAAGATTACATTTGTAAAATGCTTGGTAGAGAGAGATAATGGTAGTTAAAAAAACCCCTTAAAATCCATACTTGAGAAAATATCAACTCGGTTCCTTTAAATTTGTGTTCAGTAAACATCGCTGAGGGATAACCTCAGAACTTTGTCCATATCTCAGAACATTTGCAGTTTCTTCTTCTGATTGTAGTTATTTGGGTCTTTGTCTTATTATCTACTCTGACTGCGAGCCTCCCACAGACGAAGCCTGTGACTTCACCATCTTAGCATCCTTTACAGCATGGCTTCCTGGTTTTCCAACGTGTCATCTGCCAAACGCTGGTCCCAAAACATGCTTCTCAGAGGAAGACTGTTCCATGATCTAATAAGTTTGAGAAATATTGCATACATGTTATACTCCCCCCCGCCTCCCGAGAGCTTTTCCACTTGTATTAACTCATTGAATGTGCTGAAAAGCCCTACAAAAAAGAAATCCTAATTCTGTTTAACTCAGTGTTTCTCAATCTTATTAGACTATGGAGAACCACTTCTGCTTTTTAACAGCATCTATTAATTTTGGGGATAACACTTCTCTCAAGTTGGCCAGTGCAGTGTCTGTAGAGCAGGCAGACAGTAAATATGCATAACCTTATGTTTCATGTATTGATATTATGTTTCGTATATTACATTTTATATAAAATCTTCCCATTCCTGAAGAATTATAACAGCGATATAGTTCTGTCCATATTGAATAGGTCTGATTTTTTTCATTAGTTCAAGAACCCCTGGGCTTCTGGAAAGAAAATTGAGTTCCATATGCTAAATGTGCCAACTTTAATTAAAACAATAGCAACAACTGTAAAGACAGTGGCAACTTCTGTTCTTTTAAAAGTGAATTGTGTTGGATGAAGCTAACTTTGAAAAGTGAGATTCCATTTGGTGATATATGGAACTATAAAAGTTAAACAAAATAGCCAACTCTCAGCTCATAAATGTTAGATTAGGGGAACAATAACAGATAAAGGTATCGCCATAAATGAGTATTCCAGAAAGCAGAGACAGGATGCCAAACACTAAAACTTAAAAAAAAACCCTCAACTATGATAAAAATCTTTCCTAAGAATATTACACACTTCTCATCCTTATCATTACCTCATAGTGAATATACTCTGACCCATTCTTGGTGACATAGGAACAATGCCATATCACTCTCCTGGCCAAAATACAAGTATGTTCCCTCTCAAGAATATGCAATGAGGTGCTGAGAGCTTCTTTCTTCCTTCTTTAAATGTTACTACACTGCAGCTCTCTTATTTATTGTTATCAGCATCTTACTTTGTTGCCAAGTTGAATTTCTCAGAAGCTCTCCACTCCTTGACGTCTTTGCCCCACCAACTGGACCTTGTCCCCAACTGACTTCTACTCTGAAGATAAAAGAGACATCAAACAGTTTGTTAAATCAGTAGCTGTTTTTAGCAAGCATTTGTAAATAAATAAGTTTATGTGAGCGTCTGAAAAATGGCTTCATATCAATTACTATCAATTTTTATTAACACATTAACTTAAGGTAACAATAAAACATCATTTTGTGGTGAGTTTGGGGTTCCATAAAAACTTTGTCACTTTGTGATAGCTGTGTTCCCATCTCTAATTCACGCCCTTATGACTTGATTCAGTCAACAGTTAATTGGTGTTAATCTGTGTCAGACCTTGGGACAAATGCCAGATGTTGGTGGTTTCTGAGGACTAACAGGTAGCACTTCTCTCTTGCTACCAAATTCTTAAGTGACAGAAGTTGAGTCAGGGCTCAAAACGTGAGCTTTGTTGTTGGTAAGCCTAGGTTGGAGAGGAGAGTTTAGATCTACAGCCCTAATCTGACTTCTGCCTCAACCCTTCCCCAACTGAATTTACCCTCTCAGCCTAGGAACTGCAGCCCCTCCCATGCCTCCACATAGGTAGCTACTCATCAATTTGTGTGATTTTAGGCTAAAATAATAATCCAATTACTGGGCAGCTGCTGTGAACTCAACGTGGTGCTAGGTTTTACATACACCATATCTAATTCTCATAGCCTGTGAGGTATTTTTACAGAGGAAGAAATGAAGGTCAAGAGAGAAGCAATTCGTCCAAGCTCTGAAAATGAGTCAAATGTAGGGTTGGAATTTAAGTGCAATTTTACACGGTTCTGACACTTGTGTTTTTAGCTCTCAGAGAGTGATCTAAGTTCCAAACTCAGGTTTCTCCACTGCAGTCCCCTTTGCACAGACCACACCCAAGATGTCATTATTGTCCCCTTCTACTCTTCAAGAGAAGAGTAGAAGTCCTATGCATACTTAATCCTCTGGTTCACTTAATGCAGCCATGAAGTTCCAGTTGCCAATTTTACAAAGACTCACATAACTTAAGAGTCCCTCTCAGCACCCGTTTGACTATTCAGAGACCATGATGGTTGCATAAGAAAAAATGTAATTGGTAGAGGGAAAAACCACATCAACGCAACCACTAAACAAATAGAACACATTACAGATTGCATATCAAGTGTACATCCTACGAATGACCTTCACTGGAAGGATTTAGGATGCAGAAGTGGGGAAGATGAGTATCGAGAAGCATTTCTTTCCTAGGAGAGAGATCCTGTTGGTAATTATTAAGTTATTCCCTGAGTACCCTGATTTTCTATGGAAGTGCCTTTGTCATTTCTGTAGCTACCATTACCAGCTCTTGATTTTCTCTTCCTCTCTGTTGTTTTTGAGCCCTAAGACACCAGCATGCTCCAGATGCCTCTTTACTTACGTCCCAACTCTTGGTTAGCACTCCCTCTCGTGGCAGCTCAATGAATCTCCCGTAATTATCTTTCGTTAGTGAGACCTAGCTGTATGATGAAAATCATAGAATTTTCACTTACGTACTTAATTTGCATATCGTCTTTATTTCTATAATTTTAATGATCAGAAAATGACTATAAAGTCAATCTAAAATTATTTATCAGCTATTTCAATTTTTACAATTATTAAAACCAATTTCCCATTGGATACATTAATGTGTATGTTTAAAACATTCCCTTAGGTTAAATTTTAAGTAGTTAGAATTTTGAAGACAGAGTATTTCATTTGTTATGGTAGATATTGTGTCCTCCCAAATTCATATGTTGAAGTCCCAAACCCCAGTACTTCATAGTGTAACAGTATTTGGATACAGGATATTCAAAGAGGTTGACTAAAAAAATATATCCACAACGTGAGAGTTGAGAGTTAAGTTTTATTTGGGACAAAATGAGGACTGCAGCCTGGGAAGACAGCGTTTCAGATAACTCTAGAAACTGCTCGGAGGCGTTGGGAGGAGCCAGGATATAGAGGAGTTTTGTAACAAAGGACAGGTAGTCGGAATGTCAAAAAGACTATTGTTATTAAAGAAAACCAGATATCTCAAGTTAAGGAATTTAGAGCTTTTCTATGCATGGGAGGATGCAGGAGTCTGGGCTCATTGAAATCATCCCTTTGATCTGCACCTCAGCTATCTGGGGCCAGCATCCTGGTACATCCTGAGTTTCCTCAGGGCTCACTGCGGGGAGTGGCTGCAGTCTGATGGCTGCTAGATGGCGGGCATTCTTTTCAGCTCCGAGTTCCTCGGCCTCACGTTGGAGGGCTGCAATCGTTGATGACTATGACATCCTTTGTTTATTGATATGGCAGGAAATATTCCATTTCTCAAAGAGGTGATTAAATTAGAATGAGACTATTAGGATGGATCCTAATCCAATATTAGTGGTGTCCTTTATAAGAAAAGGAAGAGATGACAGGTATGCGCAAGCATAGAGGGACTACCACGGGAGGAAGCAGCCAGAGGGTGGCCATCTGAGGAGAGAAGCCTCAGGAGAAACCAAACCTGCCTACACCTTGATCTTGAAAAGGTTCCCTTTTTCCTCTGGCATTGTTATGCTAGTAGGAAGCAAAATTAGAATTGACCCTGAGAATTTTTGCCATCCTTTGGGGGATCCTTCCTGAGAACGAAGCTAGTTTAATGAAAGCTGAACTGAGGAACAGATTTCTGTGACGTAATTTGAGCACCCAGATTCAGTAACGTGTACGTCTTCCCTTGGAGTTTTTCCATTTCAAGAGCCCCTAGATTTTTCTATTGAAAGAAATCAGTTACCCTTGAATTTCTGACACCAAACCCCCAAATGTCCTTATTAATACAATTCGAACAGATTCTGTAAACTGTAATTCATTCTAGCTAATTTTATTTTATTTAGTTGATGCAGATCCCAGAGGTGAAGCACAAACATTTTTGGTTTTGCAGGCATTCTCACTGATAAACAGGGATGGCACTGCTATGTAGCTTTAGGCCAGCGGGATGCCTACGAGGCATTTCAGATTAACATGACCAAAGCAGGATTCCCAACTGCCACCCCAAACTGACTCCTTCCTCTAGTATCTGGATAAATGACATTTGCATTCACCTAGCTGCTCAAGTACCACTTGAGGGTCATTATTTATTTTTTCTTTATCCTTATGCTTCACATCTCATCTACTAGCAAATCTTTTTCAGCTCATCTCCAAAGCATATTCCAAATCCTTCTTCCTTCAAGTCATCCTCATCTCTTGCTTGCACACCTGGAAAATCAAAGTGTTCTTTCTGCTGTCGCGGTGTCGTGTGCACAGAACAATCCCAGTGGTCTCTTAATATACGCATCAGGGCAGAGGTGACTCCCTGCCCAGAATCCTCCAACAGCTTCTCTGCCTTAAAGATAAAATCCAGATTCTTTACCACATTTGCAGTGTCTCACATGATGTGACACCTGGTTATGTCTCCAAACTCATCTTAAAACACTTCCTCTCCTGCCCGTTATGTGCATCAAAATGCTACCTGGTTCTTGAGGGCTCATTCAAAAGTTGTTGTGACATGTCAAAAGCAAACATTTAAAAGAATGCAGGGCTTCCCTGGTGGCGCAGTGGTTGAGAGTCCACCTGCCAATGGGACACGGGTTCGTGCCCCGGTCCGGGAAGATCCCACATGCCGCAGAGCGGCTGGGCCCCTGAGCCGTGGCCGCTGAGCCCACGCGTCCGGAGCCTGTGCAAAAAAAAAAAAAGAATGCATAACTGCTCAGCATGGCCTATTAGTTACCTGATGTCAATTCCACTGGAGATTTCCAGAGAGCAAGGATGATTTGTACAACTTTTCACAGATCCCTGAGATCCTCTATTTTATTTCAATGGATACTACACAATATCTACAGTGAGACGAGCATCTTGTTATAGTCATTGTTCAGAGATGCACAATGAAACTGATGATAATGTACATCAAAGCGACAATGATGAGTAAACGGCCAGTGTACCGAAACTGGGGCTACAGCCTCTTATGTCTGGTTCACTGACTTTTCTTCTGTCACTTTCTTTTATTTTTCTTGTCAAACTTTACTTTTTATGTTCTATAAATAAAAGATTTTTATTTTTAAAAAGTATATGCATTTATCCTTCAAGCCTCTTGAGTCTCTTGGCTAAATAATGCATTTTTAACCTTTAACATTCTTCTGTTACTTTCTGGCAATAATTAGATTGGGGCCGGAATGACCCTATCCCTAAAATCTCTTATCAGAGTAAAAAATGTCAAAACATTACATAAGGAATTTCTTTCAAGAGCTGCATGAACCAAGTGTATGCTGACAATGTTCCTTAATGCACAGACATGCCTGGCCTGTGTAGGCAGAAAGTGGCCTGCTCTGCACAGGGGGGCAAACGTGTAAGGAATTCTGCACCACTTAAATATTTACACAGAAGGCTTCAATGAAGGAATGTGTAAAAATCCGAACAAGTCAACCATCCTTCTTATTACGATGAAAAATGAATTTTGCAATGGCTTCTTAGGAATGCGCTTGCATGGGGATTGATGGATGCAAACCAGCTATGTGTTCCTCATACATTTCCTCATACACACTTGGAGACTTATTGCTTCAAGGCTCAAGGCTCATTTAAGAAGAACAATGGCAAAAGGCAGGCAGGAGAGGGGAGGTGCTCCAGGAAGCACTCGCCATCCAGATTCTCCTTGTCTTTCCTGACTTGTACCTGCCTGTTCTGGAAGGAGACCCTGTTTAAACATATATTTGTTGAAATATTTACATAGTAAATAAATAAATCCTTATAAAGCCTGGCTAGACCGAGTGCACACTGGTGAGCAAAATGCCTGCAGCCGGCCACTTAGAAAAGCAAACCGTTTACCTCAGAGGTTGATAAAAGTGAGCCATAAATTCTCAGTGTACAATTGTTTCTTTTTTCTTTGCCATTGAAAAGCCCGAAACAAATGAAAATATTTTGACATCTTGTATACCAACTTTACGGTGGCTATAAGTTTTAATCACCTGAGTCAGTGACATGGGGAAAAATGGGGCCTGTAAAGGATAAACTGGAAGGCCATAAACTAACCGCGCTTCTGGGGAGATCTGTCGTTAGGAGGAAAAAAGAGCCGTCCACTCCCTCGCTGCCGAACAAGGCAGAAAGGCAGGCAGCCCCAGTACACAAACAGAGGTACCGGGATGTTGCATACCAGTGAGGATGGAGGGGTCCCGGCTGGTGCTTCCCCCTGTAGGGTCATGCTGGGAAAATGATGAGGGAGGCGGCAAGAGGCTGTCACCAGGTTATAAATCACTGGTCTAAGGCACTCTGAGTTATTCCTCTCGGTAACTGCCTGTTCCCTCTTTACTGACACAGTAGGAAGGCTAGATAGGATGCTCTGGTTGGCAAGGATCTTACAAACTATCCGAGAGGCTCCTGCTAAGCTGGTGCTGGGAGAGGTCAGTAAGGGCGTCAGTCTCCCTTGACCTCACATTTACTGATCTCCATTTTTCTTCCAGTCAGATTTCAATATAGGTTATTTCACTATATTTTGAAGACTGCATGGAACAATGAAAAACACATGTACCGTAAAATTTTGGATTTAAGTTCTGACTCCATCCCTTATTAACTCTTTACTAACTCTCAAGTGAACAGGGACAGGCTGTTTGAACTCTCTGAATTTTAGCTTCTAATCTATAAAATTTCTGTTTCAGGCGGTTTATTAACTATTCATTAAACATTAATTGAATGCCTACTATGTGTCAGAAACCATGTCCTAGGGTACTGGTGTGGCAGGAGATAGATGGCCCCAGGTTAGACATTTACAACTGGCCTCCCGTTTACATTTCATGAGGCAGAAAATAGAGGGCTTCAGGCTGGACACTTACAACTAACCTCCCTGTTTGCATTTCCTGAGACAGGAGATAGGTGGGCTCCAGGTTAGACATTTACAATCAGTCTCCTCTTTACTCTCTGAAATGGAAGCAATGACAGAGACAGGGTAAGTAGCCAAGCTTTGTCTCTTATGGATACCTTAAGATAACAGCCATGGCAAGAATAAATGGGGCAAAACCTTGTTTGAGTAAAGGATCAAGGGATCTCTGCTTCGCCCTCGTTGGGGCAAGGGAGACACTACACATGCTCAGAAAGGTTCCTTGGGGATCAAAAGTCAGAGGACAGCGCCTGGCCATAATGAGTCTTTCTTCCCCCAGAATCCTTTGTGTTGAGATCCATCTTGGCTGAGAGGTGTGTGAGCACCTAAGGGGAGGGTCCTTAGACAAATTAGCCAGGGGGGACAAAACAAAATGATCGTCTGGAAAGAAGACAGAGACCAGGAAAAAGGTACACCTCTCTCTCTGAGTTCTCCCGTGCATCTTTCTGCATGTACTTCACTTTTCCAATAAACTTTTTACTTTTCTCTTTACCTTCTGCCTCCTCCCCTGAATTCATTCTTGACAAGGCAGGCAAGAGCTGGGGATCCAGGTGCTAGCCGCTGGCCCCTGTGGTCTAGTGGTTAGGACTCCCGCTTCAGGAAGTAAGATCTTGCTTCCAGCTACCGTTTGCTCTTGCTTGCTGCAAGTTGCTGCTTACTGCTGTGCGTGGGAGAGAGACATTAATCAAATAATTAATCAAATAATCTATGGCTGTGCACTGCACATCTCCAGGGGGAGCCATTCACATTGTAGTCCATATGAATGGTGTTCTGTGGAGTTGGGCAGTATATAACCTGTATGACAGCCCATGATAAGCACTCTGAAAGAAAGGAACTGGATCTATTAGAGAATATCAAAAGGATAATTAATTTAGACTCATGAGTTGGAAAATACTTCTGCAAGGAAGTACTACTTAAGCTGAGATGCAAAGTAAGCAGTAGTTTCGTGTCTAGAACTAGGCCGGACGTGTTGCAGCATCTACAATATACTTCCATTATCTGTGCATTTCTTCTCCTGTAAGCATCTCTGCTGGGTCTTATTCCTCTTCTTTGGGGTGTCACCAGGTAGATTCCTGAGCGAGGCAGTCTCAAAACCTGGGAATGGCCTGCAACAGGAGGCAAGTTATCAGAGAAGGAACTCAAGCACAGAATAAATTCCACTTTTTGATATCAGGATGGATTCTGAGCCATGGTTGAGTTAAAATTCAGACCTAGTGGCTCCAGTTTGGAATAGAGGCTACAGATAAAGGATGATACACAGCAAGGCCCGGTGCTGGTGACATTGTTATTGTTACTAATGATATTTCCGGGCCTGGGTTATTCCTGCTGATGCTCTCAACCCAGGCTGTGGGGAGCAGCTTCATGAAATGGACACTAAGATTCACAGCCCACCTGGTACTCTCCGCTGACCTCTACTGTAGGTCTCAGAGCATGAGAAGGGGCCAAGGTAGGAGAGGATGAGAGGATGAGGGGATGAGGGGAGGGAGGGCCACACCTGTAGCAGTGATCACAGTGGGAACTGAGCTTCAAGGAGAAGGGCCTTGTAGCTAAGGCTTGCTGATGAAAGATTACCTTCCCAAGGCTGCAGTAAAGACCTTTAACAGAGAGCCCCAGGCTTGGGCGGGAGGGATGTCTCATCTCCCACTGCTACCTTTGTGAGTTATTGGCGATCTCAGCTTCTCCCTCTTCCCTGGGTAGGTCCTCACTTTCCCACGTCATGCCTTTGCTCATATTATGACTTCAAGTTCAGTCCTGGGTGCACACCTTTTATTGGCCCCTCCAGGCTCACTCTAAACTTCTGAAACCTGCATTGACTACATTGAATGGGTTCGCTTGCCCTTTGGCTTCCTGATGGGTTTGGCCAATAAGGACGCCCCCCTTCAGGAGATTAGAGGGAGGAGAATTAGGTCAGACTATGCATTTCTGGCCCTCTTCATGCAATGTCACCTCACACCGGCTGTGTCCCTTGACTAGCGGTCACTGTTCCTTTCCAGATGTCCAACAATATATGACTGTCTCTTTCTGAGTTTTAGTAATTACACATTCTTTCCAGCTAGGGATTGGAAAGAATGCAGCCTCTACCAGTCGTGGGTTATTGCACTCTCCCCTGGGTTACTGTGGTTTCTCTCACGCATACCTTCAGAAATAGCCCCTTTGAAATAAACTCTCCTGAAATCACCCCATTCTGAGAGTGTCATCTGCTTCCTGTTGGGAGTCTGACTGATAAACATGCCCTTCCGCTTCCTCCCCTACCGATGAACTGCAACAAGTGTTTCAAGCTCTAACTCAAATGCTGCCTTCTTTCTAGACCACCTCCTACCACTGCATCTCAGCACCACACACAGAACTATTCAGCCAACACTCTGACATCCTACAATACCTATGCTCTCCTCTGTATGGTTCTTATCAGATTCTACGGGAGTTATTTGTTGCATGTCTGTTTTATCCCTCCCTTTCCACCCCAGACTGTGAGTTCTTCAGGGCAGGAGGAACTTCCTGTTCCTTTTGTGAGTACACTAAGGCCAACCATGGGAAGCTGGCAAGGGTCAGCGTAACTTTTTATAGAGTGCATCCTCTTCCTAGAATTGCTGCTGGTGACATTTATTCTCTACAAGACCCTGTGTGGGGGATATTCTAACCCGGTTGAGACTCTTAACGTGTTCGTATCTACATAATCAGGGAGGCAGAGGAGGTGAGCTTGTTTGCTGGGACTTGAGGAAAACTTCTGCCCCAATTTGCATTATGATTAGTGAACCCAACCAAGTCATGTCATAACAATCACTGTGTATTAAGAACCTACTGTGTGCTAGGAACTGCGTTCACCCTAGTAAGATGCCATGACTTTTAGATCAGAGTTTTAGAAAGTTTACAAAGAGCTTTTGAGAAAACGTGAGCAGAGGAAAAACACAGGTTCCTCTTATTTTAAAGCTTACATTCAATACTTGCTATTCCCTCACAGCCTTGGGCAATAATGCCAACTCAAGAAGTTACAGAATCTCCCCTCCTTCCTCCTTCACTTCCTTTCTTTATTCTTCCTGGTAGCAGATGTCTCTAGCCCCAAATGCCAAAGTTTTAGAGTAAAAAAAGTCTTCTTCTTCCTCAGAATTTTCTCATGACAAGCAAAGATGTAGGAAGCCAACTATGACTCATACTAAGTTTCTAAATAGTGATTTAAGTTAGTTGTGATTGGGAATCCAGGACTTGTACGATTCTCCATAATATTAAAGGCACCCAGCGAAATAGGGTAGCAGTTCAAGGCCCAGCACTTCTTGGTTACCCTCTTCTTCTGTCTTTCATCATCTTTTCCTGTTCTTTAGGGACCCCAGTGGAGACTGACCAATCTGCACAGTTGGAATCCTCTTGGTGACAGTACATGTCCCAAGGAACCTCGGTACTGCTCAGGCCACTATATCCGTGGACTCGGTGGAATCGGTTCAATGGCAGGGCTGCGAGCCTCCAGAGCAGAAGCGCAAGTGTGTGCTGACTCTTCACCCACAGAAGTACAGTGAGTGTCTTCATTTATCATCTCTGGGTGTTTCTTTGTAAATTCCATTCATCTCTCCTCTTTGGATTTATTGATTAAAAATGCTCTCAGTAGAGCAGTTTGACGTCCGAGCGAAGATGCTCTTGGTGAGGCATTTTTCTTTTTGGAGTAGTTGTAGTAGAAAATCTTTTTATGCTTGAAAACCTTTCTATTGCTGTTTTCACTGTGAATATAAACTGGGAGCTGACAGAATGTGCTAACCTCTCTGTTCCATGCGACTTCATCTGCATCGCTCCTGGTCCCTGCACAGTTTTGGATTCCACAAACTCAGTGAAGCAGCTGCAAGCCGGGCGCTCCAGGCACAGTAGCAGGGAGCCCAGGGACGCCTTGCCCTCCTTGCCAAAGGGTGCCTGCTTTGCACGCGGTGACTCCAAGAATTGAAAGTGACAGGTACAAACACTTTCAGGTGCTACAGGGATGCGGAACAGACTCACATCCCTAAATCCCTTTCTTTAGCACTTATCTCCATAGCAGTCCCACTCCAAGCTAAGTTAGATATGTGAATATTGTTAATGGATTTGAAAGTCATTTGTTATGAGTCTACTGTGTGCCTGGCACCATGTTAAGCACTGCAGAATTCATGATTATGGTCCTCAAGAAGCTCAAATCTAGTGGGGAGACAGATGCACACGCCAAGTAGCACAGGGCGCAACAGGAACAAAGATGAAGGAGAGTCTTCTGCATCTGGGTTTAAGAGATGCTCCAGTTCAAATTCTGCCCACTGATGGCAGGACCACTGAGAGATCAAGGTAGATGCGGGCAGTCAGACGTGTTGTCTTCTTCTCCTGTGCAGGGTCTCAACTGATAAGCTTAGTGAAAAGGCATCCACCCTTTAGTCCAATGATATTGTCCTCTGAGGCTGACAAAATGAAAAGCCTCCAGAAGCTTCTTAAGAAAGTGTAGTTTGGGGTCTGCTGGAAGACAACTATCTTAAATGGTGGCTGTCTGCGTCTGAGTTTCAAGGAGGAAGCAGTGGGGTGCACGGGATTCCGGAGGGCAGGGACTGTGTTTTCTGTATTCACGGAACCCAGTGTGGAGCCTGGCATGGAGTAGAAACTCAGTAACTTAATGAATTACTTAATGGCTTAGTGAGTTAAGAGTTGAGTGACCTGTGTTCTAGCTGGGTGGCTTTTGATCTATCACTTTTTTCCTCATTTTGGTTTCCTCGTCTATGAAACGTGGGTTCATGTTTGAAGAATTCCAAGAACCCCCCCTGCTTTGATATTTTCTCAGTGAATAAAATAACACAAAATAAAACAAAAAATCCACCCTGTCAGGAAGAAAAGGGACCCAGGGTGACTGACTGCACCCAGGAGGGGAAGAGCAGCTTTCTGAAGGATGTGTGTGGCTTCAGTTCAAACAGCAAACTGAAATCAAATAAGGTCTAAGGCCAATGCATTTCATAATAGAGAGTTTGAGGTTGAACAGTTCAGAGATAAAATATTCAAGGTTAAAGATACATTTCCATTAAGGGGATCTATATCCCTGTTCCACTCAACAGAACTTTTTTTTTCAGTGCTTTTTGCTTATGGAGTTCTTCGGAACACTAAAACTTTAGGAAGAAAAAGGGTGAAAGAAACTTCTCCTTGGAAGAAAGTGAGGTCAGAAGCCCTGATATAATTTATGAAATTAATTGTTATAGTTGATTGAAAGTGGTCAAGGATGGAACTGTTATGTTTCATCCCTATTTCATCTAATATTAGACAGAAGAAATCGCGGCAATATATAAGCTACCTGGGAAAAGGTAGGACTACCCACAGTCACTCATTTCCTAACCATGCCTCTGGTTCAATGTGAAGGGCAACTCAGTTGAGATGGGGGGCCTTGGAAACTCTAAATGCAGGTTTCAGTGCTACTTTCCATTGTTCCTCCTTTAAATATCTTACCTAAAATTCAGTCCAGAGTTTTTGCTTGAATCTTTGCTGACATCCAAGGAGCTCTAGAAGAGGAGAAGTGCCGTATATTAGAGGCTATTTTCCTTTGTGTAGATTCAGGCATGTAGGGACATAAATTTGAGCTCTATCTCAAATTAGGTGATGATTATAGTGAGAAAAAGAGAGGCAGGACACTGGACAAAGTAAAAAACAAAAATCACTAATTAGGACTTTTGCAGAGGTTGTACTGGATGGTTACCAATCTAGGAGATATAGTCATAAAAATGTGTTTTTTAGGGACAGAAAACATCATCCCTGGAGAGGGAAATTGTTAGATAAGGCAGTGAAGAGCTTTGGGAGCGATGGGAGTTCAGGACAGAATTTTAATCATGGAGGAGCATGAAGGTCAAGGCAGAAGTCTAGCCCTTACATGCATTGATTTGGAGCAGAATAAAGAAGGTGGTTGAAAAAGCTGAATAAGTGAGCTATTTCCGTTGTACTTCATAGCAAATACCATTGCACTTGACTCTGTATCCCTTCCCTGCCTGCCTCCAGTACTGATCCCAGAATCCAGGTCAGGCTGAAGTGGAAACCAATCAGCTTCAACTTTTAAGGGTTTGAGGTCAAGGATCCTAACAGACCATTGCAATACCAGTACCTTTAGGAAAGTCTTAATTCCAAACACTTCTTGTTTTGGAGGTTTTCAGAAATTTGAGCATTTTGAAATTCTTTAGAAAGGGGTGGGAGAAGTCAGTGGTAAGCATGAGTCCACTGAGCGTGCTGCTTCTGGAAGAGTTAGTTGCTTAGCGTAAACGATATTAATGGATATGTCACCTGCCATATTCACCAATATGAAACTTTCACCTGTGCAGGACCCTCCCTCTCTCCCCAATTACCTTAAAAGTGTCACAGCTTGCAGGCTGTGGTCCATTCTTTGCTGGAAGTTTGGAGAAATGTGGGATCTCCAGCGTAGCTCTCAGGGTCTGCAACAGTTAAATCCATTTCAATTTCAAGTGAAATAACTCCTTAGGATGGAAGGAAGGTTTTAGTTCTCAGATCAGATAGTCATTAGCTAAGCTATTGTCCATCTGCTAACTTCAAAATTATTGACTTCTTTTGGGAAATGAAAATAAAAAAACAGGAATTTAAAAAAGAGTCCAGAATGAGTTCCATGTGCTGCCAACCATAAAAGATATTATTTGAATTTATGAATAATGAATAGAAGGGCTTTCACTTGGACTCAATTTTCTTGGCTGTTACCAAACTTCCCTATGAAACAAATATCCTTTAACTTATATGCTGGTTACCTCTCAGGACACATTGAGTAATACAACAGGAATGCTAGGTGGTGTCAGAAATCATTTTTAGTGTGAAATGAGTCTTAAAATTCATTACTTCTTGAGTTTCTTACCCTTATAAAAGTTTCCAAGTTTAGAGAGAAATACTGAATTTCTTCCCACCGGAGAATATGTACTGATTCAGACAAGCTAAATTAACACATGGGTGAGAAAGTCCCCTATCTAATTCCCCACACTGGGATTTTACATAGGGTGGTAAGGGAGGTGAGGTGGATTAGGAAGTGAGAGCCTAAGCCTGGTTCTGGTGATACTTTTAATAGCTGTTAGATCTTAGGCAAGTCTTCCAAGCCTTAGACAAGTCTTCTCTCCTCATTTACAATGTTATAAAACCTATTTATAGAATAGTTTTGAAAATTTGTACCTCAGTTTCTAGCCTATATACTTAGATTCATAAATATGTGTCTTTATACTTGAAAATTTGAGCAACATTTAAAAACATATTTTAAACTTGATTATGCTTAATTGTTCTCCTTATGTTTGGGAGAGGGACCATTTTGAAGAAAACGATGCTGCTTATCTTGAATTTTTCTCTGGTGATATTCTTCCTGGGAGCACCACCCACTTTATTGACAATGCCTCATTATTCCTCACAAAAAATGCGTTCTCCTGTAATTGGCTTTCTCTCAAATGTCTCCTAGAAGAAATGAGATTGAAACCATTTGTGAGAAATGAAAGAATTCAAAGAATTTTAAGATCAGATTGAAATCAAGGTCTTTCAGTTGGCAGAAAAGAAAAAGAAACCCACTTCACCAGGGTCTGTTGAGAAGCAGAATCTATGTTTACCTTCCTCTAAGAGACATGTATTTGATGAACCAAGATGTGTCATGAACGCACTTCAAGGACTCTCTTGAAACTGAACCCAGGCACATTTCAAATGTTGGTTTCTGACTTATGCATATTATTAGAGTCTGAGAATGATGGGGAAGCAGGGTTCTTACTTGCAAAATGAAATGCTGTTAAATCCATGTAGTAAAAGATGTCACATAAATTTATATGGGAGAGTTAAAATGGGAATTGCAATCATTTAGGCATGAGCAATATATTTTGTTTATTATTCCCACACTTCTCAAAGGAATTTAAGAAAATTATATAATCTTCAAGACTGAGGGCAAGAATTATTGAATCACACTTGGGAATGACATGTGATCTAATCCAAGGTTCCTCTAAATATCAACCCTAAAAGGAGGTTATTCCACTTCAGCATGAACATACACAATGACTGCATATCCATCCCATTTCTAGGCAGCTTCTAAGTTAGAAACCTCTTACATTGAGCCAAAATTTGTCTCAGTATAACTTCCGTCCACTGGTCTTAAATTCTACCTCACCAAAATACAATTTTTTTTCATGCAAATTAGAACCTCTCAAGAATTTGAAGCTAGCTCCTTTATCCTTTCTTTGTAAGCCTTCTTTGGAGAAATTTGAAAGGAAATTACATGTTGTTTCCTCCAATGCTTTAGATATGTTTGGTACATGTTTGCAGACGTCTGAAAGTCTGTTTAATCCTGTGGAATGAAACTTCTACCTTACTTTTTGTCCTGATGAGGGTAGGCTCTTAGAACTGGACAAATGGAGTCAACAGAGATATTGAGGTGACTCAGCCATGAATATAAAAGTAGAATTGATCTTTTCTCCTTGTTATTCACTTTCTAATGGCAATGTATATAATGTCAGCTTTCTGGTATCTCCTTAGTGCCTATTATTAGAATGGCCATGAAGGTTGCAACCCCAGAAATGGACTCCAGGTTTTCTCTGACACCTGAAGTACAGTCAATTTTGAGCTTTACCTTACTTTCTTAGTTGATAGCAATTGAAAGTGCCAGTGGAGCAGTCGATGATCCCATTGATCGGCTTGGACTGATCAATTCAAAAGTAGCCAGGGCCTGATTTTCCTGTTGGCCTTCTAGTTTCTGAGTAAAAAATAAAAATGTTCTTAATAAAGACACTGATTGGAGAGGCTGGGATCAGAAACTTAAGGTGTTGCTCAAGAGCAGACCACCAGTCTCAGTGTTGCCTTGTTTCTCCTCACTTTTGGGGGTTGGATATATGTCCTGTGACAACTGTGCAGAGGACCTAATTGCTTCCACATTGTGTTTGTTTGATGCATTTACAGTATTCCTATTGTAATATTTCTGGTGGGATAAACTTCCTCCTATTTAAGTGCTGAGTGATTGGGATACTTTTTTCACATTCAGATATTTTTGTAAAAAGAAAAAGTTAACCCAAGATCTAGAAGGGGCAGAAAAGCAGGATTTTAAATTCAGGACATAATCCCCTAACTTTGAAGTAGAACATAGGAGGGGAAGCCAATGGTTCTTTTTTTTTTTTTTTTTTTTTTGCGGTACACGGGCCTCTCACTGTTGTGGCCTCTCCCGCCGCGGAGCACAGGCTCCGGACGCGCAGGCTCAGCGGCCATGGCTCACGGGCCCAACCGCTCCGCGGCATGTGGGATCTTCCCGGACCGGGGCACGAACCCATGTCCCCTATATCGGCAGGCGGACTCTCAACCACTGCGCCACCAGGAAAGCCCCCCCTTTTTTTTTTAATAATCAGCTTTATTGAGTTGTAATTTATACACCAATATATAATGTACCCATTTTATGTATACACTTATATGAGTTTTATAAAATGTATACATCAGTGTAACCCCTGCCATAATGAAGAAATAGAATATTACTATCATGTTAGAAAGTTTCTTCTAAACAGACAATTCTGATGCTCCCAATCCTTGGCCCAAACTTAGTGACCCCTAAATGGCTTTCTGTCAATTTTATATTAAATTTGTCTTTCTAGAATTTTATATAAATAAAATCACAAAGTGACTCATTTCACAAAGAATTCAAAAGAATTCATAAATTCTTTGCTGTCTGGCTTCTTTCACTCAACATAATGTTTTTGAGAGTCATCCACTTTTTTATCAGTAATGAAATTGAATCAGTAATAATAATAATAAAAACCTCTCAAAAAACAAAAGTGCAAGATGAGAAGCTTCAAAGGTGAGTTCCACCAAACATGCAAAGAAGAGTTAACATTCATTCTCCTCAAACTCTTCAAAAAAATTGAAAAACCATTGAGCTAATAAATGAATTCAGTAAAGTTGCATGGAAAAAAATTAATAAACAGAAATCTATTGTGTTTCCATACACTAACATTGAACTATCAGAAAGAGAAATTAATAAAACAATTCCATTTATAATTGCAATCAAAAGAATAAAATACCTAGGAATAAATCTAACCAAGGAGGTAAGAAACCTGTACTTGAAAAGCTGTAAGACATGAAAAAAATTGAAGTGACACAAGCAAATGGAAAGATATACCATATTCTTGGACAGAAAGAATATTGTTAGAATATTATTTTTGTTCTTATTCTAGAATATTATTTTTGTTATTATTCTAACAATATTATTGTTAGAATAATAATATTCTATTATTTAGAATATTAATATTATTAATATTAAGAATATTAATATTGTTAAAATGACCATACTGCCCAAGGCAATCTACAGATTCAATGCATTCCCTGTCAAAATACAAATGGAATTTTTTCATAGAACTAGCACAAACAATTCTCAAATTTGCACAGAAACATAAAAGACCCTGAATAGCTGAAACAGTCTTGAGAAAGAAGAACAAAGATGGAGGTATCACACTTACTGATTTCAAACCATATTACAAAGCTACAGTAATCAAAAAAATTATGGTACTGGAAAAAAAACAGACACATAGAACAATGGAACAGAATAGAGAGTCCAGAAATAAACCCACATTTATAAGGTCAATTAATCTACAACAAAGGAGGCAAGAATATACAATGGGTAAAAGACAGCCTCTTCAATAAATGGTGTTGGGAAAACTGGAAGGCTATATGCAAAAGAACCAAACTGGACCACTTCCTCACACTATATACAAAAATAAACTCAAAATGGATTACAGACTTTAATGTAAGACCCGAAACCATAAAAATTCTAGAAGAAAACAGAGTACATTCTTTGACATTGGTGTTAGCAATACCTATCCTCAGGCAAGGGAAACAAAAGCAAAAATAAACAGGACTACATCACATTGAAAAGCTTTTGCACAGCAAAGGACACTATCAAAAAATACTGTATGTTTTCACTTATATGTGGAATCTAAAAAACAAAACAAATGAACAAACATAACAAAACAGAAACTGACTCATAGATATAGGGAACAAACAGGTGGTTGCCAAAGGGGAAGGGGGTGAAGGAATGAGTGAAATAGGTTAGGGAGATTAAGAGGTACAAACTTCCAGTTCTAAAATAAATGAGTCAATGGGGGTGAAATGTACAGCATGGGGAATATAGCCAACTGTATTATAATGTCTGTATGTATGGTGACGTGGTAACTAGACTTATTGTGGTGATCATTTTGTAATGTATAGAAATATTGAATCCCTATGTTGTACACATGGAACTAACATAGTGTTGTAGGTCAATTATAATTAAAAAAAACAAATATAAAATAAAAGGCCTTGTGTATATATATGTGTTCATTTGCCTTGGGTAAACACCTGGGAATGGAATTACTGGGTTTTAGGGTAAATGTTATGTTTTACTTTATAAGAAATTTCAATTGTTTTCCAACTGTAGTGTTCTACATTACCACAAGCAGTGTATGGAAGTTCCAATTTCTCCACATCTTTGTCAGCACTGGTACAGTTAGTTCTTTTAATTTTAGCACTCAAATGTGGTGTAGAGGCATTTCATTGTGATTTACATTCCTTTACTGACTAATGTTAATATTTTTGGTATATATTGGCTATTTGCATACTTTTTATGAAGTATAAATGTAAATATTTTGTCTATTTTTTGTTGAGTGTCTGTCGTATAATTAAATTTTATATGCTTTTATGTATTATGGTCATAAGTTCTATGTTGTTATAGATGCAACATTATCTATCTCTCTATCTATATCATTTTCAACCAGTTAATGGACTATCTTTCCATTTTTCAAAAGGAGTCTTTTAAAAACCAGAAATTTTAAACTTGTTTTTTATGTTCTATTGAAGATATCTTTGGAAAGGCCCCTAAAGTTACAAATAGTGTAATATACATATAAATATGCAAGTTTAACTTATAGCAATCCACCTTTAAGTAATATTATATCATTTCGTTTAAAACGTAAGAAATTTAAGCATCATTTCTCCACTCCCATCCTGTGCTTTTGTTTCCGTACATTTTACTTCTACAAATATTACAAATTTCACAGTACATTTTTATTATTTTAAAATCATTTATCTCTTAAGAAATAAAACATCTTCATTTATATTTACATACATACTTACACTTTCTGGCACTTTTCATTCCTTTAAATAGACCCAAGTTTCTTTATGGTATCATTTTCTTTCTACATGAAGAATTTCCATTAATATTTCTTTGGAGTAGAGATTTTCTGGAAACAAATTATCTCAGGTTTTGTTTAAAAGTCTTTACTTTGCCTGCATTTTGCATGGTATTTTCACAATGAATAGAATCCTAGTTCTTCTAGTAAGGTATGACCTTTGCCAGTCTCTCCTGAATGTCCCAGGTGATCAATGAGGATTTTCATACCTGCCTGGTCAAAGATAGAATAGCTTCTCACCTTGTGCATCAATCATTTGGAAATTGCTCAGCTTGTAGCTCTTCCATCATGCTTTCCTTGACTGTGTGCAGTGTAGACCTGCGTAAGCACAACTCGGTATTCTACAGACTCAAGCGGACTTCTGTTAGATTTTTGGAATTCTTTTTCCATAGCATACTACTCTCTAAACTCTTTCCTGCACTTTCCAGCTGCCTCATCTTCCCTAGACCCTAACGTAATCTTTGTCTCCTCAACTCAGAAAGATGGCCTTGCTCTGCTTGGAGTCCCCCTCTCTGCACTGTGGTCCAGAATATGCTTCTAGACAGAAATCTGGGGTGATCATAGGGTTTGCCTTGCTATCTTCACTTTGTGGTTCATAGAAGGGTCTGTATTCAAAATTATATTATGACTCTATTAGGGTCTGGAATGACACTCCTGCCATATACAACTAAAAAACTAGAAAAAAATGTTTAAAAAATTGTTTACCAACTTTGGAAAATAGGTACCAGAGGACTGTGATGCCAGAGAGAAGGGAAATGATACCCTTGCCACTACATTGTAATATTTTCCCAGAACTCTTTCTCTCATCATTTTTCTGTATACATTCATCAAATCTGTAAGGAGTGGGAAAAAAACAAGGTTCCGTTCCTTAACTTTCTCTCCTTCTCCAATGTTTGTGTGCTCATTTTTTGGGTCAATACTTTATATTGAAAATTTTCAATAGACTAATAGTTAAAATTCAAATTTTGAAACCTGAAGATTGAAGATTCATACTGTATTTAAAGTATAGCATGGAATAAATAGAGTTGGGAAAAGTCAACAATGTCAAAATGAGGGATTCTCTGGGCTAGTTATTAGATTTCACACTCTTCTCAGAGTGCCTTTGGTGAATTTATCCATTATTTTTCTTCTGTCTTTGAATCTGTCATAACATATAAATAAGCATTCTTATTGTTTTTTAATCCTGAAGGACAGCAGTTTTAAAAATAATATTCCACTGAAAGTCTAAGATTGAATAATTGCTTATAAAAAAGTTAAAAAGTAAATACTATTTTTTGAGGGTGCCATTTCCCTGTTTGTTTCAGGCATTTAAATTATGTTGATTCTACATGCCTGGTAAACATTAGAAATGGGAAGGGCAATACATCATAAACTTCTGAAGAAGTAAAGGAAATTAGGTCTCTGTGAACATACCGGAGCTTCTTGGTTACTCTACTTCTCCACCATAGGTTTTGGAAGAAATGACCATTTGAGATTTTTCACTTCCCTTTATCACAGTGTGGTAAACATAACCAAGTTACCCATTGATTCTCAACTCTGTGGATTTCTAGAGATTGTTTTAACCCAAAGAAAAAAAGTTCACATGGGACGTGTAACTGGGTAGCAAGGTGGAAGACCATATGGTGTGACTTGATAATCTGTGGTTTCCCTAAATATGCAAGGCTATTTCAAATCCCTTATTTACAGTAGTATCCCCTCTCCAAAACAAACACAATACAGTGTTTTCTCTTCCTGGAATGTCCTCCTCTCTTCTGTCCATCAGGAAAATGTCACACACTATTTAAATCTCATCTTAAATTCTTCTTTTTGAAATCTTCTCCTCCTTTATCAAGACAATATATTTGCCACGTTTCCCATGCTTCCTATGAATTCAATACAACAGCAGTCTTACTGTATGTGGTTATTTATTTGCATGCCCATCTACACACTAGATTTTGATTTCCTTGAGTCCAGGGCCATATGATACAGATCTCTTTAATCCTGAGGGTCTGTCAAAATTCAGATTCTAATGCTTAGGTTTCCATGTATTCTTTCTACATATGTAGGGTCATTCTTAAAAGTGTCTGTCATTTCCTTCTATTCCCTTGTCCCTTGTGGGCCTTAAATTACCAGGGAGTCCTCTCAGCTTATGGTATTGATATTTTGGAGAGCAGAGCTAACCCTCTGTTCTGGATTAAGAAGAAAAAGTAGCCTCAAATTATTTTGTGTTTGCATTAGATTACTAATTTACATTTGAAGTATCATCAGGTGAGTTGTTGAGACTAAATGCATAGCGTTTATTTCTGCAGAGTCACAATAAGTCTTCCCATGTTAGGGAAATCATGGAGAATATGATACTTTGTTCATTTTAGATTTTCTTTGGTTTGAGTTGCAGTTATCTTAAATGTTGAAGGAGGTTATTGAGAGGATATAACCACCAGTTGATCCAAGAGCTGGACCTTGGCAATCAGAGGCTCCTTACCCCCTCCCCTGTCCTTGCAATGTACTTTCTGCACACTGTTCCCACAGTGGGAGACATTTACAAAGACACCCAGGACTCCTGGTTGAAGTCTAATGTTCTTTCTTCTTCATGACAATGCCCTTCCTGACCCCTTACTGTGGCCAAAATGTGGGCTGCTGCCCACTCCTCTCTTTATCTGGGTGGGAAGTAGGGAGAAACAGGAGTCTGCCTAGGTCATGCATGGGGTAATAGAGTGAGAGCTCTTAGAATGGTAAAACAAGAAGGGATCTAAGAGGTTTACTCCCTGCCTCAACTTACAAATGGAGAAACTGAGACCCAGAAAGGGGAGGGACTTTCTAGAAATCAACAACCTCACAACAACAATCTTAGTGATTTTTTTTAACCTTTCTGGATTGCAACAAAATCCAAGTAATTATGGATTTGTCCATTCTGCCTTGTCTGGTCTCATATGCCAAGGGCAATATTTGGCACAGAAGGAAAGTAAAGCCAAATTATGGCTATCCGCTGCAGCTGGCACAGTTAGAATGTTAATATACACTTAATGGTGGTATTATGACTCCCCATTTACAGCAGGCTGGCTTCTCCTGCCTGTCACTAATGAAATGTATTACTCTGGTTCATCGTGGATAGAATGGGTCAGCAAATACTGTAGTACTTTGAAGGGGATAAAGCAGTGTTCAAAGGCTTTGTATGAAATATCATTGGTCTTATTAGTACTGATATCTTGGTTCTTAAAATTCTCAGCATTGCACAGCTTCACAATCAGAATTATTCTCTGAAGCATCATTGCTCTTCATCAGTCAGAAAACTAGCTTTTGATGGGGAAGGGATGGGAGGAGGTCTGATCCTGTAGGACAGGTTCTGTTGGAAAAATTCTAGTACTGTAATCCTACATAGGACCTTAAAGATATTTAATCCACCTCCCTGAATTTTCAGATAAGGAAATTAAGGCCTAGAGAAAGGAAGTAACTTGCTCTAGGTCCCATAACCAGACGGTGACAGAAAAGGGACCAAGTCCCTTGATTTGGAAGACAATATATAGAACTTACACATAATTTGTTTTTGTTCTTTAGAATTCGAGGGGAAAAAGTAGAGTTCAGGTAACATATTACCTATAAGTTTATATACAGATAAGTAAGTCCATGAGCAGAAAAACAAAAGTAAGCAAAGGAAGAAAATGCTGTCTGGTGAATACCTTTCAAGCAAAATGTAAACTAGATTGTCAGCTCCTTGAAAGCAGGCATTTCTACCCTTATAATATTGAGCTGAGCACTTAGAACATATGTGATTGTTTAATCAACTAAAATAGTTCTAAGATGAGCTAAGTCATTTCATTTCTTAGGTAATGTTTGGTTACTGGGGCAAGTGCAGAGAGAGAGGGCATTGTCTGCCTGTTTTTCTGTATCAGGGCTCCAGGTCATGGGATTGCGGTTGGTGACCAATTTCTGCTCCTCCAAGCTGAGAGGTCAAATCTTCAGGCATACAGCTCATTTCACTGACATGTAATTCCTGTAAAGGGTGAAGTTAGCTTTGCTGGGCCCTGGCTATATTTTATGCATTGGGTATTTCTTACCACTGAGCCAGTTGCCTGGCCAGGGGTAGTGATTCAGTCAATGCTAAAAGTTTCTAAGTCCAAGTCAGGGCCCAAGCATAAAGCATGGTTACTTTGGAGATGCGACAGAAGATCCCAGCCCTCCAGAGGTTCTATGGTTTGCTGAAAGTGCCTGTGGGAGGGAACCCCTTCCATTCAAAGACTTCAAGAGACACCTTTAACCAGGAGGAAAGATTTCTGGTGTTGCTAGTGCAAAGCTGGGCTCCCCTGTGGGTCTCTCCCTTTACACCTCACAGATATGGGCTTGATCCCATCTGTGTCCCCAGGTTAGTGCAAAGTCAGAAGACAGTCTGTTCCAAAGACAGACCCTGCCAAAGAAGCATATTCTCTGTGTTGTTTCTGTTCATCACCCCTACCAGTTCAATAATAATTTAGCAGAAATAACATTAATAAGAACAACACATAATAGTAATAAAAAGAATTAAATGACTATGATTTTCAGTTACTTTACAAACATTATCTTATCTATAATTTATACAACCTTCAGAGAAAAGTATTATTCAACCCATTTCAAAAATGTGGGCATTGAAACTCAGAACAGTAAACCAGTGCTCAGGGTTACATAAGCTACTAAGATTATGTACTCGATACAATTTCTCTGTGACTCCGAAGTCAATGTTCTTTCTATAGCATCGCTTATTTGCACATTTCTTTGCAGTTTAAAACCAGATTCCCTTCTACTATAGCTCTTTTGACTTTTGAATCAACCCTTAGTTCTTTTGGTCCTCATTTTACACACTAGGAAACTGCCCAAATTTATATTTCTAGGAAGTGGCAGAGCTGGGATTTAAATCTAGGTCTTTCTGGTATTAGAAAAAAATGGATGGGTTTTGAAATAGCTTGATATTGTAATGACCTGGGATTCCAGGAATACCTACCTGCAACGTGCTTGGATCACAGCCATCTCTCCTCATGGGTTCCTGAGAGAGACAAACTCACAGGGAGTTATGGAAAAAAGAAGTGAAGAGCACAGTATTATTAGCCAGGATTTGGCACAAAAACCCAAGCAGAGAATTCTGACAAACCCATCTGAACCCTGTAGAACACTCTTTCTTGAGGTAATTGGGCCTCAGCCCACAGCAGACCCCAAGGCCAGCTGCTCTGTTTCATTGTGGCGTTCAACGTACATCTTGAATTTTGTCCCAATGTAGTCCTTTGAATGGAAAGAGCAGCAAAAGAGAATCACAGAGCCACAACCAGCTCTGACTTTTAATGCACACTGACCTGCAATTATTAGAGTAACTTCTACCAAGGTGGGAAGAGGAACAGAGGAAGAAAATGGAGAAACCAAGTTTTTTCCCTTCGTTCATATCTGTCTTTGAAGGGCCGCTGCCATATTGTCCCTTCCTACTTCAAATGCCCCCACACTGTTGGACCTGAACCCTTGCCTGCCTTTCCTCTTTAAATTAGGCCTTTCCCTAATTTGTCAGATTGCCAGGACTCCTCACTTTCTCCTACTCATCTGTTGGTTTTTTGTCACATTTTCAGAATACCAGAAATCTCAGCTCCCACCCCCCAGGCTTGGTTGTTGATCTTTCTGTTTCTTTCAGGGCCACCATTCTTTATTATTAATAAGTAACACAAAATATACAGCCATTCATCCATCTGATTGTTTAGTCCTAAAGTGAAAAGGTAAAATTGACTAACTTCTAGGTATCTAATTTTGCTAGTATAAGAGTGACACAGTATATTGGTAGAATCAAATAAAGAATATTTATTGGAGAAATATCTGGGTGTGGCATTAATCTCAATATCAGGATCAATATTGAAGTGGTCTCAGGAAGTTATCATATAATGTATGTAAGTGACCACACGTCTTGGACTCAGACCAGACTCTAGCATCAGCCATATATCTGTGTTTATGCCAAATGTAAATGAAATGATTTGGTGGTCAGGTTCTGTTGTAATTCAGCTCTGCTAACTAGACATGTGTAAGATGAATATTTAAATAGGCCATTAAGCAGTGGCTTGATGTTCAGTGAGTGTCGATGAGGAAGCAGGTGAATTCTCGCATGGGAGTCAAGCTGTCTGAATTTTCAGCTTGGACTTGCCACTAACTAACATTGTGAGACTGAGATAATTCCCCTTGCTTGGTCTCAGCCTTCCAAAGGCAAGATAAGAGGAGGGCACTCTTAAGCATTGTAGATCTAGAACGTTGTGGTATAGGGGTTACTTGCAAGAGGAGAAGCAGCATATTACCTGAAAAGCCCTTATCCTCCTTATCTGTAAAAGTCTGATTTCAGTTCCTTTTCAAGGTCTAGCTTAGATAGCATCTCCCCGATGGAGTCTGTCCTCATTCCACTGATAAAGTAACTTCTCCCTTCAACCCCCAGTGCATTTCAACGAGAGCAGTCTGTGCAGCTTAACGCTGCATACTTTGAATTATTATTATTTGTGACTACATTCTGGTATTCTATTAAGTCTTCTGTAGAAATCCTTAATAGCAGGGTAGACCTAAACACAAAACTGGAAAACTCCTAGAGGATAGCATGGGAGAAGATCTAGATGACCTTGGATATGGCAATGACTTTATAGATACAGCACCAAAGGCACAATCCATGGAAGTGATAATTGATTAACTGGACTTCATTAAAATAAAAACCTCTGCTCTGCAAAATACACTATCAAGAGAATGAGAAGGGAAGTCGCAGACTGGGAGAAAATAATTGCAAAAAACATATCTGAAAAAGAACTGTTATGCAAAATACACAAAGAACTCTTCAAACACAACGGTAATAAAATTAACATCTCAATTAAAAAATGACAGAAGACCTGACAGATACCTTATCAAAGAAGATATACAAATGACAAGTAAGTACATGAAAAGATGCTCCATGTCATACGTCGTTAGAGAAATACAAATTAAAACAATGAGATCCCATTACCACTTTTAGAGTGGCCAAAATTTGCAACACTTACAAACACCAAATGCTGGCAAGGATGCAGGCAACAGGAATTCAAAGTCATTGCCGGTGAGAATGCAAAACTGTACAGCCACTTAGAAAAACAATGCGGCGGTTTCTTACTTCTCTTCTTTGGCCTGTTGATGTGATTGATTTTCACCGATTGAACCAGTTTTGCATACCAGGGACAAATCCCACTTGGTTGTGGTGTATAATTCTTTTTATATATTGTTGGATTTGATTTGCTAATATTTTTGTTGTAGATTTTTGCATCTCACCATTTACTGATTGCATCAATCGTCCTGTAATTCAGGTTAAGTCAAACATATTCTATTGTTGAGTCCAATGAAAATATCACAGCATTTTTATAGAGAGAGTACAAGATGATGAAAAAGAATTAATATTCAATGATTATCCCTACAAAGTAAATTACTTAATTTAATTGTCATAGGTAATGTGGAAGTGAGTGTTGCTATTTCCATCCTTCAGATGAGAAAATAATTTTCCCTTCATTTAACCATCAATGCATTTTATCTGAATACAGCATAAGTTGTGGAAAGTAATTAAACTCAGCATCCAAACTCACCAGTAAGCAGATGAGACAAGACCCGAACCCAAATCTATCTGATTACAAAGTGCACGTTCTTTCCACTATAGCATATGGAGGGCAGCTTACTTTAGGCTGATGAGTTCCATTATCCTTGGAAGCAATACTGAGGTAGGAGAAAGCCATGAGGATTTAAAATTCTTCACACAATAGATGTAAGGCTCTGGGAGCTTTGGGTCATCTTGAGAATCTCAGGACTTCCTAGAAGGAGGCTGCATAAGAACAATGTCTTCCACCCCAGCCCACTCCCCATCTAAAGACAAGAACTTGTGATATGGCAATCACTGGTCCAGAGGTCCAGTCATAAACACAACCTCTCATGTGGCTTCAAGGATACCTCTTTTCTTCTAACTGAACTCTGAGGATGTATCTTATTATTTCAAAAATGAACCATGGACACTCACTCGTCTCATCACGTGTCTGTAGGAGTCCAAGGTCCCTGTGCATAAGGCTGATTATGTAACTCAGCTCCCTTTCTTAGATATGAGTAGATACTAGCCCAGCCACAGTGGGGCCACAATGTCCAGCTAAGTTCTTGTCAGTCCTCTTTACCTGGCTTGGTTCCCATTCGATCCCCCTTGGCTACTACTCAGAGCCATGTTGTGAATGGAAAGCTTTCCCAGAATCATGGGCAAACACAATCCAACTCTGAAGCACCTGCCCAAAGTCTAGATTTTCTGCTGCTATTTTCAGCCAGCCTGAGCTAGAAAAGAATGGATATTGTGACCCCCTCTCTTCCACAATCCCAGCTCTCCTCTGAGCCTCCCAGCTGCCCTTTCCAAACCAGCAATTATAGTAAGTTCTTCCTTAGTTCTAGTGCTCTCCACATTCATGAAGCTCCATCTTGCATCAAACCTACGTCAGGATATTACAAATGCCTATGCAGAATGTACTGTGAAGTCCAGTTCTATGATACAGCCTCTCCTGTTCAGAACTGCAAAGAACCAACCGTGATGGAGCTGTCCTGAAAAGAGGTCAGTCAGTATTATGATGACTTCTCTATCAATCATTCAATACAGCTGTTTCAGGCTTGGGAAGGCTGGGATTTCTGATAAGCTCAGATATGCTGTATTTAAATGATTGCATAAACAGTTTTGATTGATGATGACTACTCACTAATCCTACAAAGTGTAGACCCGTGCAACCTCAAGAGCACTTCAGCACCACTGCCAAGTTGGTCCAGGCTGGCCCTAAGACCAGAAAGTCCTTTGCTGTTAGTAACTCATGCACCTGTACAAACATGGCTTCAGATCTATTTGTTTCTTTAATCCAGTTGGATTCTACTGGGACATGCTTTCATTCTTATACTTCTATGATTTATGATTGTAACGATAAGCCTTCTGTAATCCTGAAGCTTAAAGGGCTTCAGCACCCTGGCCTGGGGAAGTCATTAGGTTTAGTGGAAACAGAGTTGGTCATAGCATTAGAAACTTCATCCTGGGGGCTTCCCTTGTGGCGCAGTGGTTGAGAGTCCGCCTGCCGATGCAGGGGACACGGGTTCGTGCCCCGGTCCGGGAAGATCCCACATGCCGTGGAGCTGCTAGGCCCGTGAGCCATGGCCGCTGAGCCTGCGTGTCCGGAGCCTGTGCTCTGCAACGGGAGAGGCCACAACAGCGAAAAAAAAGAAACTTCATCCTGAAGTCGTGTGGCAGCCAAATAATAAAGTTGGTCTATTCCTCCTCTATTCCCCTACCTCTGTCCATATTCTCTTTGGCAAATTGATGAACACATAACTGATTGAATTAAAGCTAATTTTAGTTCCAAAGCCATTAGGAAATAAGATCCTGGGGGGAACTTTAAGTAATTTCATTTCAGCTGATTAAGATGTTTAGATATAATGCATCACATTTAATGTTTGGAAACACTGTCAAAGTCAAAAGCATACTAAGTACACAAGTATGCTTTACAAGCTAACAAACTGGTGGTGGTATCTATATAAAAGTTTTGTTAACTCAGTAAAAAATCCTTGGAAGCTTTCTTGATTCCCTAGTCATAAGAGAAAGGTCTGGAGTCTCTAGGCATCTGTGAGATGAATTCCCATCCATCAAAGATATGTTCGCATTTGGTTACTTTTACATTTTGCTCAACTGACTTAGACCCAGATTTGTTTCTGAGCCTGTTCTTGTCCCCATTTTGATTTTAGTCTTATTTAATGATTTAGATTCCCTACATTTCAAGAATGATCTAGACAGGTATGCAGAGTTCATTATCAGCCAATCCCATGTGACACGGAGGAAAGAGGGCCTCAAGGAAGATCTTAAGTTCTGTGCAAAAATAATATCATGTCCAGAGATACATAATCAGGCACTCTACAACTCACCACTCTTTACGTTCCAAGCCTATACAAAGAAGATCAGGTCAATGTTGCTGTCCTCAGGGTGCTTACAGTCTTTTGTGAGATACACAATAAAGACAGTTAACATTTCTTAAGTTCTTCCTATGTGTTAGACAGTCCTCTAGGTGCTGGACATGGGCTATTTCATTCAATCCTGACAATTGACCTAAGGATAGGCACTATGATAACTCCTGTTTTAAAGATTAGAAAGCTGAGTACGTAAAGTCATTAAGTAACTTGCCCAAGATAATACATCTAGGATGTTTTGGAACTGGGGTTTGAACCAAGTTAGTGGAACTGTAGGGCTCTTGCATATAACCACCGTCAGATCCTGCTTTATGGAAGGATGATGTGTAATTTTATATGAAAGAGGTTTGTGCAATGTTCTTTGGGATAACAAAGGAGACAATATGTGCCTTTGACCAGAAGGCTAGGGGAACTGGTGGAAAGAGTTCGCTTGTGTATCAGTTAAGTCAAAGTTCCATGAATGCTGGCCATGATGGAGAGGAGGCAAGGAGGAATGTCCAGACTCGGAGCCACAGCGGGTAGCATTGGGAATCTAGGGGAGGCTATGTGCAGAGCCCCAACTCCGCCTTCCTAAAATGCTTCCTCTTTACTGGGGACATTCTTCCAACCTGTCACCTTTAAAGTAGCGTTTTTGTCACCAGAGTGCAGTGTAATGGACAGAGAATTTGCTGTCAGAAAGATACAAGTTCAAATCTCCACTCCATAATTTGCTGTTATTATTATCTTGAGCATATTTCTCCAAATCTCTGAATTTTAACTTTATCATGTGTAACATGAGGATGTTAATACTTACCTTACAAGCCTGTTGTGAGCATAAAAGACTAGAGGAAGAAATGGCTAAGATATGACCTGCCAGACTTAGTACCTGCAGGGTAATATGTGCCCAGTCAGTGGCCGTTTCTCCCTTTTAAACTCTGCTCTTAGGAAAAGTTTTTACATCGCCCTTTTGTACATCAGTACAGTCATATTCCAAACTAGATTTTCTTTCTCGAAAGGGCAGCTGAACACCAGGGCTGACCTTTCAGTGGCTTCTTCCCTTCAAGAGATTTCAAATGTCAGAGATCTTACGAAGGATGTTTTCTTGGGGAATGTTCTGGTGCTGTGAAATTCAGCTGCAGAAAAGGCAATTTTTCTGTTAATTACTCAAGGCTTAGCGGGTCTTCTAATCTGTGAGATAGTCCTAAACACTAAGGGGCAAAGGAATGGAAGAGCTGAGTCCCAAGAGATGTCCTGAAGGAAAGCGAAACCCAACAGCTCTGCCGTACCTCTGAGCTGTAATGAAAATATGAGGGTCTGTGGTCATCTCAACTCTAATGTGAAGTTTCCATCTCTCCAGACAGAGATGCAAGGCACAGTGTCATTCTACAAAACTGCTCTGAAGTCGCAACATTTCCAAATACCGCTTTCCTGTCAGCAAGTGAGCAGTTTTGTTGGTAATCAATAAGTGCAATTAGAGAATCAGTAGTGAGGGACCCATCCCGTAGGCTGCTTACCATGGCTGCATGCCATTCGCAGATCTTTGCCAAGCATATGGAAAGCATTTTGATCATCATTCCAGTTACTTGAACAGGTTTATTTAGTGTTAAATTCTTCTACTTCCCCCAAACACCCAAACACTTTTGGGATGTTGAATCCCAAAGATCATCAGATGTAATTCATCCAACTAACATCTTTCCTTTCAATTTATGTTTTCTTTCACCATATCCTCCACTGTCTCCTCCTACTCATATTCCACCCTCTTCCTCTTTTTTCTTCTTGTTTTGAGAAAGGATTAGTGTGGTTGAAAGCCATTTTTGTTTCTCCATTCAGATTCCAGATCTTTGGTGAGACTAAGTAAGCTGTATCTAATTCATAAAATTTCAAATTGGCTTAGTTTTCTCAGGTGCTAAATAAATTCTTTTTCCTTAAAAATACTTTTATTCTAAGAATACTCACTAAGCACCTTGTGGGTGCTTTCCAAGGATGCAGATTTGTGCATCATGCATTGTCTGTTCTGAAAGAGCTTGCAGCCACGAAGGAAGTGAAAATTACTAATAAAATAAAAGGGGAAAAGAGATACAGGGAGATCAACAAAGTGTTAGTAATTTTTGCTGGACAAGGCACTATTTGAGCTGGACCTTGAATATTTACTGAAACTAATGAAACGGACACTTTGTGGTCAAGATACCCAGGAGGGATGGGTAATTAGAAATCATCCCTTCTGTCCAACATAGAGTGTCCAAGTTGTCTCAAGCCCCAGGTGCATAAAGGGAAACAGTGAGAAATAAGGATGGAAGAGGAAGATTTGTGCTGATAGATCCACAGTACTTTAAAAAAAGGATGAGCAACAGGGACCTCTCCTGCCCACCCGACCATGGGTCTGTTCTCCAAGCCAGTCTCTCTATCAGGTGCTCCCTTTGATGTGACCTGTTGAGGGACAGATCCACTGGGATGAAGTAACCATATAGGACTGCTCAGTGTCAAAGGATTACTGGGGAAAACATCCAGAAGGAGAAATAGCAGAAGGCATGGTATGGGGTGAGAGCCAGGTTGATGTCATATTTTGCCCCCCCACCACTCCTATGTGATCCCTCAGCCCCAACCTGTTGCAGTTTTACCCTGGCCGCTAAAGAGAGGTCTATTTTGTGATAGACGAAAGCTGTGATTAGGAAGAGCAGAACTATGGTGATCTCTGAATGTTTTCTTAAGACAACAACAACAACCAAAGGTCAACTTGATCATTGTCAGAACATGAATTTCCAATTAATATTCTGAAATTAAAAACACTGGAAACATTCTATGTCTTTTGAATGGTGTTTTGCATTCAAGGTACAGTAACACATCTTTTCCCAGTTAAAAAACCTTTTTGACAGATTGATTGTTTATATTGATTAAATACATCAAATATCAAAGCTAAAATTTATGGGTAGAACTCAATGCATCATAGCAAAATCACCATTTTCATACACTAAAGTGTATTGGGGCGATGTTTTCTTTGTTTTTTTTTTTTTTGTGGTACGCGGGCCTCTCACTGTTGTGGCCTCTCCCGTTGCAGAGCACAGGCTCCGGACGTGCAGGCTCAGCAGCCATGGCTCACGGGCCCAGCCGCTCCGCGGCATGTGGGATCTTCCCGGACCGGGGCACGAACCCGTGTCCCCTGCATCGGCAGGCAGACTCTCAACCACTGCGCCACCAGGGAAGCCCCCTTTTTCTTTTTTTCTCATGGTTGTAGTATTTGATTTCACTGAGAATATTTTTATACTTTCCTCAAAGTTTTCTTCTAGTCTTGGCATTTTCTGGGGGGTCTTCTAAACTACTTTCATTTTGTTTGTTGGTTTTGTTCTCTGCTTTCATGTTGAAAGTTTTTTTCTTAATACATAGTGGTCCCTGGCTGTTACTCTCATGTAAGAATGAAATACAATATACTAAAATATAGGTCAAATGGCATTTATTTTCTTCTCAATATTTTTCATATATGGTTTAAATTAACAATACAACAGGTATTTTTATATGTGTACATTTATATACATACAGTTTTGTATATGTACCAATGTAAAAGTTTATAGAAAAAATATATACACGATTGGAACAGAATCAAGAATCAAGAATCACATCCAACATGTGATAAATTAATATGTGACAAAAGTAATTTAATGGGGAAAAAAGATGGATGGTTAAATAAATTGTAGTGGTAAAACTGGCTATCTGGAAAAAAATAAAAATGGATCCTTAAATTGTACCATGCCATATCCACCACACGGCTTAAATACCTAAACATAAAAAATTTAAAATCCAAGGATAAAAGATACTTCCTAATTAACATTTCTAACCCATAAGTGATGAGTAGTCATCTGTTGGATTAAAAATTTAAAACTTTTGTATAGCAAAACAAAATCATCAGATAAATGACAGATTAAGAAAATGAACTTTTAAAATAGACAAGCTAAAGACAAATGAATGATAGGAAAATGGATAAAGGGTAAAAGAAATAATTTGCAAATCCAAATTTCCCCCTCACCCAAAAAAAAGAAAAAATGCTCGAATTCACTAGCAGTTACAGAAATACAAATTAAAATGGCGTTGTATCACTTTTACCTATAAGTCTAGAAACATAAAATGGACTATATCACCTGATATGGGATGAGATGTGAGGAAAATCTCACATATTGCTGGAAGAAATATTGAGTGTTACAGACTTATTAGAAGGCAATATGAATATTTATTAAAATTAAAAAAAATACATACATCTACCTAGCAATCCCAATTCCAATTTCAATCCTGGGACTCTAGTCTTTAGAAATAAATATATAGGGTATACATATATTCAAGAAGGTTTATTTTCAGTGTTTTTTATACTAGCCCCAAATTGGAAGCAAAGTGATTGGCCATTGATTGTGGAATGGCTTAAACTGTCTGTAGTGCAGGCACACTGTGAACTATAATATGACCATTAAAAATAATGAATTAGATCTGTATCAGATGACTTTTATAATTTCCACAAGATGACTATTGAGCAATAAAAGAGGCATATATACAAGTGTGGCTAATTTGATTCCATTCTTAGAAAACATTTAATTTTTTAAAGTTCCATTTATGTATATTATGTGTAGTTCTCTAACAGATTGTATTAGTATTGAGAAAAACATGGACAGACATAATCTAAGGTTATAGTCATATGATGGATATGAAGCTCAGTCTCAAGATCTGACACTTCTAACCCCACTTAGATTTCACAGTCATGTTATGCATGGATTTGTGGAGTCCTGGCTGGTTGGTGGGTTGATCTATGTATGTAAGTATGTATCTATCTTTCTATATCTATCTATCTATCTATCTATCTATCTATTTCTATATTTTCCAGCCTTTCGAGGTGTTGGCAATGAGAGGGTTTTCTAGGCTCTCCAATCTTTCACATTGTCAGAAATAGAAGTCTCCCTGGGCTCTTCTTTACTAATAACGTTTGTAGACATGGACCCTGATAGCTGGATCAGCGATTTAGGATCAGTGATTCAATGTAGCCATATCTAAATCTCTCCTAACACCTTGCAACTAAGACTAGGGATGGGAAACCAAGGCCTGAGCTGTCATGTTGACAATAGTGTATTTCTCCCACAAGACCAACACAAGGATATGTTGAAAAGCAGTCAAGCTTTTGGGGTCAGGCACATCTGGGTTTGATTTCTGACTTCTCACTTTTTTCAAGAGTGTGAATTTCTCAGATTATTTCACTTCCCTGAGCTTGTAACTTAATCTATAAAATGCGTATAATCATGCCTATCTATTATTCTTATGACAATTATTCCCAACTGAAAATATAAAGTGTTTATCACTATGTCAGCACAAAGTAGCCCCTCAAAATGGTAACTAGGAAGTATGGGTCTGTCCTTTGGCATGTCCCCAAGGTGGTCTATTCTAAATATAGGTGAGAAGTAAAGTTGTGAAATGAGGTGGGTGTCCATACTTTCCTCATGAAGAAGGAATATTTTGGGTCTACATTTTTAAGTATTTATCTATTTTTAGTTTATTTCTTTTTAAAAAAATTTTATTGGAGTAGAGTTGATTTACAGTGTTGTGTTACTTTCTGCTCTACAGCAGAGTGACTCAGTTATACCTATACATACATCCACTCTTTTTTAGGTTCTTTTCCCATATATTCACAATAGCCAGGACATGGAAGCAACCTAAATGTCCACTGACAGACAAATGGATAGTGAAAGTATGGTATATCTATATATAAAATGGAATATTACTCAGCCATAAAAAAGAATGAAATAATGTCATTTGCAGCAACATGGATCTATATTTTGAGATTAGATTTATTTATTAGATTTATGTAGAAGAGTCTTTCAGCAATCCTCGGCTCCTCATGAAATCTTGGGTAGGAATTTGTGCAATGTTTGTTGCAACCAATCTTTAAAGCCTCTGACTTACATTGCTCCTGGATTGACGGACATGTTGCCTATCTAATGGCCTCATCACTGGGTTATGATCCTCAAACAAGTATGACAATTGGCAATAGCCTTTTTCGTGTGGCTTAATATGGAAAAATAAATGGTTTTCTGCCTCTCTTTTGAAATATGACTATGGAAATGAGTATACTTGCTACATTTCTGGGATAGATATTCTCAAAACCTGAGCTGCAGTGATGTGGATAAATAACTTAGAGGTGTAATAACGTCTTTCATATCAAAGAATCCGAAGTGACTTTCTAAGGATATTTCAAGGTGGTTTATCTACATCAAAGTGACTAAAGAAATAAAGTGTTCTAACAGTAGGCTGACGTAGAAATCACCATTCTCTTTGCTATACCTTTCGGAGGAAAAGAGTTCTGGATTAAGCATAAACAAGTGAATTGGATAATGCTTTCCTCGGGAAGTTGCCTTTCATCTTTCACTTTACTTAAAAATTATTTTTCCCCAATCAAAGGACTTTTTCAGGTGGAAAGATAGTATTTATGAAATACAGGGTAAGGTAATAACCCATTCTTGTGCTGCTTTGAAGGTGATTAAAAACAATCAAAATATAATTACATTTTGGTCTTACAGGTTGCAATATTATGCGTGTGTTGACCTGTGAGTAATTTCCTCTTCTTGGCCATTATGTTGAATTAGTAGAATTCCCCACACCCAACCCAGAGTTATTAAAAATAATAATTACTGAGAAACCAGTTTATGCTGAATCCTGGAGACTGGAATGGATGAGACCTAGTCCCTTCTCTGAAGGAGGTTACTGAGAAGGGCAAGGAGCCTAATGAACAACTCAGAGCTGGAAGAGACTAACCTTAGAGAAGGGAAATGGTTGAGGCTTCATGGCGTGGTGGTATTTAAGCTAATCCTAAAGAGTAACTAAGGCAAGGGCAAGGGGAACTTTATTTTAAGAAGGAACATCAGGCATAAATGCAAAGGGGGCTATGAGACCTTAGTGAGCTTAGGAATATGAGACCAAGTTTAGTTCAATTTGCTTAGAATTAGGGAGAGATATAGCTCAAAGACAACGTGAAAATAGACAACCCTAAATGACAGGCTTAGAATTTAGGAGCCAGCAGCAATGTGCCATGATCAGATCTGTGTTTTGGAAAGACCCTTATAGCACTGTGGTAGACTGCTTGGAGGATTTTCAAGGGATTTAAATAAGATTTAAACACTGCAAAGCACTGTACAGACATTGGTTGTAAATATTATATTATCATCAATGTTTTGTGTGGTGAGAGAGATCAGAGATGAGAAACTTCTTGAATTCTTCTCCCTGGCAGGGGATGGGGCTTACTAGTAAACCCCACAGAACTGGAAAGGAGACCACACAGGGCTGTTACCCAGAGGAGGATTGTTGGGTCACGTCCAAAGGCTTTCCTGAGCTGACTTTGTATAACACACCATAGATGGATGAGCAAAACCAAAGACACCCTGGAAGCAAACCAGGAGTTGAGACTTAGGACCAACACATGTCAGTGAGTAAATCACAGAGATTTCTGCAAGAAATAGCATCCAAACTGGCAAAAACAAGAGAAGGTAGACAAATCCCAGAGGGGAGAGTCTGACAACAGGATTGCTATTATTATTATTTTTTTAATCCCCATATATGTTTCTTGAGCACTTCTTTAAATGGGTGGGGTCCAAATAGGCAGACCAGGGGAGAGATGATGAAGGCTTGAGCCACCAGCAACACCATGGAGGACGAGGAGGAGAGAAGAAATTCCAGAGATATTAAGGAGAGTCAATAGCTGACTAGATATGAGTGAGGAGTTGATACTTCTGAGTCTTTTTACCCTGAACAATTTGGACAAACAGGAAACCTATAACTAGGAATTGAGTAATATATTCAGCTTGGGAGATGCTGAATATCTGGAAGAAACTGTCTAGGTAGGAACTGGACATATGGGGTTGAATCTCAGGGGAAAGTTTAATGCTAAGTATAGAGAAGAGAAAAGAATGCCTCAAACCCTGTGACCACAGTCTCTAGTGTCTTCCTCCATGTCAATCATGCACTAAGCTCCACAGCTGTGCTATGGGCTATGATCCAATAGATCGACTCTTGGGGCTCAAGAAAAAGGGAACATGGAACAGAGGGAATAAGAAAGGAAGAGCATGAGTAATCGCCTGCAGGTGTGCACACAATTCCACATCAAAGAGGCTGTTTTGGTAGAGACAGACATGTACAAGTTCAGGTGCAGCAGGGCTCTTGCGGTATTTCTTACTGTGGGTAAGAAATTGGAGAAATTGTCCTTATAATCTCTTGTGTTTGGAGATTCTGCCAGTCTGCGGTTCTCTGCACAGATGCAAACCACTGACCAGCAATGATTCCACCAAGCCCTGTGCAGGAGAGGGGCAGTGCCCCCTCAAATTACACAGACCACCTCTGGGATGGTCATTCAGACCAAAACCATACTGGAATACAACAAAGTTTCAAACCACTTGTTTAACTGGACTTAGCCAGAGAATTGAGGCAAACTAGAAATTAAGACTTTAACACCTTCCTACAGGGGAAAGGCCATCAGAATAATGGCGATAGGATTTTGTACGCTGTTACTTCACAGAGCTGTTGTGAGGATCAATTTTCAAAATATATGTGGGAAGTTCTTGAACGTGGGAAGAAGCTAAGGAAAATTATGTTTATTATTCACTGTGATGGTGTAGATAAAATCTGGCAAGAACTTGTTTGCTAAACCAATATTTCTTTGCTTCCCACAGCTATGTACTTATATTTAAAGAAGGAATCTAACCAAGAAGAGTAAGAACAAGAAAAAAATTAATTTTTAAATAGGCAAAATTTACCTTAAAACTCAGCCCCTACACTGGACAATTTATCAAAAATAGCTGTTGTGATTGAAGGTAGAGGAGAAAGTGTTTGGGCTTCATCCTCAAATTTTAAGCTGCATTGACGTCGATGGGTATGAGTGTGTGTGTGTGTGTGTGTGTGTGTCTGTCTGTCTGTCTATGTATCTGTGTGTGTGTGTGTGTGTGTGTGTGTGTGTGTGTGTGTGTGTGTGTGTGGAGGTGGTCACGGAGGAGTTGGTTTTAATGAAGTTGGATGGCCTCCCATTTTAACTCAACAGGAAGAAATGGGTATGGCTGAGTAGAATTAGGGAAAGAGGACAAGCTGCCATGTCGAGCTCTGGAAGACCCAAACATTTATAAACTCAAGTTCCAGAGGATTAGATCTGAACTTCTGACCTAGGGTGGACAAACCCCTTTTCCTAATGTTAGTGCTGTTTTTGAGATAGAACTGAGTTTGCACAAGAGGGTTTAAAATGATTTGAGATAGGAAACACACACACACACACACACACACACACACACACACAAAACGTGTCTGTATTATTTTCTTGGGTTCTGTTTGTCCTGGCTTGACCAGATGCTCTGTAATGATTTCAGAAAACAAACTTATCACATTCCAAACACTACCAAGTGCTGTAATACTTCTGCTTGGATGTGTGTTGTGAGCGAGGGCAGCGGCATTGGGGAAATAAAGACAAATTCAGATAGAGCTAGATTATTGTTAGTAATATGCTTTTACCCTTCTAGAGGAATGGTGGATTAATGGAAAATTGAGGCTTATTTCAGCAGCTAACAGACGGTTTCCTGGATGTTGGTTAGACACTTCAAAATATGTATGTCAAACCTTGATGCATCGTATTCTGCCCAATCCCCAATCCCATTCCTGCTCCAGTTAATGCATGGCCCGTTCCAATGAATGGAACGAAGATCCACCAAGGTGTTTGTCAGTTCAGGTAATTAAGAGATAACTAATTACAATGGTAGGGTCTGAGGAGCTTGGGGAATGTGCAAGGTCACATAACAACTTATATTATAGGAGAAACCATACATGAACTTGGAACTATTCCTTTTACTCTCTCCCTAATGTCAAGACCTCACTTAATCTTGGGTGGGAAAAACTATGATGGTTATAATTTAGACTCTCTTCCTTTATTCTCTTTTCCTACTCAAGATCCTTACATATACTACCAGAATAATCTTCCTGAAGCTTAGCTCTGTTTCACACATCACACTGGTCTAAAAAAATAATCGATTCCTTAGTGTTCAGAAAAAATCAAAACTCTTGTGCCTTGAATTAAAGACCCTTTCTCTCTCTGTCCCCTGTCCCCTACCCCATGTCTGGGTCCAGTCTTTCTTCACCACTTTGCTTCTTCCTATTTTAATCTGTGGCCCTTTCTTTTAAGCAATCTAAGGTGATTGTTCTTCAACTAGCCCTATCTATAGCTTTCTCTCTCTCACAAAGTTCTTTCAGCCTTGAATGCTCTTCTTTTCTGCTTGAGACCACAACCAACCCATCTTTCAAGACCCTGCTCACCTTTGGGTCTTCCAAAGCTTCCATGATTTACTCAGTTTGTAAGCTGGAAATGATTTTCCCTCACTGAACTGCTACCACACTCCTTCCCTGTAATGTAGCTGTGCATTATTTTCCCTACTAGACTGTAAGCTCCTTGAAGACTAGTACCATTGTCCAACTTATCTTTGTATTATCAAATTCTGTTTTCCATATAGTAGGAACTTCATAAATATTTGCTGAGTGAATATAAGAAAGACCATCTTGGTGAAGTCTATGACCATGGATAACTTTAAGGTTAGAGGTTGGGTAAGTGCCTGAAAGAACCATTTGTGCTATGGATTAGTCTAAAGTTGCATTGTCCAGGATGGTACCCACTACCCATATATTGCTACTTAATTTTAAATTAAGATTAAATAAGATTTAAAAAATTAGTTCCTCAGTGTCACTAGCATATTTGAAGTGCCCAGTAACCACATGTGCTACTAGCACATGGACATTTTCATCTCACAGAGAGTTCCGTTAGAAAATACTGGTCTACTGCATGGTAATTCCATGTTTCCAAATCTTAGTTTTTGAGCTAACAGCCTTGCTTTTATCTGTCTCAATCTCTACGTTTGCTTTTCCTGACCAGCCCGGTTTGTGATGCTGGTATGTCATTTGCTCTGTTCAGGTATTTAAACTGCCACTCCTAGATAAGAAAAGTCTCCCACTCATTGTTTGTATCTACTAATTTTGTCAGGTTATTTAGTTAGTTTATTCTTTGTTTATAAGCTCTTTTATTGAAGTATAATTTGCATGCCTTTGAATTTATCCAGTTTTAATGTAGAATTCAATGGTTTTTAGTACATTTACAGAGTTGTGCAACATTTACCACAGTCTAATTTTAGAACATTCCATCACCCTAGGAAGATCCATTGTGCCCTCATGTAGTCACTCCTCATTCATAAGCCAGTCCCAGAGAACCACTAGCCTATTATCTATATTTACAGATTGTCTTGTCTTGTCATTTCATATAAATGATGGTGTGTAATATGTAGTCTCTGGTGTCTGTCTTCTTTAAATCAACATATGGTTTATGAGATTCATCCATGTTTGTATCATGTATTAATACTTCATTTCTCTTTCTTGCTAAATAATATTTTATTGTATGGATATACCACGTTTGTCTTTCCATTTATCTCTTGATGCACATTTCGGTTCTTTCCACTTTTGGTCATTGTGAATAACGCTACAATGACTATTTGAATAGCATGTCTAGACATATTTTTAATTCTCTTGGATATATATTTAAGTGGAAATTTTGGGTCATATGGTAAACGTATGATTACCATTTTAAGAAAATGATACACTGTTTTTCAAAGAGGCTGCACAGTTTTACATTTCCACCAGCAGTATATGGTGTTTTAATTTCCTGACATTCTCCCATTTTATTACCAACACTTATTATTGTCTGTCTTTTTATTATAGTTGCCTAGTAAAATGACATCTTATTATTTAAATTTGTATTTCTCTAATAACTAGTGACGTTGAGAATCTCTTATGTGTTAAGTGACCATTTATATACCTTCTTTGGTAATATGTCTATTCAAATATTTTGCCTTATTAAAACTTAGGTAATTTGTCTTTTTATTTTTATTTATTTATTTTTTATTGAAGTAGAGTTGATTTACAATGTTGTGCCCATCTCTGCTGTACAACAAAGTGACTCAGTTTTACACATATACAGTCTTTGGTCATTTGTCTTTTTAGTATGGAGTTGCAAGAGTTCTTTACATGCAAGTCCCTTATCAGGTATATCATTTGCAAATATTTTCTCCCAGCCTTTGGTCTGTATTTTCACTTTCTTGATGGTATGTTTTGAATTTCAAAAGCTTCAAATTTTTATGTGGTTCAATTTATACTAAATTTGTTTTTGCTCTTGGGATAGAAAATTATGTGGGTAGAACATCAAAATATAAAAATTGACCTCTTTCCCCATTTTAAATGCATTTCACTTATTCAAATTAAATTGTTCAATAAAAGTCAAACTTATTGGCTTTGTTGGACATATCAGTTTCATTAATATTTAAGAAACAACTTGGGTACAGTATGTCTACAGGGTAAGGTTCACCCAACCCCCACACACAATACATATATATATATATATATCTGTCCTGAAAGTAATTTCCCTGTACCTCTCTCTCTGCACACTATCACTTCCTTTATAAATCTCAAGTCAGGCAATATCACCACATGTCCCTCTGTCCTCAAATTTACTCTTTTCTCTGGTTATTCACTCCATGTTTGAAACGGGAAGGAATTTGTCTCACCTTTTTTGTTTCTATCTAAAACACTTTTATATTTTGCATTAGTTACAAAGTGGCCTCAACTTCTCTGTGGGTTATATCACCTGTGATTACTCTATACCAACATTTTCTCAGACGTTACAGTGGGTGAAATAGTTTTAGTTTAAAAGACCACTTTGGTCAAAAATTATGAATACGTTATTGTCTAGCTATAAGACATATTTTATTGAATGAAAACTTTCTTCATTCAATTCAGCTAATTGTTAAGTAAATATTCCCCATCTCACAGATAAAGAACGTAAAGCATGTAAATATTAAGTAACTTATTAGCTCTTCAACCATGGGAAGAGGTTGTGGTGACTCCAAAATCTACATTCTTCAGTACCAATTGTTCTTAAATCGATTTGGAGCCTTTGAAGAAAAAAAATGTTTATCTCATAATAGGTTTATTTTTTTAGTTAACATCCCAGTTTTTCCTGAAAATCTGGGAATTCAAATCACGATTCCAAGGGTACTGTGATCTTATCTGAAAAATATGAAAAGTATTTTCCATAGCAATTAAAAGTGATATACAAAGGTGCTTTGTTATTATCATTATTTAGCAATTGTACAATTTTATAAAGTAAGTGGCACAATCTTGAAATGCTAGTCTCATTGTGGAATTCTTTATCATTTGTGATTTTGTTGTAATGAGAGTGAAAAAATAGATGCTGACAGTGTTAATAGACTTATTTTTAGAACCCCTAATAGATTAACACTGATGCCCTCATCAATCTGAGTATCCTTGGCATTTATGGTTCTCACTGATAGGTGGTATTTATAACTGTCTTAACAAGAAATTCCAGCCAAGTCGGCTTTCACGTCATAAGTACCGGAAATTATTCATGTTGAATATGATGTAAGTGGAGCATAATTTAAAATATATAAATTGAATATATTTGCATTGCTCATCATTTCATTCTTAATATTAAATAAAACAACTATGACACAGATATTGAACTATGGATAAGGAATATCTGCCCTTAAAACACCATTTATAGGACAAGGTAAGGATTTATCCTTTTAATCCAAAGAACTTTCCCCAAAGAGGGCCCTTCAATTAGTTTCTTTTTACTGAGTATAGTGTGTCTTCCTTTACTATCTCTTTCAGTGGCCATCAGCACTAGTGAGTTATGGGTAAGTACTTTCTCAATTCAAATAACGGTCTAGAACTTTAACAGTGATCTACGGACCCACGCAGGGTAACTTGCCTCTCTCCTTTAACAAGGCAAAGTAGGAGAAATAATGTGTACCAAATCCTCAGGCTAAACCTGCTGGAATTTCCCAAGTTCTTGTGGCTCTGATATTGACAAATCAGCTCTAGCTGGAACATAGTGCCTTCTTTTCAATATTTTGATTTTGCCCTTTGAAAGCTGGTTCCAAACACATTTATCTCAAAGTTTTCTTTTAAAATCACAGCTATCAAAAAATTTCCTCAACAAGGTTGACCATCAAAGTTTTTGGAAACTAGAATAATTAAACAAAAATGAATTTTAAAAAATTTTCTGGGCTTTAGAGTCAACTTCTCTTAATAAGTCTTGTTGTGTATTTACTCGAAGTCCCCAGGCTGATTACATTTTTCGCTGTATAAAGGGTGGTATTTCATATTTGTTCAACTAGCTACCATAAATAGGTAGTTAATTTAATGGAATAAATTTTTTTGGTCTAATGAACATATAACTCTATACTTTAGAATGTGGTGATATTATGACAAATACAATTGTCTTCCTAAGACACAATCTTGATTATAATTACCCCCATTTCCACATCCATTAAGTCATTAGTGAAATTCCCCAAATATTTTCAGCTCGCCCTCATTCTAGGTAGAGAGGTAGAGTTGCTTTTCTTGGCCCCATGTGGTTGGATAGGGCCCTATAACTATTTCTGGCCAATGAGATGAAAGCAGGAGTAATGTGTGCCCTTTCTGGGCTGAAATTTTACTTGCCAGGGCAAGAACCTCAAGAGCTCCCTGTGTCCCCTAGCATGATGACCAGCAATGTTTGAGATGGTGACTGATTCTTAGACCAAGACCTTGGGTGGCTTCAATGAGCAGAAGCTTCCCTGTCAAACCATGGGGGACATGTAGCATGAGCATGAAATAAACCTTTGTTGTTAATAAGTTACTAAAATTTGGGGCTGCTTTGTTATAGAAGCATAACCAAGCCTATTCTGACTGGTACATTTCTCTACTCCCCACAACTTACTGAAACACATTCACTGGGTACAGGATAAAGAATGCACTCTATGGCATTCAAGACTCTCTTAAATACGGGTTCATTCTACTTTTTCTTTTCTTAGGAAGATTCATACACTTTGATTTCCAGTAAAACTGGACTCTATGACCTGCCTTTTAATCTCTAAGTCTGAGTCTTTTGTGAGGGCCTCATTGCTTTTCTATTGTATGTGAATTTTCTCTTTTTGAATTCCCAGAAGTATATCTTGTTTTCATTGTCTGTGACACCCCTTTACTGTTTTTTATTTTGCTTATTTAAGAACTTGTCTTTATAGATAATTAAAGATAATTCTCTTTATAGATAATTAATAATAATGAGTTTAATGTCAGGCCTGTGACTTACTCATATCTATATTTCTCATAGAAATTAGCTCAGTTTTTAGAGTATAGGAGGTAGTCAATGAACATTAATTGTATTGGATTATTTTCTGCTTAAAAGTATAACAATAAAAATAGTTATTTCTATTTTTAATACTTTTTGATTTTGACTTTCCTCAATCAAAAGTGATTCATAATGAAATGATTATAAACTGATAGAGAGAAGTAGAGAACATCTATGGATTGGTTCTTCACCTAGATTTTTTTTTTCTGATTCATCTTGATCTATCTATCTGTCTATCTATCCATCCATCTTATTATCTCATTCACCTATCTGCTACTTTATGAAGGTATTATATTTACAGGGGTAAACAGGTATATTGGGACTTATAAGCAATGGTCCCCTGCTGCATCTTGATCCATCCCCAAATGTACTTCTCAGAAATAAATACTTTAAAGTATTTCTATTTTGAGTTCTCTTGAAGTTTCTGTCATATTTTAAAATAATATGTGTATGTAGTCATTAATTATTATATTAACTTTAGACATTAACTGTTAACTGCCTGACTGGGATTTTATTCATTGCAGTCTTCTGAGGCCCCTCATTCCTATATATTTATATCAATACTTTTAGTTTTTCTATTGGTTACTATTGTATTTTAATATTTTAAAAATTCTGTTTCTTGTTTCATCACTTGTTGATGGTATCTCTCGACTGCCTACTTGGTGAAATGAAGATGTTGTCTCTTCACCTTTAAAATATTCAACCTTTAGATTCTTATCTATAATGTTAATTAAGTCTTTTGTGCTTTGTCCAGAGGGTCATTCTAAAAGTTTAAAATCAATAAAGTGCATTTATTTTATTGACAAAGTAAAAGTGTTCACTGCAGAGTCTGAGTACCGTGACTTAAATTCTTTCTTATACAAGAGTTTGTAATCTTCCCCCTGTTGTTTCCAATGGCCTTTAAAATAAAAGTCTAGTATTGTCTGCCTTTATGACAATGTTATGTTTTCTAACATCTCAATAATACTCTCTAATCTAGGAACTCCCCTCTTTGCAAGAGGTTTACTTCTGATATTATTCTATGCTAGACTGTACTGATTCCTTTTTAGATCTGTCTGATCTCTTACTGCTCTCCTAGGTTAGATCCTGAACTTCTTTCTTAAATCTCATTGTTTCTCTTTCTTGGTTCATCTCCTCATTTTACTGGAGCATTATATTTAAGTGACTTCCTAATAAAGAATTTGTAAGAAGCAAATTTTCTTAATCTTTTCATATCTAAAAATGTCTTTTTTTCTAAGCTTACTATTGATTTATACATTGTCCGGATCCAGTTCTAGGTTGACTGTCATTTTCCTTTAGGGACTCAAAAGGAATTGCTGTTGCTGGAGATAATTCAGACGCCAGCACAATGATTCTTTTTCTTATGCAAGCTATTTGTTTTTCTTTCCGTGAACACCGTCCCACACCAAGAACAACACACACAAAGTTTCAGAATCTTCTCTTTATTCTTAATGTTCTTAAATTCTACAAGCATATCTGAGTATAAATTTTGTTTTTAAAATTTTGCTTAGTACTTGGTGGGCCCCTTTAATTTGTTTCCTTCATTTCTGCAAATTCTAATTTACTAGTATTTGTAAATTTCCTCTCATGCATTTTCTCTGTTCTTTATTTCTCAAATACTGGTGTTCTTAATTCAAACTTTGTTGTCTTTGACTTTTTTTTTTTCTAATCATTTGTTCTTCATTTGAGATTTCTTGGCTTTATACATATATGCTTCTATGGAATATATTTTACTTGGCAAACACTTTATTTTTTAAATTAAAAAATGTTCTTTTTCTTTCATTGATTTTTTTATTACAGCAATTTGTCATTACTTTCTTATTTTATAGATACAGTGGCTTATGAAATTTATGTGCAGTGCTGCTGTACCATGCCACCCAGATCCCTCTCCAATATGGAAGCACTCATCCCTTCCCCCACTCCCTGCACTCAGAGTGTTGTTTGCTGAATGTGAGTGGGGGAAGGGTAGGGTAGGGTTGGGGTGTATAAAGAGCTGGCCTCTTGCTTCAAATCTATAAATATCTAAGCACCCTGGGGATTGCCTGAGTTGTCTGTTGCAACTGAATCATATGTCAACCTCTTCTTCTGCCCAATCCTGTTTTCCACACCCCGTTATTGCTTTCATTTGGGAGCATGAAAATCTCTCTCTGAGTCTGTTTCCCATGGAGCCAGGCCTAAGACATTGTGTGAGGATACTAATTTGAAGTATTCTTTAAAAAAAAATTCTTCTGTGTTCTGAATTATATTTGTTTCCCTCAGAGTTATTTATCTGTTAATCACATGTATGTGTGTGTGTGGTGTATTTACAATCTGAAGCACTATTATACATACCATACTTCTCCCTAGATGGTTTTGTTCATTATTTTTACCAAAAAAAAATATCTTTTTTTTTTTTGCTTTGGGGTGAACATCTGGCTGTTTTTTATTCTCTGCTTAAAGGGTTTGGAAAGGTGGGATCAACTTCTGAGAACTTCAATTCACCACTCTTTTCAGCCCCTTTTCCTCCCTTGCTCTCTGTTTCCATGCCCACATCTCTCTCACAGTTATCCCGGCAGGGCACCTGGTCTTTTTTTTTTTGAAGAACTCTGTCTTTATTTTACTTTATTTATGTATTTTTTAACATCTTTATTGAAGTATAATGCGTTACAATGGTGTGTTAGTTTCTGCTTTATAACAAAGTGGGGCAACTGGTCTTTGCTAACGAAGTCTCTGCAGGTCTCCAAGCCATGGCTTGTGTTGCTCCATTTTGACAGTCAGTATGCTTACCATGCTTTCTGTGTTCCAGAAATGTATTAAAATATCTCCTTTGTCAATGCTCCTTCCATTCTTTCAGTTGTAGCGTTGTTATATCCTTTTGCTTCTTTACATCCTGTTAGTGTAACCCTAAGAGGAAGAGTATGCTCTGTGTTCTCTCTTCAACCTAGAATCTTCTGACTTAGATGTGACTTTTAGTAGAATAATTATGCTGCTGGCTGTCCTTCAGGGAGTTCAATTTCAACTTAGTGTTCAGTGATGTTCATTCTCGTCTCTCCATTACCCAAGGTTTCCCCCCAAGACTGAACCTGCATCATTAATGGAGATCTATTTCTCTGGTTTCTTTTCACCCTTACAACCATCCATGATAAATATGACTATACTCATGTTACAGATGAGGCAAAGGAGATTCAGAGATTGATGAGTTTTTCCCTTAATTTACCAGCCCATCAATAGTAGAGGAAGACTTTGACCTTAAATCCTAATTTGGCCTCTCTTAAAAAAATTCTCTCTTTTTTTTTCCCATTTTTGCCTAAGGACCATGCCTGGATGGCTGTTTTTTTTCCTTGATGTTGTTGTTCTGCCCTTTTCTTGTTTCTGAGTCTCAGCTATTACAATTCAATGTTGGTTTATTCGTAGGTGGTGACATACAACTCCAATGTCCAGTCCAATTTCCTTACTTCCTGCTACACTGATGATTGATCTAAATTTTTCCTTTGAGTTTTAGCAAAGGAGCCACCATCAGAGTGCTGTTTTGCTTTATTCTCACTTTCAAAAATCCCTACGAACTATTAAAACTAAGTTTCACTTCATTTTCACCTTATAAAATTCCAGACATGTAAAATATATGAAGCTAAACAAGGGGAGAGAGTACCAAGAAGGTTTTGTAGATCAGTCACCCTAATAACCCCAAAGTGAAAGAAGTAACAAGATGCATGGGAGCTTAGCACTAGGCCAGAGTGAGTCCCTATTGTACTGAAACTCAATAGAGGCTTTCATTTCAGTATCCTAAGTAAGCAATTACTGAAAGAAGTCATGCATTCATTAGTGATATTCCTTCCTTCCTTCATTCAAGCCTTCTACAAATATTTATTGAATGACAACCAAGTGCTCAATAGTATTCTGGGCATAGGGGGTGTGGCAGTAAACCCCAAGGACAAGATACATACCTTTAAAGTAATACATATCTTTAATGTAATTTAGGTAGTGATAAGAGAAATGAAGAAAATAAAACAAGAGAATGGACTGTTAATTACAGGAGGAGGGGAATGTGGTGGGCAGATTCTCTCATGACCCTTTAATGATCTGCCTCAAGACCTTACATTCCAGGTATTCGAAGCTTTTGTAATATTCTCTTCTTGAATGTGGGCTGTTTTAGTAACTTGCTTTGCATCAGAGAAATTAACAAAGGTGATGGGATATCACTTCCACAATTAGGTTAAAAAACTGTGACCTCTGCTTGCTAGCAGTTCCTCTCTGTTGCTTTGAAGAGGTAAGCTGCTACATTAGTGAGGGCCATATGACGAGGAATAAAAGGCAACCTCTGAACAAATAAGAACTGAGGCCCTCAGTCCAACAACCCTCACAAAATGAATTCTGCCAACAACCTGAATGAGATTGGAAGCAGATCCTTTCCTGGAACTTTCGGATGAGACCCTGGCCCTGACCAGCAATCTGATTGCAGAGAAACTCTGAAGCACTGGTTCCAGCTAAACACGCCCAGATTCCTGACCCACAGAAACTGTAAGGTAATAAATGTGTGTTGTTTTAACCGCCAAATCTGTGGTAATATTGTAATATAGCAGTAACATTATTGTTATTTATATGCTTAAAACTTATAGCGGTCTCTTTTAAGTTGATTACAAGAGTGTTTGCCTTACTTGGCACTCATTTGTACTGGAATATAATCTGGTTTGCAGCCTCTTTGTGATAATCATTGATTTTTACCTTCTGAATTGGCATTGGATCATTTGGATCCCCTTTTAAAAAATCGTTATCTAATTCATTTGTGCAAAATTATGCCGGTTGCTAAGAGAGCCAGCTTTAATGAGGCCTTTTTCAGTTTCCACATATGTTAGCTGTAATACCTTGTCATATACCATCTTTTCTTTATGGCATTTAAGACTTATTGGGGATCTTGCTCTGTAGAAAATTCCATGATTATAGAAATAGAAGTGCTCATGTATCAAAAATCATACAGGGTCTATTCTATTAGAGCCCTATGGGAGCTCATGTGAGGGGCTGTGTGTGCAGCCTGTGGCTGACAGCTACTGGTTGGATTATACTTACTGCCATCTAAACATTTTTGCTACTATTTCCTACAATGAGTTCAACATAACTTGCGCCTGATAGCTTCCAGGCTCAGCTCCTAGCAGAAAATCTTCAGTGGAAACAGCTGGGCCTGCATCTGCTCTATCACTTAAGCAGAGATCCCTCTGCAGAGCTGGCCTGCAGAAGAATGGGAAAAAGCCTTCCAGGAGGATGAGAAGGGTGGTGAACAAGAGCAATAGAACCATATACACCATGGGAATGAGGAAAGAGAGAGACAGGCCAGCAAAGGGTCAGTTCAGCCAAATGCTCTCCCTTTTATTACTAGATCAAGTCTTCTCTCCTTGGGGCCCAACAGAAGCTAGAACATAGAGCTGGTGCTTTCTCTTGCTGCAGTTCCATATCTGTGGGGATTTGCTATTAAAAAGCATGTATCCCTTTTCCCTACAAGACTGCACTTTCCTCTTTTATGGATTGTCTAAAGCCGAAGTCACAACCCCGACCATTCCCATTTGAATGAAAGTCTGTTTTTCAAAATAAAAGGATATACTCGTTAAAATAGGATTATCATGTATATGTTACTTACTCCAAGGAAAGATTTTAGCTGCTATCTCCTGACATCCCTTGTGCCTCCACTTTGGTCACAGCTGTGTTGCTGACCTTGGTAAAGCATCTGACCCCAGAGAGCAGCTATAGAAGGACATACAAGGCTTGGAATCCACATATGGAATGACATATGATCCATACTGTCCTGGTCCCCAGGTCTCCAACCAGTATTTGCCAAGCTTACATTTTCGGTTAAAAAAAACCTATCAATCGAAATGCTGTCTTCATTATCATCCCTCCTCTAGTCACTGGGAAGCAAGGATAGAGTTTCAAAGCAAGCTGCTTCCCAGTCTTCACACAGCAAGAAAACTCCAGAATCGGCTGCTGCCTTTGGAAACTTTGTTGGTGTCATATGATGGAACACAGAAGATACCCTCTTACCAGTGCAAAGGGCATGATGTTCTTGCCGTCTTGGATATTCAGCAAATGGCAAGTATATGTTTGCATGGTGTGTCTGTGGAAGTGTGTGTGTATGAGTGTGATGAGGCTCTGAAATAGTCCTACAGGCTGCCACTCCTAGAGTGTCAAAGACCACCTTATGACAATGTGTGACCTTCATGAGGGTTTAATTTTAAGTAGAGGCAGCTTCAGAAGGTAGATCATTTCTCTTCCCTTAGATTCTCCTATGTGAAGTGCACAAGCTCATCTTTGTAGGTAGAAGATTAGATGATAGATAGATAGATAGATAGATTAGATAGATAGATAGACATATCACAATGTTCCAGCAATAATGTTTTTATCTCTATAGTTTCTGAAAATATATGCTTTCCCCAAATCTTAAAAGCCTCAGTTTTAAAAATAATAGGCATCAGATGAGTGGAACCAGTAATGATTTAGAAGTTAAAATACCCGTGTGTGTGTGTGTGTGTGTGTGAGAGAGAGACAGATTGACTCTTGACTCCATCGGAGACCAGTGGTGTGACCTTGACCTGGTCACAATTGCTCCAAACTTTAATTTTTTATCTGTTCAATAATAACATTAATAACACCAGCCCTATGATACTATACAAATTTTCCTCATTTGCTTCATCTGTAAAATGAGAACAATAATACCTTCTGAAAGGGATTCGTAAGAATTAAAAGAGATGCTCCATGTGAGATGCTCCATGCGAGGTAATTCATAAGAATTAAAAGAGATGCACCCATTAGAACAATGCCTGGCATGTAGGAAGGACTCAGTAAATACTAGCTATTAGTATAACCTCACAGTATTATAATACTTAAAGTCTTTAATACTTAAAATCATCTTAAGTCATCTTAAAGATGAAGTATCAGTGAGTCATAGGCTGTAAGTTGTTATATGATGCAAGCATGGTGGTAATTGTGCATATTTATTGTTTTTGGTGATAAACAATTTAATATCTTCCTGGTTAACTATTTTTGGGGAAAAAAGATTCCTTACTTATATCATGTACAAACATAAATTCATGTTGGATCAAATATTAAACTATAAAAAATGAAAACATGAAAGAACTGGAAGAAAATACAAATATGTGTGTTTTATTGGACATTGAGATCATCTTCAGAAACATGACCAAGACAAAAACTATAAAATAAAAATCCATTCAATTATACTACATGATAATTGAAAACAAACAAAAAATACCCTGTCTATGAGAGAGGATACCATAATAAAGTGCAAGACTATAGTTGACCCTTTAACAACAGAGATTTGAACTGCATGGGTCCACTTATATGTGTTTTTTTTTCAATAAATATAGTACCTGTATTTTCATTTTACAGATCTTTAAGCGTGGAGAAAATCTGCCTGCGATTAGAGATCACAATATGTGTATAAAGGAACTAGAGTTTGAGTCTTGATTCTATTCAGACAGTTTCGGCTTCCTGCCCTTGGGTGAGTCATTTATCAATTCCTTTGTTTTTGAGGCAGAGATAGCAGTACATAGATTGTTGACTACATGGGGGTTTGGTGCCCCTAACCCTCTCGTTGTTCAAGGGCCAACTGTAGTTTCAAACAGGGAAATTTTTCTGAAAGTATAGAATGGATGAAGGGATAATGTCCAGAGTGTGTAAAATCTAATTACAGATCAATTAAGGAAAAATGAAAACTCAAATAGAAACTGAGCAAAGAATACCACATATATTTTATATTAGTAGAAATACAAAGGTCAATAATCAGAGTTTTAATCAGAATATGGGAAAACAGGCATTGTGCATACTGACAGTATGAATGTATGTGATTATATCTTTCTAGAGGACAATTTGGCAGTATATATTAGAATTAAACATTTCCATCCTCTTTGATTAAAAAAATCCACTTTTAGGAAATTTTTCTTACCAAATTATTTGTACAAGTTAGCAAAGATATAGTGTAGTCATAATGGTCATTGTAGTATTGGATTTTAGTGACAGAATTACAATCATTCTACACACTTAACAGCTGCATTATAGTATTGGTTACACAGGTCAGCCCTATTCAGTGTGTGAGGAGACAAAGGGTATAAAGAGGTCCTTGAAAAGGTTGTTTCCTTCTCTGTTCTGGTTGCATTAATGTGGCCTCTGTTCCCCTAGTCCTGATGGGGATATATGAGCCTTGGTCTTCATTTGGGATGTTGGGACCCTCTGAGCCCAATCTGACTCTCTGAGCAATAGTTCTCAGGGCTGGGCTTCTCATTACAATCATGTGGGTAAATATGCTGATTCCTAGGTTCTACCACTAGGTATTCTTACTTAATTGGTTTGGGCTCAGGCACTGATCATTTTTTTAAATGTCCCTAGCTAGTGGAATGATTCATTTCACTACACAGCTTAGGCCAAGCCTTGAGGCAGGAGGCATCTACTGGATGAGAAGTATTATTATTCCTTCCATCCTTATTTCCATGTATAAAGCAACCATGGTCGTCTTCACCCTGCCCAAATCCTTTCACCTCCTCAAGGGGGTGCATATATCCTCCAGGACAAGAAGCTGAAATCATAAGGCTGATCCAGCAGTGAATCCGCATGTGTGTGAACAGAAGTATGTAAACTTCACTTGGACAGAATACTTCAGAAGGAAACCAGGGCATTCATTAAGAGGTTTCTGAGGAGGCAACATCATCACAGAGGAAAGAAGGTGATTTATTTTGTAGAGTTGCTTTGTCATTTTTTTTATCAGCATAAAAAGCAGTTAGAACAAATTGACAAATTGGTAGGGGCAAAAGATAAAGAAAACCAGAACAGAAATACCAGGGAGATTTGGTCCTTGGTAAAAATATACAGCATACAGTACAAACATACATAGTACAGATATATATATATATATATATATATATATATACACACACACACACACACACACACAAATACAAAATAACACATCCTCTAGGGAGGAAGTGACAACACTAGTTTTTTCTAATCATTTCTCAATGGTTGTGTTGGTGAGAGATCTGGAAAACAGAATTCTAGTCCTTATGCAGCTAACATGCAGTGTGACCTTAAGAGTTACTGTTTTTGAACCTTTTTTTTTTTTCACGTTTAAATTGGGGATAAAGTGAACTAAGTATTTTCTAAAATCTCTTTCTATTTAAAATAGCAATATTCAGGGCTTCCCTGGTGGCACAATGGTTGAGAGTCGGCCTGCCGATGCAGGGGACACGGGTTCGTGCCCCAGTCCGGGAAGATCCCACATGCCGCGGAGCGGCTCGGCCCGTGAACCATGGCCGCTGAGCCTACGCGTCCGGAGCCTGTGCTCCGCAACGGGAGAGGCCACAACAGTGAGAGGCCCGCGTACCGAAAAAAAAAAGCAATATTCATACAGCCTGGGATAGCACTGCAAAATTGGAACTTAATTTGCATGTGAATTTAGGGCCCTAAGCATTGTTGAGGATTATTAACTGCATTCTCTGAAAATGGCACCTTCACACCTTCCAGAGGGGAAAAACAGAGAAGCAGGACATCAAGTGGGACCTGAGGCTGCCACCAAGTGTTCAGGGTGACCTGAGTTCAAACGTATCCACCTAAGTGTGGAGGGTTCCTATGGTCAATCTGTAGGGAACCTGCTTGGGGGAGGGGCTCAGACTTGGGGTCATCCTGGATGAGAATCAATGGGTTCTAAAGACCTAAATGAAGCCTCCATCACATCAACTAGCTGGGAAGCACATGGACACAATGAACATAGACTAGTAGGAGTAGAGGCACTGCCAAACCTGGTCCAATTAGAGTGGCACTAATTCCCCAGAGTCAGAGCTAAAATGATCTTGATCATGACTGGAAAACCAGGCAGTGTTATTATGTACTAAACCTCTGATTTCAGATTCAATTTCATAGGCAGCAAAGCAGAAATATAAAATAGCTTCACTCTGGAATTGTAAGAGTGAAAAACTACAGAACACATCTTTTGTTTTCCATAAATCTCTAAAGTATTGCCGTGAAACCTGACCCTTCTTGGCTTCCCAGAGGCAGCTTGACTTTATCATTCAGAAACTGGAAATACCAGGACAAAAGGTCCATTGGATCTAAGAGCTCATTTAGAAAGTCTTACCATACTATCTAAAAATACCTAAAAGTTAGTCATTTCAAAATAACCTGGCTGACAATTTGGGTATGGAAAAAATGCAAAGGGCTTCAGTGTTCCTCTCCTACTTTCCAGCGTTTCACACTTGCTTCCTGGGTGGCATCGCTAGAACAGTTTACATCAGTATGGCATTGTGGTTGATAAGGCAGACTCTGAGAACAGATTGCCTGTTTGAATTCCAATCTGCCATTTTCTAGCTGTATAACCAGGGGCAAGTTACTTCACCACTCTGAGCCTCTGTTTTCCCTTACTTAAACCCGGGGGCCGGGGGGAGGGGGGGGCGGCGTGTAATTGTACCTATTTCATAGAATGTGTTGAGGATTAAATAAAAGGCCCTTTGAATAGTGCCTAACACATAGCTCTCAGTAACGGTTAACTCTTGAAAGAGTAAAAACTTGTCTAAGATGAAAAGAGTGAAGATTAACTCAGGCTATTAACGGCGCTGGGAATTCAGACCCAGAAAAAGCCAAAGTTAACAGAAAACTCTGTTTCTCCCCAGGTCCTACGGTAGCTATAAAATCCCATACAACCCCCTCTTTGAGTAGTTATGGCTTTCTTACCTGTGATTCCCCCAGACCTGCTTTGCTATTCCCATATATTACGGGGGATATTCAGTTGTGAAATCACTTTGGTCTCATGAGCGAATTCCTAATTAATCCCTGCTTTTCCTAATGTAGAAAAAGAAAAAGCGGTTGAGCCAGAAATGATCGCTGCTTCTTTTCAATTTTTCTCCAAGTCCTTCATCAGGAACCCAAACATTACAAAAGATGTTTCCCTCCTTCCTCTTTTCAAATAGCATTGCCTGGTTCCTCTGAGCTGCCCTCCCTCACTGCATTGAATCAATAAATCTGATCCAGCAGAGACAGATTTGTGCCTAGTGATCTTTGCTTGATAAGACTTTGGTTCTATTGTTATTGTAGTGGAAATAGTAATAGTAGGTGTAAGATGGTCAGAGGCCCAGAGATGCCATTGCATATATTCCAGACACATTTTATTGATTTATTGTTTACTTAAGTCTAAGACAGATTTTGTGTGTGTGGTAGGGAGGAGCTGGGATGGAGAATTGGGAATTTTTATTAATGGACATGGCTTACTTGTTACTTTGTGAAACGTATGCACTGACAAAGAAGAAATCAGCCATTTGTGGTTTGATAACAGGTGAAGAAGTTCACTGGAGAGAACAAACTCCCTGCAGGGAGAATGAGAACCACTGAAAAGGTGGATTTTTTTTTTTTTTTTAAGGGAAGGGGCGTAGAGGTGAAAAATGGCTTCATATCAAGCGAAAGGTAAAGTTTCTGCCCTGGGCTCAGTCTTGGGGAATAGAGATGGAGTCAGAGCCACAATCTTTGCCATGAGTGTCTCATGGGGTCCTGGGGAGGGGTCCACACCACAGAAAGCCTCCATGACTGTGAGAAAATGTCAACCACCTGACCTTTGAATGGAGATGTTGGCAGCTTTTTCCCAAAAGTAATATTGACAGTCTGCCTAGAAAAATCAATGTTCCCATCTTGATGTGGAACATTTCGTTTCAATAGAGAGAGAAAAAAAGGAGTGGGAATGAAGAGGTGGTATACAATTTGTGAGTCCTACCACTTTTGGAAGAAACACACTATACTACATTCTATAGATATAAATGTCATAGCATTTGGGAAGAGAGAAAGCAATAGGGTAAGAAGCCAGGAAAGGCTTTGGGAAGAGACAAATCCTAAAATGATCCTTGAAAGATGGGTAGATTGGGGAAGGCATTCTAAACTGGGGAAGAGTATGAAGAAGAATGGCATGAGACTGGCTTGTAGCAGCACCGTTTCTCTAATCAGTGATTAACTCTCTTTGAAAAAGATGGGAAAACATCTTAAGTGAAGTTTTGGCCAATTCTTTAAAAAGTCCAGGTCTACCTTCATTTTTGAATCTAAAACAGATTTCCAGTAGGAATTTTCTGTAATGGAAATATTTTACATCTCTACTGTCCAATACGGTAACTACATGGCTAGTGAACCCTTGAAGTATGGTTAGCGTGCTAAGGAACTAAATGGTGAATTTAATTTTGATTAATTCAAATTTAAGTTTATACAGGTACATATGGCTAGTGGTTACTGTATTGGACAGCACGGAAAGGATTGGTTGACTTCTAAATTCTTTGGCAGAATGATGCTTTTGCATACTAACGATGTTCCTCTCACTGAAAGCAGAGTCCAGGAATAGGTCATCTTTGTAAATCATGCTTACCCTTTTCACTAGGAACTAAAGACAACGCAAGCTACTAAGTTCAGAACTTCTTTGGGTTGAACATTTCTAAGGTCTAGCCTCTGCTATACCTGAAGGTAATTCTTGGGTAAGACAGATAAGTAAACAAAAAACCAAAACCAATCAACCAAACAAAACACACTCAGGCACAGTGATTGAGTTGCTCACATGGTATCGGTTGATACTGGTAATCATTTGGGCACTTATTTCTGTTTTTGAGTCTGAATTCATTTTAGCAACTGTATGATTTATTATATGTTAGGTTTTCAGGCTATCCAACATTTAGTCATTGAAATGATTATTAAAAGGAGTATTCAAGATATGTTTTTGAAGAATCTTAATCCTCTCATAAGCTTGACTAAGTTCTTATGTTCTGTTTTGTTTTAAACTGGAACACATTTGATTTTTCCACATTTGTTGAGTTGCCTAGTTTTGGGGGTATAAACTGAATCAGGTCTTGTGACTGGGTGGCCATTCGAAGGACCAGCCTGGCATGGTAGTATAAGAGTCCTTATGATTTGATATTGTAAACAATCAAGATTGGCCTGGTTTGGAAACCCATCCTCCTCTGCTCACCCTTCTCTAAGCTACAGGCTGCAATTACGCAATCTTGTTCCCTCCTCTGTGTTAGACTGTATTTTAATTTCAACCCAGAACACCGAGAAAAGTACGAGCAGAAGGACCCACGTTTTAGCTTTCCACCAGGCCTTGTTTTTCAAGCTAGGTTGCACTAAATATATTGGACTGAAGTTAATTCTTCTCCATACCTGGAGAATAACTTGCTTCTGATCTTTTTCTGCAAAGCTCTTATTTAGTAGCTGTGAAATGTATGTTATGCCAAAATGAGCCATGATTGATTATAATCTATATTCCCTGGGAATTAAATAAGGCAGAGTCTTAACTGGCAAAATAAGGCACTTGGCTGAAGATACTCTTAAGGACGCTACAGTATTGATAACTATAGAAAACCAGAAGATTTTTCAGTTGCTAAGTATATTAATAAAAGCCAGGAATTATCTTTGCTGTTAGCAAAAACAGATTTTTATAAAAATTTCTGTTTTGTGCTCTTAATAAAAGGAGATCTTCTACAGCAAAGGTTTTTGTCTGGTTGTTTTATTGTTAAAGCTGTTTATTCTTATACAGAAAGTAAAGAGATATATTAGAAATGATTCCCCCTTAAGAAATCTTTAATCTGTTTGGGGATGACAGCTTATAGTGATGTTTCCTAGTTCTGCTTTCACATTCCGTTCTGTGACTTTTCATCAAATTTTATTTTAATGAGTGTTCTTTTTCCTTGAGTTAGATTTCCTGGAGCTGTATACCTATTTTTTATTTGTTATTTTTCAAAAAGCAAGTTCTGTTTTTTAAAATAAACTTTAAAAATTTTAAGTTTATTAATTTTACCTTATTTTAATTTTTTGAAATTTCTGTTTCCCTTATGATTTCCCTTATTTTTTAAATTTATGGTGGTGGTGGTAGGAATTACGGCTTCTTAAATTTAACATGTAGCCTCTTTCTGCCTTCTTTTCTTTCCTCCTCCTCTTCCTCTCTCCCTCCCTCCCTCCTTTATTCCTCTCATTCTTTCACTCTTTCTAACAATATGTTTACCTGGAGTATAGCTTAAGTTCTAGCCCATAAATTTAGAAGAATAGTATTCTTCTCTTTATTTTTTCTAAATTGTTTCTATTGTATATTGAATGTCCCCTTTGACCTAATAATAATTTATAATAATTTATAGGAATATTTAACTATTTCTCAGCACTTGGATTTTTTATTGAAAATTTGTTTGATGGCATTGTTAAAATGTGGTCTCTACAATGTCTGTCTTTAGGAGTATTGAGGTCTCTTCCTAGTTAATATTCAATCAATTTTTATAAATATTCCATAGACATTTGAAAAGGTTGTGTATTTTTGTAAAGTACAGCATTCAATAGGTACCTATTGATTAAACCTTATTATGTACTTCAAATTATTGATGACCATGACACTCACTGGGAGTTGGTAGATAATTCTTCCTCTATATATATGTTTTAGCTAACGTTTTCTTAAAATTCTAGAAAGCTACTTTATATATCTCAATACTATGCTATTTCTCACACAGACATTTATGATTCATATCACTGTTGTAAATGGAGCCAGTAATCTGTACTAGTTTACTCTCTTTGCTCTATTGCTTTATATCGTAAATTCTGTTGAAACTTATTTACCACTACTGTTTTCCTTATCCTTGCTTTTGCACATCTATACTTGAATTTTAGCTTTCTTTCATGAATTTTGTATGGTTTATAAGCAATGTGATTTTTAATTAAATGTGACATATTTGATTTTTAAATAGAGTTTACACTACTTAAATTAGCATAATTACTGACATGTTTGGTCTTGTTTCAGTCATTTTGCCCTTGCTTTCTGATTTTGAGGTTTTCATTCTAGTTCTTATTTTTCTTGATAATTTGATCATTTTGTTTGTTTTTAGTTATTTCAGTAATTTGAATGGTAGAATAATATTTCAAACTCCAAAAGATCCCCAAAAATCTGTAAATTAATGAAGTTTGTAACCAGGAAAATGAATGTTATTTTTACTTTTAATTCTAATTCCCTTTTCTTTGATTCCAGGATTTTATAATTTTGGATCCAGATTATTGTTCATGAAGTAAAAATACATATGATATAAATATATAAGTATATGATAAGCACACACACACAGGCAGTCCTCTCTTTGCATGGTAGTGTGGGACTGTAAAAATGTCTATGTAAGCTGAAACTCTGCAAAATGATCTTAATAATCAATGAGAAAAATTATGATTCTTCCATGACCTTTAAAAATTTTGCCCAACATAAATAACTCTCTTATAGTTGTTTATAAATGTATAGGGAAATGAAAAAAAGCTAGATTAATATTTATTTATTACTTGGTAATTTTTTAAAATAACAGTTTTCTTGAGATATAATTCACACACTATAGCATTCACTCCTTTAAAATGTATAATTTAGTACTTTTTAATCTCTTCAGAGAGTTGTGCAATCATCACCACTATTTAATTTCAGGACATTTCATCACTGCAAAAAGAACCCCACACCCACTAGCAGTTGCTCCTTCTTCCTTCCTTCTCTCAACAAATGGCAACCACTGATGTACTTTCTGTCTGTATAGACTTGCCTACTCTGAACATTTCTTATAAATGGAATCATGCAATATGCTGGTCTTTTGTGACTGGCTTCTTTCACATAGTGTGTTTTCAAAGGTCATCCATGTTACAGCATGCATCAGTACTTAATTCCTTTTTATTGCTATTGTATAGAGGTACTACATTCTGTTTTTCCATTTATCAGTTGATGGGCATTTGGGTTTGTTCTATTTTTTTGGCTATTAGGAGTAATGCTGCAATAATTAGTGTACAAGTTTTTTTGTGGACCTATGTTTTCAATTCTCTTGGGTATATATATAGGATTGAAATTGCTGGGTCACATGGTAACTCCATATTTAACATTTTGAGGAACTTTCTTCCAAACTGTGTGCACCGTTGTGCAATCCTACTGGGACTGAATGAGAGTCCCGATTTCTCCACATCCTCACCAACACTTGTTGTTAAGGACAGCAATTATGTCCTTACTGATTTTCTGCCTGCTGGATCTGTCTTTTCTTGATAGAGGGGTGTTGAAGTCTCCAACTATAATAGCAGATTCATCTATTTCTCTTTGTAGTCCTACAGTTTTTGCCTCATAACTTTGATGCTCTGTTTTCTGGTGCATATTCATTAAGGATCGTTATGTCTTCTTGGAGAATTGACCCTTTTATCAGTATGTAATGCCTCTCTTTTTCCTTGGTAACTTTCCTTGCCCTAAATTCTTCTCTGTCCAAAATCATATAGCTACTCTAACATTGCTTTGATTAGTGTTAACATGGCATATCTTTCTCCATTCATTTACTTTTAGTCTATATGTATCTTCATATTTAAAGTAGGTTTCTTGTAGAAAACATAGAGTTGGGTCTTTTTGATCCACTGTCTTTTAATTGGTGCATTTAGACTCTTGCTGCTCAAAATGATTATTGATATTAGTTAGATTAATATCAACCATATTTGTTACTGTCCTCTTTTGTTGCCTTTGTTCTGTGTTTCCCACTCACTTTCTGCCTTTTGTGGTTTCAATGATTCCATTTTCTCTTCTTTCTTAGCATATTCGTTATACTTATTATTTTACTTTTTTTATTGATTACCCTAGAGTTTGAAATATACAAGTAATACAGGTTCACTTTAAAATAACACTGTATTACTTCATGGTAGAGCAAGTATCTTATAGTAAAATAATCTTAATTCCTCCCTCTTGTCCCTTGTATAATTGCTGTCATTCATTTCACTCATACATCATATATGTGTATATATATATATATACACACATGTATATATAACTCATAATTCAGTGCATTGTTGCTATTATTTTGAACAAACTATTATTTTTTAGACGAGTCAAGAATACAGGAAAATAGACATTTTAATTTTACTTTCACTTATTCCTCCTCAGGTGCTCTTCCTTGTTAAATGTAGATCTTAGTTTCTGACCTATATATTTTTTCCTTCAATTGAAATAACTTTGAAATAATTTCTTTAAATATTTCTTGCAAGGCAGGTGCCCTGACAACAAATCTCCTCAATTTTTTTTTTTTTTGTCTTAGAAAATCTCTATTTTTTCTCTGGCTTTTTTCAGGGTTTTTTTTTCTTTGTCTTTTATTTTCTGTAGTTTGAAAATGATATACCTAGGTATAGTTCTTTTGCGTGTTTGTTTTTGCATTTATCCTGCTTGGTGTTCTCTGAGGTTTGGTATATGATATTAATTTGGGGGAATTCTCAGTGATCATTGCTTTAAACATTTCTTCTGTTCCTTTCTCTCTTTCTTCTAGTATTCCATTAAGCACATGTCACGCCTTTTGTAGTTGTCCCACCATTCTTAGATGTTCTGTCCTGCTTTTTTTTCCCAGTCTTTTTTCTCTTTGTTTTCAGTCTTGGAAGTTTCTTTTGAGAGATCCTCAAGCTCAGAGATTCTTTCCTTAGCCATGTCCAATTTACTACTAAGTCCATTAAAGGCATTCTTCACTTACGTTACAGTATTTTTGATCTCTAGAACTTCTGTTTGGTTCTTTCTGAGAATTTCCATCTCTCTGCTTACATTGCTCATATGTTCTAACATGCAGTTTACTTTATCCATTAGAGCCCTTAGTATATCAATCACAGTCTGAGACTGGTTCTGATGCTTACTTCAAGCTATGATTTCTTGCCTTTTTATATATCCTGCAATTTTTTCTTGAGGGACAGACATGATGTATTGGATAAAAGGAATTGCTGTAAATAGGCCTTTAGATATGCTAGTAAGATGTTGGGGGAGAGGAAGTATTCTATATTCCTAGATTAGGCTTCAGTTTTTCAGGGAGGCTACTACACCTCTAGACTGTGGACTTTACATGTACTTCTTGGTTCTCCCCCATTATTCCTCCTTGAGTGGGACGGGATGGCTAGAGTGGGCTGGGGTGGGATATTTCTCTTCTCCAAGTGAATGCCAAAGCTAACTAGAGTTAACTATTTCCCTTCTCCTAGGGCAATTAAACTCTGATAAAACTCCAGCAGATTTGGCTCTGGTTAATTAGTTTCCCCTGAGGGCACACTTTATTAGAATGAACGGAATGCTGTGGGATATTTCAAAATGGTTCTTTTCCTTTCCTCCTATGGGAAACATGAGGGGATTTTCCCTGGCAATCACTTTGAGTACCTGATAGAGCTCTAGAAGATACGACTCACAAAGTTGTTGGAACTCCCCATTATTGGGTCCCTCTGGAGTTTTTATCTCTCAGGCTTGTCCACAATGAGCCCCCATCAATTCATTGATTATAGTTCAGGTTTCCCTATCCTGCCAGTGGTTTTGTGGAGGTTTTTTCTCGTGGGTTTCTGAGACAGTACATAGTGATTCTCTGTATTTGCTTGTCTATCTCTCTAATTTTGGGAGCAGCAGTTTGCTCTATGACCTCACTTCTCTTAGAGATTTAGAAGAGTTGTTGATTTTTGTTTGTTAAGCTTTTACTTGTTGTTAGGATGGAGTGGAAACTTCCAAACTTCTTATGTGCTGGACCAGAAACTGGAAGTCTGCATCATATTTTTGAAATAACATAATTCAAAATATTCTACATTTCACAAAAAAAGAAACTCATCCTTCTCCAGGTTAATTTTGTTCAGATGAAAGTTTATTAATAGAAATATATATTAGATTGCATTTTTTTCAGGATAGATTGAAGGACCTGGAGACTCGTCAATGCATACAGTGATCATAACATGTTCTTTCCTACAGGACAAACATTGGTCAGATCCTTATGAAATAGTTACCTATGGTATGCTCTGATAGAAAATTTTCCTTTCCTTTATTCTGATATCATGGGTTACTGTGACATGAATTATTAACATCAATAAGTCGTTTACTTTCCCCTCATGCCTGCCTGCAGTCTATTTTATAAGCTACAGGATAGAAATGGAATCTTCAATGAAGATGGGCATTTTATGAATCTTGTGGAAAGAACTCTGCTAGGTACTCTTAACTATTTATACTTAGAAGAATAATCTTGGGTGGAAGGTCCTAACTAACGTCACTTAGGCAATTGTCACACAGCACCAGGGGACAAATCATATTTTCAGGCCTATTAATAGTGTAGAAGCAGGTGACTTTATGAAATCAGACTGCTAACTAAAGTTCCAGTCAAACAAGAATTAATTATGCAGAACCAAATGAACTAATGAAGGCAAATTGTGGTTGTTTATCCTGGAATATTATCGGTAGGTGTTATTCTTAATGTTCTATATATATTTTTATGGGAATCTGAGGAAGTCCTTTATATTTCTTTTTGATTTATCTTTAGTCATCAAATTAGTAGTCTAAGCTTCTATAACAGAAATAAAAACACCCTTTAAATGATGTGTTCTTCCTGACCAGAAAGAATTCATCAGCAAATATTTTTACTGTGTTTCTTTACTTTCACTGGAGAAATAATTATGGTCAAATATTCAGTGAGAATCTTATTTGGCAATCAGGGCTATAACTGGAGAATTCTGTCTGAGCATAAATCTAATTCAATCAAGTATGACAAACCCGCTGTCAGGAATAAGTTTGTATTTCATGTTTAAATCCAATGCCCACAAGATCCTTCTAGGAATCTGTGGCCAGCCTTTCTGTGATCAAGAATGACCTTTGAGATTATTTACTAATGACCTTTGAGATTATTTACTATCACTAAGGTTAAAAGAAAATTATTCAGGACTTAGAAGTAAATTAAAAGGATTATTGTATATCCTTTAAAAATGCTGGGCATTGTCTAACAGACCCATTCAAGGATTGTTTAGTTTCCTGGGGGTATATTTTTGTTTGACTTCCTATATATGATTAATTAGGGCCACAATTTTATGAAGTTGCACATTGACTTGTAGATTCCTATCCTGTAGAGATGCAAATATTTCTGTCTATTAGGAAGATCAGTCCAAACATTGAAGTTTCATTACTTGGTAGAATATCAATCAGTTATGTTTCTTAGAACAGCAATCACTGTTCAACATTTTTTTCAGACGCTATATATATTCAGTTTCTCGAACTCTCCCATGAACCAGATTTTTTGTTTTGCTGCATGCATTAAATAGCTGACCTGTGTTTATTCTATAATTTTATAAAAATTTTAACTTTTTAAAAATATATATTTGACACTATTATCTCTGTTTAGCTATTACCATGAAAAGTCTAAGGGTCTTTTACCTTATTTTTCTGTCTAAATGGAAGACCCTGTTCAATAGCATGTAGCCTTTGTTAAGATAAAGGAACATTTTCTTCTATTATATTTTTGTTTTTCTTTTATGTCTTTTCAGTTTCCAATACACCTGTTAGTCATAATCTTGATCTCAGCATACTGTACTCTCTATTTATCATCTCTTCTCCCATCATGGTCATCATTGCTTTTTGATCTGCATTCTTGGAAACCATTTACACTTTTCCATCTATAAAATTTTCAGTTTTAGGCAATATGGATTTTACTTTACACAATTCTCAATTCAAATATCAAGTCCCTATTTGTGTTTTTAACCGAATTTTTTGTTTCTTTCTGTCTCAGCTTTCAGCCCATTCAACCCCTTATGATCTCTAAACCATGTTTCATAGAAGCTATGTTTCTTTTTATTTTATTGAGATGAAGAATATAACTTATGACATGTTCTATTTATTATAGAAAAATTTTTCTTTTCCTGAAGTTGACTTTTCCTCTCAACTTTCAGGGTATTTCTCACCTTTTCTTATGTTACAGAATATTTTTATATTCTCTGGACTGGCAATATTTCTTTGTTTTCTCATCTATCAATGAGGGGATATCTCTCAAGACCCAATGTTTGCCAATTTGAAAGAGGCATAGGTTTCCTTTGGCCTTCTGTCTGCACTTGGATGCTTGCAGCTACTAGAATAGCTCTAAGTCCTGTTCTTTAATTAATGTGCAAAGCCCTTAGCGAAATTTTAGTGTCTGACCATTACTCATCTTCTACAGCTCTGATAGACTGCCTACATGGCTTAATTTTCTTACTCTGGAAAATAATGTTTATCTCCAGGGCAGTAATTTCCAAATCTAACTGCTCATCAGAATCCCTTGAAAAGTTTTAAAAATATGTAGCTACTCAGATCACATGTTATCTTTCCTGGAACTTAATCTCCAGAGATAGGACTTGGAATTCATATTTCTTAAAAGCTTCCCAGGTCATTGTAATGCAGCTGGTGGACAGCCCCCTAGTTAAGAATAGCTAAATGTATCTGAGACAATTTATAGCTCTGCTTTAACCTACAACTCTTGATCTCACATCAAGAGTTCACCTATAGCTCTCTACCATCCATGACCACACAAGATACTTTTTCTTCCACCACAAACCTTGCTGCCCACTAGAGTTGCAAATCTGCAAGTGAATGTCAAGTTCTAATAGATTGGGAGGAGACCTATATTTTAAATTCTGGTTTTTAAAATAAGGACCTATGCTATAGGGGATGAGCTATCTGACTTTCAGTTTCATAGAAGCTAGGCCAATAAGGGAAGTTTGAATTACCATCATGCCTATTTCCTAGCTGGCCAAACTGGACTGTTTCAGAACATGGGTTTTCCTCAATTATGTTTTGACTCGATATACCAGACCTTCTCCTGAGATGCTAGGGTCTGTCTCTTTTCCCTAGATTGTGAACTTCCTGACAGTATTAACTGTTTCTTTCTGACCCTGTATTCCGGTTCTCTATCACCATCATAGTGCCTGACACACAGCAGACATTAACAAATATGTGCTAATACCTGAATAAATGGGTATAGTGGTTGGTTGCCTACTATCCTCAATATTCAAAGTTGCAACTGTCTACAGTGGGTATTTTAATGGGAAATTGAGAAAGGCACCATATCAGGGTCTGCAAAGTGATAGGTCATTTCAACCTAGAAGTGCTGTATTTAATTATCTCCTCAAAAAAATAGGAAAACCGACTTGGAGTATATAATTTAGTTGGAATGGAGGGAGAGGGAAAATGCCCAGAAAACTGCACTTTTTATATGTCACAGAGATTGAAAATGATCTTATTTTAATGACATATTAAGTTTCAAACATTAACAGTGTTGTGGTTTTTTTGTTAATAAATTTGATCTTACAACTTTGTATTTTATGCCATGTTGTAAAGATACAAAACCATAACACCAAATTTGTCCTAACCTCCAACGTACTTTTTATGGAAACAAATTTGGATTAATACCATGGAAAGAGATTTCTTTCTTCCTAGGCTCAGACAGGATAATTCGTTTTAGTAATAAAATTAAAGGGGAGGGGCTTCCCTGGTGGCGCAGTGGTTGAGAGTCCGCCTGCTGATGCAGGGGACACGGGTTCGTGCCCCGGTCCGGGAGGATCCCACATGCCATGGAGCGGCTGGGCCCGTGAGCCATGGCCGCTGAGCCTGCGCGTCCGGAGCCTGTGCTCCGCAACGGGAGAGGCCGCAACAGTGAGAGGCCCGCGTACCGCAAAAAAAAAAAAAAGAAAAAAAAATTAAAGGGGAAAGAACAAAGACAGTGCTTGCCTTACATGGGCAACTGAGTTTCTCAAAGCTGTTCTGCTAAAATATATGCCTTCCTTGTGGAATTTTCTAAAGAATGAAGAATGCTGATTTGAATTTAAAGTTATTGTTTGGTTTTTGGCCACCTTCTTCTTGCTTCAGTTGCTTCTTTGGAAATAAAGATTTTAATAGAAATTTTCATGTCGTCTAAACATGAGTAAAAATTTGGTACGTAGAAATCCTGATTAAGACTAGGTAGACTGAGGACAAAAAATATCTTCTCTCCTCTTGCTCTTGTGAGCTAAATGACGTGTTGAAGTAAGTATGGTGTCACACATGTATTTCATACCATGTATGTCACAGGCCGTATTTGGATTTTCCTGCAGTTGTGTTTTGTGCCTTGTCTTTGATTTAGTAACTTCTGAGGTCTGGAGATGGGAAGTCTGTAAATAGTTTTTAAATGGATCCCTTTTAAATCTTTTTTTTTTTTTTTCTGAATCTCTTGGAATATTTAAAGTATATCTCCATAGAAGTGGTGTAGGTTATAGTTTCCAGGGTAGCTCGTACAAATTTCTGTAGCCCACAATGTAACTGAGTTTGTCTCCTAATAGGGATACCTAAGACCTGGGTCCTGGAAGTCGGGACCATGTTGTGCAGGCTTACAGGTGAGAGGAACGCACAAGGGTGAAGGGGGAAAGAAGGGTTTTCTTTCTTTGCCACAGCCTACTTTTCAGTAGGAAATATTTCTTTTTTATCTTCTTTTTACCATCACTATTTAAATTCTCACTTGCCCCCTGGTGCTCACAGAGTGTTAGGGTTCTATGCGGTACTATCCCGAGTCCTGGCTTCAATCTTTACCTCCAATCACTTCATGCTTCTACATCCCTCACCTCTTACATTCCCAAATTAAAATGCTCATCTCTTCCATTGATCGACTCTTGTTAGGATAGTAATATGACTGAACTATTTCACTTTCATGTACTGAGACCAAATACTACATTTTTGGAGGACTTTTCATTTTTAAAAGAGAAGGCTTATTATTATCGGTACATTTCTTTTTTTGTAGAGCAGGACAGGGTGACAAAAGTAGGTAAAACCACCCAGGCCATGAGAAGGATCGAAATGTGTGTGAGTGGGAGTGGTCAAGAGGTGGCAAATTGTATCTAGCAGAGAGGTCTCTAAGCATTAGCTCGATTTATGTTTGTTTTTAAAAACAGCGAAAGCAGAAAGGCATTATTAAGTCAATCTTTTGTGTATGTAACTAATACACAACTAACTGTACTGTACAGGATATAGTGTATGGTCTTCTCAGATGGAAGAGGCTGTGAGGAGGGAGCTAAGAAAATGGAGCCGGGTGGTTCTGGGGAAGCCAAAAATGGTCCAAATTTATTTTGAAAAAAAAGCATGTGAGTTCCAAGGAACATTTTATGCACATTTCAATTTCGAACTGGATCAGAACTGATTTATCTTAATACATTGAGCCCCAATGGCTTTTTTTTTTTTTTTTTTTTTTTGCGGTACGCGGGCCTCTCACTGCTGCGGCCTCTCCCGTTGCGGAGCACAGGCTCCGGACGCGCAGGCTCAGCGGCCATGGCTCACGGGCCCAGCCGCTCCGCGGCATGTGGGATCTTCCCGGAGCGGGGCCCGAACCCGTGTCCCCTGCGTCTGCAGGCGGACTCTCAACCACTGCGCCACCAGGGAAGCCCCCTCAATGGCTTTTAATGTTTTTCTTATTTCAAAAAATATTTTCATTGAATTGTTATAGTTTTTACAAATGAACCTACTTGCCTCTTCCAAAACAGCTCCCAGGTATGTTCAGTCAGAAGATTAAAAACACAGCCTGTAGAATCTGAACTATCCATGTACTACAAGAGCATCTTCTCAGAGATAAAGTGAGTACTGTGTGAGATTGTGGAAACTAGGGGATGGCTTGCATTCACAGTGAAGAGTATGATCAAGTGTGTGTCTTATTAAAATGATTGACAAGATCTTTGCTATTGGTACAGCTTTCTGAAAGAAGCTGGCACCAAAGTGGGCAATGGTTGTCCTCCTGTGAACGGGATCCATCTTGGACTCTGAGCACACTAGCTCTATCTGCTCTAAGTTTCCCCATTTTATACAAAAGCTTATTAGGCATAAAGCTAGTGATGTCTACTCCATCTTCAACTCCCAGAAGTGCCAAGAATAAAAGCAAATCAGACATTTCAGTGAAAGCATGGACTCTATAGATTTAATGCAGGTTGGAGGTAACGAATTTTCAAATTGTCTTTGGAGACCAATTCAAATAATCATTTTTAAAAAAAGTTTCCTTCCCATGCTGAGGGAAAAAATGCAATCTATAGTGGATTGAGGCAGCAGAAATATTATCTGTTAAGTTGTGTTTCCAAGTAGTGCACCCCTAGGGAGAAAGGGAGTCTCTTTCATTCACTCATTCAGTTCACAATTACTAATGAACTACTAACTATAGAGCCTGGAACTTTTCTAGGGCAGAGACCATAACAAAGAATAAGACAGAACAAGGTCCTTGCCCTCATGAAGGACCTGTCTGGGAGAGACAGACCTGTAAATAGATACCTAGGAGAACTGCACTGTTTTTCTCTGAAGAAAAATGTCAGTTAAGGCCATAGAGCATAATGAGGCTGCTCTTTAGATGGTCCTAAGGGACACCCTCTCTGAAGAGGAGACATTTAAACAGAGACTTGTATCACTGGAGTTGATTCAAGATCCAGATCCCTGCTTTCCCCTCCTCTTTAAGAAGTTATTTATTAAGACAATTGATCCACATTCCAGATCTTTCTTTCAGACCCTAAAACTCTGGGAGCTACATTTATTTTCCTTAATTTGGGTGTTTTAAATAGTGTGGTCACCTGCTTACTTACTAACAGAGATCAAATAATAATTAGTATCAATCCTTACAAGTACAAGGGTGTACTTGTACTTGTACACCCTTGTACTTACAAGTACAATTTTCCCCACTAAATCTGTTTAACTGTACATTCTTTTGGCTAGAAAATGGATTTTCATCAATCTTTTCAAGGATTACTGGTAATTATGCTTGGACCTAAGTAGAACGATGCAGTGTGATATTCAGGAAATAATGTGGTCACTCGGGTCTGTATTTTACTCTTGGTTGTGCCATTTGAAGGACAGTTTTTCTCATCTGTAAAACTGGTAGGATAGCTACCTTCCAAACACGTTGTTGTTGTATATTAATACTGTTCCACCTACTGCGCAATCTGAAATTCCTGCAGTTATATTTCTCCATTGGTGACCTGAGTCTCTCTTCCATTTCAGAGGACAATTTGGCATGGCTAGTAAAGATCTTAATCATTCCACATCAACAAGACATGGAGGAGACTTCATCTTTGCTGGAATAGTTTTTATGTCTCATGTGGCAACGTAAGCTGTGATTCTCAGACTTCCCAGGTGGATTTCTCCAACAGCCCATATTTAATCAAAACTACAAGATGTGTTACACTGAGAAGCTAAGAGATTGGTCAGGGTCACTCAGCTGGTTTATAGTAGAGATGCAACGAGAATCACCTTTTTCCAACTACATTGAATATTTTTCTTGTATCTTAGGATCTACACTTGATCGAAACTCTCAAGGCCAAAAGTAGCCTTGGAAAGATGGTATAAATTACTAGATGGATAATTTTTGCTTTAACAGATTTGGTCAGTACCAAAACCTAATTTCTTTTGGAGGAAGGACAATTCTTTCACTTTAGAGAAGCATAAAAAACACATACTTGTCAATAACCAGTGATGGAGAATTCAGCCTTGCTGAAATTAGCTTTCTTTTATGATCCACTTTTGAACATGATGTAACAGGTCCAACCTTGGAATGAAAACATAGGGAGTGAAAACATACTCTTGCCTTTTCAATCTGATTTTAGGCACTGATTTTTCTCTTTAGTCTTCAGAAAACCATAAACAGTCTCATAGAAACCCTGATGTTGGGGGTAGGGAAAAAGGGAGAACTACATGATTTCTATATTTTAATATTATTGCTTTGACTCATTTTTGATTGAGGAAACTACCTTTTCTCTTGTCAAACAATACAAATCTCTAGAAATACACCTCCCCGATACACACAGTGGTTGGAGGCCTCCTGTGGGGAACATCTGTGGCTCTAGTTCTGGGCCACTTCTCAGCTCACTGCCAAACTGCCCATCAGGAAACCTGCCACTGCACATTCCAACCTGCCTCACCATCATAAAATCATACTTTTTTTTTTTGCTCTGGGGACCTTTGAAGAAAAGATACCTATTTTTGCTTTGCTTTTCTTATAAAAATATAAATGCTTTGATAAGCATTTTCTCCTGATGTATCAAAAGACACTTCCATCCATTGATTTTCAGAATGTCCTCACTCTTATTTTTTCATGGTCCTGAGAGAACAAGTGACTGGTCCAGTGTTTCACAGTGAGTTAGAGGTGGAGTTAAGAGTGAATCTCGAGGCTCCTTGACAATTATTTTCAATTTTCCCCCTAGTGTACTTTATTACTTCTTTACACAACCTCTAGGTTCAAAAGCCATTTCGACAACTTCTAGGTCACCACCTTATTTCGTTAAGAGTGTCAGAAGTTACAGTTTTCTTCTGGAAATGTATATAGAAATAGCATGAAAAATTCTTATATTTCTCTTGGAATATACCACATTTTTAAAAAAAAATTTTCTTTGGAAAGTCACAAAATGCTCTAAATTTATGAAGTGATCACAGTAATGATTTGTTTTTCTTTTCTTTGTCTCCTTGGGTCATAACAATAACTTTTGTAATTTAAAACTATGAAAAATTCACTTGTATATTGTTGGAGGTCTCTGGTGCTGTCATTCCCCTGAGATTATCTGCCATGTGGCTTTCTCATGTTGTCCCCTTGCAGACATGCTGACCACTGGTGCGAGGTGTTTCAAAGGCTGATGTTTACTGCTCTTAGCATGCTGATGTACGTTCTTAGGGAAGAGAAGGATGAAAACCTTGAAGTTGTATTGTCAGACTCTGAAGTGATCATTATTCTTGGGCAATTGAGAGAGAAACACTGTCATATCGGTTGTGTTCGGATATCATGTCAACCAAACAACTGCCTCAATTTTGCTTTTCAGTACAGTGCTTTAATGTCATCTATGAACAGCCTGGGTATTCAGTCTTTATCTATTAAGGTGATAGATACTACCAGGTGACACAGCAGAGTACAAGTTGTCCAAGTTGTAGTTTGAGCCTTTATCTAGTATATTAATTATAAATATCAAAAGGCATAATCAAATTGATTTTAGAAGGTAATACAGGGCAGAGGTTAGAGCATAGATTGGATTAGATCTGTATATTGTATTTTTTTTTAAACCATTTTTATCATCAAGTTAAGGACTTCCCCACCTTTTTAAGGACAACTTCATATTTGCTGCTTTTATTTTTTATCTACTCTGCCAGTCTCTGCTTTTTAATTGGTATTATTTATACCATTTATACTTAACTTACTACATCAGGGCTTAAGTCAGCCATTTTAATTTTCGTTTTCTTTTTGTTCCTATGTTTCTTGTTCCTCCATTTTTTATTTGTTTGCTTAGTATTTTGTTTTCCTGTGGGTTACTTGAACGTTTTTTAGGATTCTGTTTTGCTTTGTTTGTAGTGCTTTTGAGTACATTGCTTTGTGCAGTTTACTTAGTGGTCGATCTTCATATTACAGTATACATATTGTTGTATTACAGTCTATTAACATCAGCATTATAGCATGGAAACCTCATTTCCATCTAGATCCTTTTACCATCACCACTATTGAAATATCATCAACTTGAATTTCACATGGTATTGTGGACTGAATATTTGTGAACCCCTCCCCAACCCCAAGTTCACATGTGAAACCTTAACCCCCATGTGGCTGTGTTTCGAGATAGAGCCTATAAGGAAGTAATTAATGTTAAATTAAGCCATAAGGTTAGGGCCCTGATCCAATAGGATGAAGAGGCATGAGAGAGCTTTCTCTCTCTTTTTCTCTCCCCTCTCCCACCCCTCCCCAGCAGGCAAGCACCAAGGAAAGGCCATGTGGGGACATAAAAAGAAGGTGGCTGTCTATAAGCTAGGAAGAGAGTCCTCATCAGAAGTCCTGCCAGAAACTTGATTTTGGACTTTCCAGCTTCCAGAACTGTGAGAAAGTAAACTTCTATTGTTTAAGTCACTCAGTCTATGGTATTTTATATGGCAGCCCAAGCTGACTAATGCAGATGGTGTTATAACTTTTGTTTCAGTCCTCAAATAAGATTCAGAAAACTCATCAGGAGAATAATCTATTATGTTTAGTCATATTTTGGTTATTTTCATTTTTTTCCCTTCTTGATGCTCTAAGATTCCTTCACTTATCATTTTCTTTCTGCTTGAAGAATTTCCTTTAGCCTATCTTTAAGTGTATATCTGTTAAGTAACAAAGTCTCAGAGTTTTCTTTCACATGAGAACATTTTTATTCCCTTCTCACTACTGAAGAATAGCTTTGCAAGATATGGAGTTTGCAGTTAATAGTTCTTTTCTTTCAGGACTTGAAAAATACTGTGCCACTTCTCTTTGTCCTCCATTGTTTCAGATGAGAAATCTGTAATTCAAATTGGTATTTCTCTAAAGATAATACCTTGTTTCTACCTGGCTGCTTTCAAGATACTGTTTTTGTTTCCAGTGTTTAGAATTGAATTATGCTGTGTCGTGTTGTGGATCTCTTTAAGTTTACCCTACTTGAAATTCTATTAGCTTTTAAAATTTGTGTATATATCTATATCTATCTATCTATCTATCTATCTACCTATCTATCTATGTCTTTCTCCAAATATGGGAAGTTATCAACCATTATTTCTTCTAATATGGGACTCTAATGATATGAATTTAGATTGTTTGTTATTGACTAGATTAGCTAGATCTGAGTTAAAATTCTGTTTAAGCCACTTAGTAGCTAAATTATCTAGGTAAAATATTTCAGATTGATTGATTGATTTCTATAAAATAAGACACGAGGCCAGTCTGTATTGGACCTCTGTTACTTTAATCAGCGAGCACTGCCCCCCCCCCCCCCCGCCCAGTGGGACTTTATACACATAGACACACATTGTTTTCTTTGGGGGACTTCTCTTTCCTCACTGTATTTGGTGGGGTTGCCAATCATAACCACCACAATCCTTACCACACTCCACAAAGATTGAATTGTGTTCGCCCTAGGAAATAAACTGAATGAGGCATCAGCATTATCATGTTCAGCCCAGTACCTGGACGGATGCCTCATCTATAAGACTAAGTATTATTTATTGCATGTGTAAATAATGACTCAAATCCCAATAACATTTTTTTTCCCAGAACGGTGAGGTGACAAAATACTTAACGATTTGTAGTGCAGGTCAGCCACTGGCTCTGGAATTCACTGCATTAGCAATCTAATTGTTCTGTCTCTTTATTGCTTGCTCCACATTTCTCCCTCTCCCTTTGGCTACATCTATCTTATTCTGCATGTCTTTATCTAGACTATCTCTGTATTTTTCTCCTTAAGTCCCTAAGCGTCTTTATTTCTCCATTCTCTCTCTTATGATCTCTGCTCCCCTGAAATTTTTTTTTATTATTTTGTATCTATTTTGATTCCTACTTCTGTATTTTATTCCTTCTTACCTTCCCCATTTTATTATTTATTTATTTATTTATTTATTTATTTTGTAACCAGCTTCCATTCACTTTATTTTTCTCATATAAAACTATGTGGTGGTCACAGCTGGAGCTTGGGTCCTCTGCAAGGAAGCTCTGGTGTGGGTCTTTACAAGATGGTCAGTGAATTCCTGCTATGGAGACTTGGTGAACAGCATCTGTTTCCAGAGATCAGGGGTGAGATAGCTGTAGGTCTTGGAAATGGCATCAAAGGTGGCCTTGGCAAAGTTGCCCAGGGTGGCAGTGCAGCCCCTGACAGAGGTGTAGCAATCGTCAGTACTGGCCATCAGCAGCAGCTTCTTCGGCACAGGGGCTGAGTTGATGCCAGTGCCCCTGGGGCAGGGATGAGACTCATCAGGCCAGAGCCACAGAGAGCCAGTCATCTTGCAATGAACAGCATTGGGCTTGCCGATCTTGTTACCCCAGTAACCTCGCTGCATGGGGACGATGGAGAGCTTGGCCAGAATCATGGCCCCACAGATGGCAGTGGCTACCTCCCTGGAGCACCTGACACCCAAACGATGTCCATTGTAATTCTCAGTGGCGACAAATGCCTAGAACATGGTCCCACTGGCCAGCACGGGTCTGCTTTTGCACAGGCATTATCTTCAAAACCTCATCCTTGAGGGATGCCCCCAGCAAAAAGTCAATGATCTCAGATTCCTTGATGGGCAGAGAGAAGGGACAGATCTCCTCCAGGGACCCGATCTTCATGTCCTTGACCAAGCGACCCAGCTTGGTGACAGAGAGCCTCTCCTTGTCCTTGGCCCCAGCCCCGGGATGACGTAAACTACCTCAGCCTCCTATCCCGGGGCCCCCTCGGCCTCCGAGCCCTCCAGCAGCACCTGTATCATCTGCCATTTGGTGTTTTTATGGAGAAGAATCTCACTTCCCCACTTTAATCTTTTTGCTTCTTACCTGTCTTTCCAGATCATTTTCTCTATTCGGTATCAGATCACAATGGGACTCTAAGTTACATGTATTTATTTAGTATTTACTGTTTATTCAGTATTTATTTGCTATCTCTTGGAATAAAGATTTATCTTCCTTTTTCTAACTGAAAGAAACTCATTTAATGTATTAAAATGAATATATGCAATTTAAAATATTCTATACAATCTAATTAAATATTTAATATATTTAAGTACCAAAGTTAAATATATTTATGTAGGGAAGATAATATAACTTTTTATTCATCTCCAGCTCATGATTAATTTTGCTTTTCTTGTGGATTCAAGGCTGTTAATAGGGAAAAAAAATCCTCATCCCTCTTGTAAACATGGGTCTCTGATGTCTTTTGTTAAGTTAGTGCTAAAGCCACAAACAGCGAATGTGACAAGCAGGTCTGATGACAGCAATGTTGATTAATCTCCATAAGCTGGAGCATCTGGTTTTTGGAATCTGAACAGGAAACACACAGCCCTAGCTCAGCATCTAGAGTATTCATTGGCTGGTGAGTATTGACTATGCATATTAGTCAGTCAGAAATGTCCAAAAGGAAGAGCACACCATGGCCAGTGATCTGGCTGAGTGGACAGACCTATTCTTTGGTTAGGGAATGATTCTTTATTCAGCTCATTCTCCAGACCTCAATTCTGACCCAGTCAATTCTGCTCTGCTATAGAGCTGGTCCCAGTAGAAAAGAAAGAGGGAGGTAACAGTCCCTGTGTCTCTGCCTGAGGGATGGCAGGAAGCATGGCTACACTCATACTTCCTGGCCACTAGCTCTGCAGCTCCAGCTGCTCTCCTTTGCTATATGTCTTCTCTAAGGCTTTCCCTCTGCTAACCTATCCCAAGTGGTTCTTAGTGCTCTGTTCTCCATCTCTACATCATAGGCTCAGCAGAATAATTTTCTTTCTTATTGTAAATCAATACAATAATCTCTCCTGGTGGAGGATTTTCCACCTTGAACCTTAGCTCTCATTGGGAATGAACATTGGAAATGAATCTGTTCCCTGGGGTCCTGAAATGCTCAAAGCTCTCAGTTTCTGCTCCCACCTCCACTCCCATGTCCTTGATAATATGTGCCAGGACCCAAAAACATTTAATTGGAGAGCTTAGTTGAGTATTTTTCTCCTCCTTAGATTACCCTATAAATATTGAAATTGAACAAGATCTTTCAAAGTACTAAGTGACATTTTGTTGGTGTACACATGGGATGAATACATTTACATCTATTAGATAATGATTTATCAAGCTAATTGGCCCCAAACCACCAACTTTTTATTTTTTAAGATAAAGCCTAACACTTGCAGGGAAGAGGTATTTTTTTCATACTTGGGCTCTCCTGGGGCATCTTGCAAAACTGGATTCACAGACTGCAAATGTGCTTCGTGTGCTTTCTCAGTGAGGAAGGGAAAACTGAGATCTCTAGCATTAAACAATCATTTTATTCCACAAAACCTGTGTGTGAATTATTGACGTTCCATTCCCATGTTTACTCAATTAATGAAGCCAATTAGTGCACATTGTGCTTTGTAGTAGCATCAGCAGGAACTAAATGAGCCTTTGGGGATGTTTATAGACTTAGTTGATTTCAGGAAAAACGTTGACTGATAGAAGCAGCTGCTAGTGGGAAACAGTTTGCTCCCAAATAGAAATGAACCATAAGATTGAACAGATGTTGTTCTGTCTTCTTAGTGCCTGGATTATGGTGCAATGTTATCAATTAATTTCCTACCAGGAAAGTCTAAAATATAGTCAAAGGAAACTGTCAGAGGCCTGCCACAGCATTCTACAGCAGCAGGGCAGTGTTTATTCTCCAGGAGGTTTGTAGTCATTGGCTTCCCAGTTGTCTCACTAATCAGTTAAAAAACAAACAATAAAATGACCAACAATTTTAAAAAATTGACTTAGAAATAATATATAAACTTAGAGAATGAGTTGAAATCCCTTTGAATCCATTTTATAATATTCCAGTTAATTATGGTAATGAGATGTGGTGGTTAATTTTATGCATCAACTTGAATGAGCTAAGGGATACCCAGATGGCTGGTAAACAGTTTTTCTGGATGTGTCTTTGAGGGTGTTTCTGGAAGAAATTAGCAGTTGAATCAATAGACTGAGTAAAGCAGATGACCCTTATCAATGCAGGTGGGCATTGTCCAATTTATTGAGGACCTGAATAGAACAGAAAGGTGGAGGAAGGACAAATTTGCTCTTTGCTTGAACTGACACATCCATCTCTCCTGCTCTCAGACATCAGCACTCTTGGTTCCCAGACCTTTGGACCTGGACAGAATTATACCACAGATTTTCCTTGGTCTCTAATTTGTGGATGGCATCATGGGACTTCTCAGCCTCCATCATTGTGTGAGTCAGTTCCTATAATTTATCTCCTCTTTATCTATCTATTTATCTATCTATCTATCTACCTATCATCTATCTATCTATCTATCATCTCCTATTTCTCTGGAGAACTGTGACTTATACATGAGGAAAACAAAGAAAAGGGGTAGAGAACAGGACCTCTTATTTCCAGAGGGTAGACTTCCCAGCTGCAGTCTTTCTGGAAGAAATCTATTCTATAGCTCTCTCCACATTATAATGCAGGGGATCTGCAACAGGTGTCAGACAAAAGTAGGTTTCCATCAGGTATGCCCCCACATAGGTTGTATGACCTTGGGTAATTTATCAATACCTTGTGTGAGTTATCAATACCTTGGGTAAGTTAATAAAGCATGCTATATCTTGGTTTCTCCTCTATAAAATGAAGATACATATACTTGCTTCACAGGGTTAAATAAAATAACATGTGATAATTTTTGTTGTAATGCACATTTTCTATATTAGGTATCATAGATTATATATACAATCAATTTATTAATTTGCAAGGAGATGAAGGAAGTGAAAAAAGGACTTTAAATGAATAGGTTGGCTGTAAAGATGCTTTCTGATTTTAGAAACATGTTAATGTGAAAAAGAAAAAAACTTGCACCCTAGATTTAAGAAAATGTCATAGTATATGCTAAAGAAATATTTACTTTTCTTCTTCTCATGTATTAAGAAAGCAGATATCAGAGAGCAGCTCACCAAACATTCAGGGAGACTGGAACTTCTTGATATCTATTTATAATATACTTTATTTCTAGTGTGAGTATATAAAATCCAATGTACAAGAATCAAAGAATCCTAGTTTGAGACATGTGAACATCTCACGTGGCCTTAATTTCTTATGTTAGGCTCACAAATAAAACAAGATGGCTTCTGTTTCGTAATCCACACTTAATTAGTCCTTTTTTTGGTGGGACCAATAAAGAGCGGGGTGCAAAGGTTGTATTTGTTTGACTACTGAAAGAGCATTTCTAGCACAATGAATAAATCACAAACCCAAGACACTTTACTCTGTATAATTATTGTGAAGCCTAGTTTTATTTTCACCGAAGTGAGGCATGAGGTTTTGTATGTGCTTGTGTTGTTTTTAATTTTGGCAGGAGATGGGGCAGTAGAGAAAGCTGTGAGGGAAAAGTGTTTCTGTCTTGTCAAATTATTTTTACATAGCTGTGCTAATTTATTTCACTCATACCCATTGATTGTAGACAAAGAAATCAGCCAGATCAGAGACCGGACTTGGAAACATTGGAGACAGATAGAAATATTGGATTTTTTGAAGATAGAGAAAGGGGAAATTATATATTTATGTACTAATAAATATTTGATATAATATATATAATATATATCAATATAGTTATATATTAGTATAATATATATAATAGTATATGTCATGTGTGTATATATTTACACACATACTGAAGGAAAAAAGAGATACAACTGATAGACAGTACAAAAATATTCCCTTTGGGAAGCCTAAAAACTTGACCCTGCAGGGGGTTATTCTTACCCCCTTCTCTTCCTCTACCTATGTGTCTCTATGAATCATGGTTCAGGGGTGCTTGACATGCTGCTTGAATCTGAGCCACGTGGAACCACTTGCCTCACGCAGGTCTATCCATAATAGGGCTGGTGCTGCTTCCGTGTCCCTCTTTTGTAATCCAGGTCTTTTGTCTTCAATTTCAGAGTTCCTGGTCAATTTAAAGTATCTCTTCTTTCCAAATGGTTAGAGAAGCCTCTGCCACAACTTTTGAAAACAAGATTTTAATTCTCTTTATCATCAACATATAAGTGTAAATGCTAAAACCTGCCATTTTATTGAATACTTGCTAAGTTCTAGGCAGTCACCTTAGTTAATTACCTAATTTAGTTCTCACCTCGGTCTTATGAGACAGATATTGCTATGGCCATTTCAGTTGAGCACACTGAGATTAACTGAATGATGTAAGAGCCAAGATGGTCAGTCAATGAACATTATTTTTGCTTGGTGAAGCCTGAGGGAGCTGGTAGACAGATCATTAGGGATGGTTTAATTCATTGTTCATTTTACAGAGCAGGAAAAATGAGTCTCAGAGGCAGAAAGTGATTGCCCAAGGTCTCACTGGGGTGTATATCAGAGCTGAGAACCAAACTCAGGACTTGCGACTTTAGCACCCCATCTCTTCTGTGGAGCCCCGCTGCTTCATGGAACAGAATGACAGCAGGCTGATTGAAGTATGGCCGGTTGTGGGTCCCCAAACTGCTAACATTGTGCCAGTGTTAACGAGGCTCCCTGGAATCTGGACCAAGAAGAGGAGAACGGATTTGGGGAACCCCTCATCTTCTTTCCGGATTACAGAGCCTTGTCACTCAGGCGCCATCACCCCTTTTGGCCCCTCTGTCCGAGAGATGCCTGACGATACTTCCCAGAGTAAGACGATTAGTTTAGCTAGAGGCTAAGAAATAGGATCGTTGTAAAAGCACATTAAAGGAAGGAGCTAGAAAGAAGAAGCACTTGAGGAGAACAGGGACACAGTCTCTTCTTCAGCTCCAGTCACACCTTTTACCTTCCACAGCCCAACAGCCACCCCTTTTGCCTACCTTAACTTTAGACACCAAATGAGAAGATGCAAAGGCTGGATGCTGGATACCATGCCCCCACCCACTTCCCAGGAGCTCAGGACTCTACTCTGTGAGGCCTCCCTTAACAGGGGCAAGAGGGTCTGCTCTCTGCTCCCTTGCTCAGCTTGGGCATCCACACTGACTCACAATCCCTTCTAGAACCTTCTAGTTGATGGAGCATATGTGACAAGCAAAGGAGAGACTTTGAGCTCTTCAGTGTTCAAGGATTAGACGTGAGTTTAGGAGGGACAAAGGTGAGAGCTCAGGATGTGGTAGGGTAGCGGGGCGAGGTGAGAGCTGCCACACAAGGTGAGGAGAACCAAGCAACACAGACATCCCTAAGTAGAACTAGAGAAGATTCTGCACTTTAATCATTTCCTCTTTGTGCCTCCATGCCCAGTTTGGATGGATTTATTAGTTCTCTTTCAATTCACTAACTCTATCTTTGTGTTTAGTCTAGAGTTTATCCCATTTCCTGAGTTTAATTTACACACATATTTTTCATTTTCAAACTTTCTACTTGGTTAATTATCCACATGTTCTTGTTTTATTTCTGTTTGTTTTTCTTTTATACATTTTGTTCTATTTAAGAGAACATTCTACATACTTGTTTCATAGTATTATTTAGATTGTTCTATAAAGTTTACTACCTCTGGAGTAAACTGATGGTCCACCTGTTGACGTTGGCTATCTTTCTTATATTTAAACTTCACTTGTTTTAGAATTTTGATTTATGAGCTGATTTTGAGAAGGATTATTTTTTCCCCCTCTCTTCCTCCATGCTCATCACTCACCTTGCAATTTATGTTTGCTTCTACTGAGTCCCTGGGCCTTAGTCCAGCGCTAGCTCTTTCAATGCCATGTTGGTGATGCTGAGAGTATCAGAGGCTAAGAAAAGCTGGGTTCATTCCTGGTCACCGGGCAGCTTGCATAGGGTGTAGCCTCACCTGTTGGGCAGCAGTTTTTCTTACTCACTCAGCTCCTGGTTTCAAGCAGTGAGACTAGCTCAGGTCCCACATCTTGAGTGGAGCGCTTAAGGACATTGATATCTTTGGTTCTGAACCCACACCAGCCTCTGTGGCCAGGTCTATCTCCCAGGTTATGTAAAAGCTACATTATTACCTCTTGTTATGTGAAATGAAGATAGTATCTACTTTTTAGAGTCGGGGAGTCATGATTAGAATAATTCTGCAGTGTTTCTCTAGTTTCCATGATTTTTACATTTTTATTCTAAACAGTGCTGCTGATACTGTCATGTGATTATGTCAACAGAGAATTTTTAAAAAAATAAAATTAGACACAAATCCTGAATTTATTATATATTTATTTACTAATATGGATATGTAATATATCTGCACACAAGTGTACACATACTATTCCTTTATTTTTTAATAGAATGAATCTTTGAGAATTATATACATGAATAATTCTTTTCCAAAATCCTTATAATTGGAATTGCCTAAAGAAGTTTACATTTCAATATTCAATGTTAGAATCATTTTGCAACATTTTTATGCTAAAGTTATAATTTCAGTAACTTCCCATTACTGTGAATCCTTTGCTTACTGTCCCTTTAAAATGACTATCACAGAAAGTAATGTTATGGTTTTTGAGAGAAATTTGCCTAAAATAAGATTTTTTCCATAAATAATTTTGTTGAGCAGGAGATTTCTTTGCAGGAGTATAACAATTCTCCTTGGGGGGGGGTGGGGAATGTCTCTTTAATATACCATTTGGGATATGATAGTCCTTGGATTTATTTAACAATTATTATAAACACATTTGCAAAAGACAGGTGCTCAGAAAGATCACCTATTAATTTCTACCATATTCCACTGAGCACAGAGATTTACATACAATTATATTGCATTTCCTATTTCAATAATATTCTTTTTGAGTCTCTTAAAAAGTATAGCCTGTGCTGGGATAAATGATCTGTCTAAGGATTTCTAGTCTAACATACAAACAATGCCAAATAAACTACTTGCCTTTGTAGAGATCCAAATGCATTGTCTTAAAAGGCCTTGATCTTTGGGTTGCTGGACTCAAAGATAGAGACTGTACTCATGAGGATTTGGGTCATAAAACCCTAGAGAGGTTGCTGGTGAGGGCAGCAGCCATTGTTGCCTTTTCCCATGGGGGTGGATAGTGTCAAAGCTTTAACATAAAGAAGATGTTAAAGAAAAAATTACTTATGACACTTGTTAAAACAATAAAGCAGATTTTATTCAAGACTTGCAATAGGTATAGGTACTACTGTGATGGGGTTTTGCAGTAGGGGACAGAGATTAGGCTCAACTCTGAATAGAAAAAGGAAAAGTGGAAACTTATAACCAAGGAGCAGAGAGGGGGCCTGTGGATGGAAAACTACTAGTGGGAAACATCAGGGGTAAAGGAAAGATTCTGGCTAAACGGACTAAATAGGGTTCTTGCTGAAGGCAGGCCAGGGTTATCAGATACTGAGGGTGGGGTATTCTGGCTAAAGCGACTTGATAGGATTTTTGCTAAAATTGAGTAATGCAAAGAAGGACATGGAAGTCTAAAATTTGAGGTCTAGTTGGGAAGAGGATTCAGAGAAGTCTGACTTAAGTGTGGGCAAGAAGAGACTCTCCGTCAGGGACAGGCCAAGAATACTGCAATCAGAAATTCTGAGAGTTAAAGGGGAAAGGGGGTGTTTCATATTATCAGGCAGTGGTGTTGGAAGCTGGGATGTCACCCCTCCCTCTCTGTGGGTTGGTCTTGTCCCAACATGTCAGGTTTAAGCTGAAGCTTTCTGTCAAGTTTACTGACTGAGGGACTACACGTAATCCCATCCTCCTGTTTTCAGAAGGCAGGCACCCACCGGCGAGTTCTGGAGGGGCCAGACCAAAAGCAGTTGTGGCTTATAATGTTCCTATAGCTTATGAAGTTCAACATGCTGTGTCCCATGTTCCTCCTCGCTGGCTCCCCAAATGAAAATTTAATCTTCTCTGCAAGGGGGATGAGTTCAGCTTTGAGAATCACCACATGGCACTGCTGACCTCTAGGAAGCCCTTATGCAGTTTGTGTGTAGGAGTTTTAGTTTTCTCTTGGGTCAGTAGGAAGACATTTTCCTTGCTATTTTCTATTTCTTTCATCACACTACCTACCTTGGCTTAGTGGCTTTATCTGTACCTCACCATGGTTCCTCTTGGATCTGGGGGAGGAAAATACGTTATTTATATGTTTTCATAATTGAGAGAGGAAGAGAGAGAGAAGGAGAGAGAGAGAGACCCATCTGCTGCATATACTGACATTTTCTGCCTTGTTATACTGTGTTCCTGGGACCCTTCCTCACTGTGGCCACTCCACAACTGGCCCATTTCCTCTCAATACACAGCTCGTGCTCAACTTGATTCCCTTTCAACCAACTGACCTTACTGGTGTATTTAATTTTGCAGAAGGACACACATCGAATAACTCTCGTCAGTAGCTGCTGAATGTATATTCAACATTTTCTCCTTTTATAGATTATATTATTTGCATTCTCAAGTCCTTTGTATGGCATATAAGGAATTGCAAGTGTCATGGGAGAGAAGAAATAGCTCAGGTTCCATATCTTTTTGGATTTTTTTCACTTGAAACTGGTAGATTTATAAGAACAAATATCAGTTACCAAATAAATAAAAATATGTAATTACTAGTAAAACAGACAGCAGATGGGCTTTACAATGCATTCACTTTACTTTGCAGTTCTACAGAACATGTGGTGCTTTCATGGGCACTGATTCTTATCAAGGAGTTAGGATCTGACCACTGTGAAGCAGTACATCATTCTTAGTAGGAGTTGTCACAGCCTTGCTAGTGATGGAAGGTCAGTAATCACCAGTTACAGAAAAGCCACTAATGTGTAAGCACTTATACGAGAGTCAATTATCATAAAGGGAACTAGAGGAATAGGCTGGAGAGATGCAGGAAGATTTTTCAGGTTGGCTCCTGGAGTTCATATTTCTTCCAGTTAACTGTAAATAATCTCACCACTGAGGATCTCACTTAAGTGATGCTATTTTTTTCTTTTAGGGAAGATGTATTATTATAATTAACATACCCTCATAGAAACCTAGATGAGTACACTTAAAACGGGTCACTTATTCTGACTTTCTTGATTTAATGTCATTTCTCACACTAATTTGCTATTTCCCCTCACCATCTGCTACCATAAGCTCATAGACAAACATAGCTATAAGTCATAGTTACTAAAATTTTACTCTTCTTGTCTCATGGGATGTATTCATTAATAGGGTGTGTATATGTTTGTGTTTATAAATTCACATTATCTTTACTTTCTGTGTGTTTCCTCTAGGTAGGAGTAATCTTTGCAGACATTAATTACAAGATCAGACCTTAGAGGACAGTGACTTTGAACTTCTAAGATAGTTAACAATCTTTAACCATCACCAGTCATTTTTTAAGCAGCTTCTCTGTGGGTTGGATGAAAGTGGATTCATTTACCTGACTTTGCCTTCCTCTTTTTGGTGGCAGATTAGTCATTACAGGTCGGTCTTTGAATAGAGTCCAAATTGGTACATCTGGATCTGTTTAGTGACTCTACACAGGAGCTCAGGCATCAGCTGATCTGTCTAGTTAGCAGGTAAATGTCTTTGTTATCCGTCTCTCCATAATGCTTCTGACCACGTGTTTGCATTACATGGTACAATGCAAAAACAAAACAAATGAACAAAATAGAAAATATTTTTACCAGACTATTCTCTCAAGGAAAATAACTAAGTTTTACTCTCTAAGATATCACATAGATGGAGCATCAAAGAAATAAACTTTGTAAACATATCATACTGACCTGAACCCAAACCAATAACTTAAAAATCAAAGCAGGATAGATAATTCAAATCATTTGTTCCAAAATGATTTATATCGTACTAATTACCTTTAGTCTCTCTTTCTAGTTTGGCTCTCAGCAGCAGTACTGTGTGCTAGATTTGGAGAACCATAAAATTCAGCATGGATAATAACTTTATTTTAATTGCTGAAGAGGAGTGATAAGCCTTGTCAATTTGCCACAGAGCTGTTTGCTCACTTTCTTTCTAAATTCTGCGTGGTCAAAGGAATTTTTTTTTTCTCACACCTGTAACATTCCACTATCACCTTGGCCATGTTGTAGTATTAAAAAATTTAAATCCCTCTGGTGAATAGCCAACTGTGCCCTTTCTTTTTATGGAAGACGTATTCTACTTCCAATTTTACATGGGCTGCTGCAGCCTCCAGTGTAAATAAGTGCCCCTGTCTTCTAAAATGTCACTGATAAACTCCCTGTCATTTGGTGTTTGAGAAAGATGTCACACAAGAAATCACCTTCATGTTTCCACAAAAATCATCAAATGAAAACCTAGATCAAATTTACTAATGAATTTTAATACATTCCTATATTAAAGTAAAATGCATATGTGTGTGATGAATTAAACTGTTGAGTCCAGAGCCATTTTGTTTTTTCACTTTGGGAAGATGGCTTTGTTTTTCTGCATACAGACAAGACTAAGGAAGGTAGATATTAGGCCAGAAAATTAGGCCTTATAGTGTCAATAAAGAAGTCCTATATTGGAGTCCAGAGATCTAGGTTTTAGCCCTATCCCGGCCTTTTGTTACCTGTATGACCTTGAACAAATCACCCTTTCTGAGCCCTTATTTACTCGTCTATAACTTAGAGATATCAATACCTGCTCTATTTCCTTGGTTTTTCATGTGAGGTAATGTTATTAGAATCTGTGAACTACTACACAAATGTGAGGTGAAATTACTTTAAAGTTGAACTAGAGTATTTTTGATCAAAGGCTAAGCCAATAATGAAGTCACTGTTTGTGCCAAAATATTCCTTTGTCAATGGGTTCTACCATCTATTTATATTTTTATTAACCATGCCACTTTAAGAATAACAACAGAAGATAAGAATTATCTGAGGCACACATTTTGCTGACTCTGAGGTTGGTTGCTGGTAGCAAATAAAAATAAGGGCTCCTAATCACTGTCTCATAAGTGTCAAGCATTGTCCCTGGGGCTTCACACACCTTATTTGTTTTTCACCAAACCTCTGCAAGCAACTCCCACTATGCAGTTAACAGATACGCAGATAAGCCAATGAAGGCTCAGAGATGATGTCTTGTTCAGGTCATAGAGTTGGCTCCAAGCACAGTCAGAATTCGTACCTGGAGAGGACAGCACTCCTGTTAATGTTTCAAGCATTCGACAACACCCATAACAACAGAATTCTGCTGCTACACTACCAAAAATTGCTAGATCCTAGGAGAGATCTACCAACAGGCCACCATCTTGAGGGTGAAGAAAGGTGTCTTTTTCTAGGAGAGTGGCTGTTGGCAGCTGTGAGAAATAATAGTTTTCCTTCATGTTTTCTTAACTTTTATTTGAGCTTTGTTTCTCAAGAGTCAATATCATCTAGACATTTCCCTTTTGGGCCCATGCCTCCACTTACATTTTAGTTTTAGGGAAATTGATCCCATTATTTATTCAAAAGAGAAGTTCATATTTCTATGATAACTAATTATTTTGCACAAAGTTGTCTATTTAGACTCAGTTCTTAGCAACTCATTGCCACAAGCAATGATAGAAGTAGACTGCACATAAAGGCAAACTCGCTGTCAGCATAATGTATATTGGGTATGATTTCTAACTCACATATTATTACAGTTGTAAGGTGACTTGAGCACCATCTAGGCAACTTCCTTTTTGTTTGTTTGTTTGTTAGTTTGTTTTAGGTTGGGAGAAAGAGGCCCAAAGGAAGTGACCTGCCTATGGTCACATCATTTCCAGAGGTACTAAGATTTGTAAACAAATTATCTTTTGCACGTTCTCATGCTCTTATTTCCTTTGCTTTAACAGAAACTTCCAGCATAGAGCAGTGTTCTACTTACTACATAGTGAATAATAACTTAACTTCAATCCCCATCTACCATTGCTTATAAACTGGGGGTCCTATACTAACACCTCTCACAACACATAAGCATTTTTAATTCCTAGAGGACCACCAAAGGCTCCTCCACGGACTTCTTGTGCTCATGATAAAGACTTCATATATTAGTTTAAGCTGATTTTCCCGCTCACATCTACCCACTATAGTTTAAGGCTAATTGGTGCTGCTTTTGAAAAGTGTGCTTCTGTGAGACTCATGAAGCCTTGAGATGACGGTGCAAGTCTATAGACAACAGAATTTGATTTACCCAAAACATTTTAGGACCCTCAGATATATTAAACACTATACTTTCTTCACAATATTTTGTCTTCCACATCAATCTTAAGTTCAGCTTTTCCTCAGTATTCTATTTTACAAACTATTGTGTGTAGAATGAGAATGACATTTAAGAACAGAATTTCTGTGTATAATTTAAGAAATTAATTATCAATATATGGAATAAAAAATTAAGAATGCATGCAATTTTTTTCCTGTTTTCTTATCTGCCTCATCAGAATGACTGTCCCCTGATGTATACACAGTCTTTTAAAGCTATGGTATTGGAAGTAAGGATAGGTGTCTATGTGACACACATGGAAATTCTGCAATTAGAAACAATCAACTCATGAATGTAAGCAGAGTGCCATGCTAGGAAGAGAAAGAAGAAAACAATTTTTTTTTTCCTTTTTTTTGCGGTACGCGGGCCTCTCACTGTTGTGGCCTCTCCCGTTGCGGAGCACAGGCTCTGGACGCGCAGGCTCAGCGGTTATGGCTCACGGACCCAGCCGCTCCGCGGCACGTGGGATCCTCCTGGACCGGGGCACGAGCCCGCGTCCCCTGAATCGGCAGGCGGACTCTCAACCACTGCGCCACCAGGGAAGCCCAGAAGAAAACAATTTTAATATGAGCATCCTGGTCTTTCTAAAATATAATTTATTGCTCAAATGCACCATTTTCAATTAAAAATGGAATTATTATAATTTTCCCTTTGTTTCCATTATTGTTTCTCTTTCCTTGAGTGACTCATTATAATTCTTTATCACTTCTGTTTATCTCTTCATGAATAAAATAGTAAGATATTTGAAATGTATTAATATATTAGGATATTTTTCATTTCATTCTATTTAGTGTTTGAAGTTTGGATATATATGTATATATACATATGCCTATATATGTATATCCATACACATATTGGAGATTATCTATCTATCTGTCATCTGTCTATCTATCTATCTATCTCTCTATCTACCTGTCTATGCTTCAGTGTGTTAGAAGTAAAAAGCAGAGACTTCTTGGCAAATACAGAGAGATTTTGTGACAAATATTCAAGGAAGGAAAAAAGTATATTCAGCCCAGATATCAGTTAAGAACTAGACACCCATTCAACACCGACACTGAAAACCTGGAAGGGCATAGAACTCATGGGAAAACTTAAAACCACTTTGAAGCATCTAAAAGAAACAAAATCATGCTGTATGGGCAAATTTAGTCAAATCCAGGGAAGAGAAAAGAAATATGTAGGTCCTGGTCTTTCTGCAATAGAATTTGTTGCTTAATTGTGCATTTTTCCATTTTACAAAGTGAAATCATTATAATATTTCTTTTGTTGTAGCAGTTTCAATGAATGGCATGGCTTAGACCCAAGAAATTTATTGAGGAATTTGGATAGAAACATTTGATGATTATATTTGTGTCCAGTCCTGCACATTTTAGAATCAAAAGGGCCAGAGAGGACATGCATCCAATCTCCCTCTTTAGATGTGAATCCTTCTCTGGCATTCCTAGCCTGTGGAATATATATGATGGCAGATAGGTTTCCCCTTGTCTGTACTGAAAATTCTTTCTGTGGAACTCTAATTCATTCATTCAGCCAACACTGAGTCCCTACTATATGCCAGGCATGTTTGTACACAGGAACATATACAACTGAATAAGTAAGACAACACCTCTGTCCTGGAGATGATCACAGTCTAGTGAAAGAGAGAGAAATATAAATAGCTTATTAGAATATCAGGTAATAAGCACATGGTAGGAAAATCTTAAAAATTTTGAAGGAATTCAGAAGAGAGAGTGATAGACACTGGACTAAAGAATTAACATATGAAAATTGTTTTGATTCATTACAAATTTCTATTAAGCTCCCTATTCTCTGTCTCTGTCTGTCTCTCTTTCTCTCTCACACATATGGTAAAATTATGTAGCCCTTTTAAAATCTTCACAGTCATAATTTCATGTCTCATTTTTCTGCATCTGCCTTTCTCATGTTCTTATCAATAAACCTAGAAATGAATTTTACCAAAAACATGTTCAGATGACCTAATGAAGCATGAATTGAGTTTGTGTGCCTCCAAAGGACATAATAATGACTTCTGGGTAAGATTATAGGGCTCAGTGAAAAGAAATATTTCCTAACAATCAGAGATCTTCATCAATGTAAGGGGCTGCTGTGGTGACTAGTAAGTTCTCCATTCTCAGAACTTAAGTAATTGTATATTTCTATTGATGCGGAATCTTATTCTATTGACTTTTGAGTTGACAAAGTTATGGAATTGTGAGTTGGGTTCATAAGAAAACTTTTAAATATGTACATTTAATCATCTTAATTTTCTGTTCTCTCTTTAGTTACAATTCTACAATTCCTGTTATTGATGATAATGTTCGAAATTCAGGACCAAGGACAGCAATTTCCATCCAGGATAACAGGGATGATGGTTTGATACTAAATAGCAACAATAACAAAAATCTTACTAGCAAAGATATTATATGATATATCCATTTGATCAATAAATGTAATTTCTGAGTTGAAAAGGAGGAAAATTAGCAGTTATTGAGCAAACCACCATATTACCTCTTTTAATCCTCCCAACAAATGTGTGTGATAAATATTGTTATTCATAGATATTTATGACATGTGTATGTATAAGTATGTATAAACACATATATGTATAATATGTTTACAAGCTGTCAAGATATGTTTATGAGTGAGGGAAGTGAAGGCTTAAAACAACTTTCTTAAGGTTACATTATTAGTAAGAGATTCAGTCCCATTTATGATTTCAAATCTCATTGCCTTTCTACCCATAAGGAGAGGAAATATGCAAAAAAAGGGAAAAGTTGCATCTGCATAGCCAAAAATAATCATGCAATTTGACCAAATTCAAAGAGAAGGAAAGTGCATTTTTTATAGGGAATGGAGGAGAGACATTACTGAGGAAAGTAGGTTATTACCAGCTATATTTAGGTGTTTAAAACACTTTGCTTTATAACATGTATATTTGCATGTATGTTAAACATTTTATTTTCTCAAAATGACCCTGATCCAGTTTAGATACACTTCTTCAGTGTGCTCTTCCCCCCAGATTTCTTTGCCTGTGGAAAACCCCACTCATCCTTCAAAGTCTCAGACACAGCTTTGTTTGTGGTTGGCAATCAAGGATTATTACTGATTTAAATAGAATAATCAAAAATTAAAATTTTATAGAATTCTAGTACTATTGATGAAGACTCAGCTTTTGGATTATCCAGTTTCATAAATTACAACAGATCTCTTCAATATTAAAAAGATAGCCATCTTTAAAAAGTATACTGTATACTAACTCTGTGTGGAGTAGTGGAAAGAGCCCTAGGATATGGGTCCTTCTTGTGACTCATCACTGACACTGTGCCACTTGTGGTTAAGTATGTTACCTTTCTGAGTCACACAATAGAAATTTAGTTAATTAGTTACTATACAATACACTTAGCTACTTGTCTTTCCAACTAAACTGTTGTTGCAGGCATCATTGTGCTTGTTTTACATCCAGCAGTATACCCAGAAGGTACTCAGATATCTTATTTTAATTGATTTAAATGAATTGAATTTAATTTTTTTCATGTGTGGAGCATAAATAACAATCCTTTCTCTGCATACTGCACACTTTGTCCTGTGTTGAATCATTGCATGTGAAGGTTTTTTAGGGGAAAACTCCCATAAAGCATTATGCAAATAGAGAGGTTTAGATCAGTTTATCTCCAAAGAAGTAGATCTGACTTACATGGCCTAAATGTGACTTCAAGAAACAGAGGGAAAATAAATCCATTGTAAGTTGAATAGCATAACCAGAATACCTATTCCAGAATCTGAATGTTGAAAGCTCACCTGCAACAAGAATTTCCCTGAAGCAATATTAGAGAAGGAAGTTCCCATCTATTTCTCTATTAATCAACAAGTGACTACAGTTGATTTGTAAATATGGAAAATAGATTCCCTCATTTAGAATCAAGACTGTCACCTTTCTAAATTATACACTGATGTATCACAGGGCCTCGATACTTTCATCCACATTGTTGTTTGAGCTTCACAAAAGCTTAGAGATTCAAGCAAGAACACATCCCACTTTCTTGGAAGACTGAGACCCAGTAAGATGAATTGACATGCCAATATCAGAGAGCTTCTTGGTATCAGCCAAGATAAAAAATCAGGCGGCTTAATTCTGAGCCTCCATCATGATTCCTTCCCCCTGTAGTGCCATGGACGTCAGAGGATACTGAAAGGTCTGGAACCCTCAAGATCAATCAGAGCCCATCTCTGGTATCCACATTTGACTTCACATCACTGACCTGTGGCTAAAGATGTATAATCATGTTCTCTGTCTCCTGAGTTTCTGTTTGGTGTCTTGGTTTACTTCCAGAAAAGCACACAAAATAGATAATCAGCCAATAAGGGAATATGTTCTTCCAACCCCAGGGGCAGCTGTTCAATATGAAGTTAAACTGTCTTTCAGCAAGGTCATTGGCATATGATTATCACTCTAAAAGCTCTTAAAGATCTTTATTCTCAGGACTCTTCTTAACTGGAATGTTTGGTATTCTGCATCTTTGAGAAATGTATATTTTATGTGGGTTGGGTTGGGATATTTATGAAAGCCGTTTTGAAAATATTTTCCTGTGGAGGTCTCTAGCCATTATAGTCTGCATTCTGGCATCTTTTCGTCTTTCCTTGAAGTCTTAAAGTGATTACGCTAGTATCAGCAATAAAGTTCCTTCCCCATCCCTCCCCACAAAATAGCAGATGGTGAATAAATATTTTAAATACTTTTACATTCTGTGACTCATTTTCAGGCTAAGTATAGCTTTACCCAGATGTTCACAATTCTGATCTAGAATAAAGGGCAAGTGGCATTTATCAAGCCATTCGCTGTCTTCTAACCACCAGTTCTTGCATATGACCGTGGCATGAATAAAAACTATTAAATAACATTGTTAAAATATACAAAATACTTTATTTGCATGCATTTATTGCAGGTATTGGTTGATGTGTGATCTAGATGTAAAAAATGATATCTTGCATACCACTGGTTTATCAGTATTTTAAAAAACGTTATTTTTGATAGACCTATTCAGAAATATACTTACAAAACTCAGAGAATGTATGAAACAAAAGCCATCTGCTTTGTAGCAGTTAAGATCGTATCACTTTTGTGAGAATCAATAAATACATTTATTGAGGTATGGCTATGATTTTTCTTACTCCTTCCTATTTCTTAGTAGTGTCATATGCACAAAGGAATTCTGATGTTTCATAATGTTTTTAATACATAAATACGTAATACCAAATATACGTAAAGGGGTATTCTAGGTTCCTCATAAGCAGGTATCAATAGTATAGAATGTATTTAATTTTATAAATAATTCAATATGCAGATGTAATTATGCCCAATGTTTATAATGTGTTATGTGATTCAGTTACTGCCATCTTACTTTAATTACAAAATCGTAACGAATTATGTGTTAAAAGCTGAGTGCTCATTGGTATTCTATGTTCCAGGACCAGCACAAGTAGAATAAGATTCAGTGCTTACTTTTGAGGTACTTCTCATTTCTATGGGGTGATTAGACAAAGAACAGATCAATGCCCTTCGGCATTTCAGGCCTCATACCAAACGGAGCACATGTAAGGGGGCTCTCACCTTCTAAGCCTACAGGACCCTGCTCCTGGCCCAGGGAAGCCTCTTTGTCATCAGCCAACATAGAGGGAAGGTTGAGGGAGAGCAGCCTTGCTCCCGAGGTGGGTCAGCTAACAGGAAAACCAACAATCTGTCCTGGACTATTTGGCCACCAGACTTCAGTGACCCTCTTGGAAGGCCATGATGACTGACTGGATAATATTATCCAGTCTGATTATCTAGACTGGATAATAGAAGTCTGAAAGTTGGGGTGAGGGAAGGGGAACATGGTAGTTGTCTTCAAATAATGGCAGAGCCGTCTTGGGCAAAAGGGTTGCTCTCAGTGGCACAAGGGGCCTGAACTAGGGCCAGTGATTAAAAAGAGCTGGGAAATCTTGTTTCTGCTTCATGTAACGAAGAACTTTCTGATAATCGGAGTTGCTGACTTTGGAAATGACTCTAGTGTGATGTGGTGAGCTTCATCTCTGGAAGAGGGATGATCACTCATTGGGACAATGTGAAGGCCATATGGGTGTCAGTGGAGCCCCAAGACATTTTTAACCTACATGGGCTGTGTGTTCTGCAACTTTTTGGCTTGTATTTTCAGAACTACAGGGCCTGAGTGGTAAACTACTGAACCTCAAATCTAATTTCTCACCTATTATTCGTATCCAATTTTATTCACCTTCAGGTCTACCTTTTGAAAGCAGCACTTGCATTAAGCAATGTAAAAACATTTCTGGAAATGGGTTTTCTTCTTAAACCTATTTGTCCAGTCTCCCTTTGGTGAACAACCTTGTTTCTTCTGGCTTTTCAATATTCAGCCTTTGTTTTGACTCCGTGTATTTTACAATGTTCTAATCCTTATTTCTTTGCTACTTTTAAATTACCCCCAATCCCAAGACTTTGCTAGATAGAAGAGATTGAAAAACATTTTTTTATTGAAAGGCTATATTCTCTAAACTTCAGTGACTTTGTAAAGCAGATTTCATCGGAAGTGGGGCTTGCGCATTTTTGGTAAATATGAGCGCTCACTCTTCCTCGCGGCTGCTTCGAATTTTACTGATCACACTTTGGAAATGCATAATTGTGTAATTAATCTTGAGGATGTCAGAATGCGTACTCTTAAAAGTAATTTTCTTGGGGAAATAATACATATCTCATTATTTTTTTAACTGTAACTAATATTCATGGTCTCTTCATTTATGGGTATAAACCCTGCCAGAGATGGTCAATATCAGTGCCATATATTATTAAAGTGAATTAATTTTTCAAACACATCTTCCATTCAATTTCTCATTAAACACAGCATTGTAAATTCTGCTGTCAAGGAATACAAATAACATGATTATACAATACTTGCATTATACAGAGTCCTCTTGGCTAGGATGATTATCTACCATAAACACTGATTCATTCTTTATGGAAAAGAACTTTAAAACACAGTTGTTAAAACTGACAAAGAGCCAGGTGCAATCCAAACCTTTGATGCTCTTGTAGCTTTTACCAGTAAAGAGTTTGTAATCATTGCATACAGGGAGGAACCCGAAGATAGATACATATTTACTTAACCTATAGCTTTTGAAAAAATGTACCATTTATTCAAGGACCACCAACCTTGGCATTACACAAATGTAAGCAAATAAATGGATGAATTAATGAATCAGAATGAGTAAGAGGGCCTTCCGTGGTGGCACAGTGGTTAAGAATCTGCCTGCCAATGCAGGGGATACGGGTTAGAGCCCTGGTGTGGGAAGATCCCACATGCAGCGGAGCAACGCGAAGCCCATGCACCACCCCTACTGAGCCTGTGCTCTAGAGCCCGCGTGCCACAACTACTGAAGCCTGTGCGCCTAGAGCCCGTGGTCCGCAACAAGAGAAGCCACCGCAATGAGAAGCCCACGCACCGCAACGAAGAGTAGCCCCCGCTCCACGCAACTAGAAAAAGCCCACGCAAGCCACAAAGACACAACGCAGCCACCAAGAATAAAAACAAATTAAAAAAAAAAAAAAAAAAAAAAGAATGAGTAAGGGAAGAGTGATATATACCAGCACTGACTGCTGGGTAAACTGCAAGAAAAAGATGCACGTAGACATGGGATTGTTATGCTTCTCATGTACTCACACCACATAGACAATGGTCTGCTGTCTATACTTAAGGATACTGCTCTGTATGAAGGCATTCAGATTCTCAATGATAAAAAAGGTTTAATGGAAATCGTGAGGTATTAGCCCTAAATAAATGCCAGGCATTAGTCTATGTAAAGTTGAGTAAGACAGGATCTTGCTGTTAAGAAGCTCAGGATCTTATGATAGGCACATAACTGAGCATAATAATTTCAGTACAATGTTCTTACAAGTGCCAGCAAAGTGCTTTATCCAGCTAAGGAAGACATCACCTCACTCTGCAGAGTATGACAGATTAGTAGGGGAAGATTCCCAGAGGAAGGGAGATGTGCGCTTTGGCTTGACACATAGAGAGGGCTGTGTCAGTAGGAGGAGGGAAAGGCACTCAGTCAGGACTGAGAGACTGGTAGGTTCAGAGGCATGAGGTTGGAATGGGCCTGGCATTTGCAAGGATTAGTATTAAGCTCCATAAGTCTGGAACAAAGGGTTGGTGGGCGTCATGGTCCTACCCTGGACTCCGTTCTGTAAGCAGTGGAATATGCCTAGAGATTATGATGTGGGGAGGAGCTTAATGAGACTGCTTTCTGGAAGGCAAAGTGGAGGGCAGAATGGAGGATGAAAGGGCTAGAGGAAAGAATCCTTTTAGTATATTGCCAGGAAAATGGAAGTAAGGGAGCTGATTTGAAAGAGGTATCCAAAATTGAATTCAATAGAATATTGTGACTAATAGATTTGAGGGATAAAGGAGGAAAAGTGAAAAGCTAATTTTGGACTTTAGATAGATTATTAGGTCATTAATAAAATCCAGAAATGTAGAGGGAGCAAGACTGGTGAGTGGTGGTGTTTTAGATGATACCTTTAGTTTGGGGCATGTTGCAGTTGAATATCTTATGACATTCAGGCAGAGATATTGAGCTGAAATTACAGAGTTCCTATATATCCCGTCCCCACACGTGCACAGCCTCCCCATTATCAACATCACCCACTAGGGTGGTACATTTGTTATGACTGAAGAACTTACACTGATACATTATCACAAAACACTTTACATAAGGGCTACTCTTGGCGTTTTACAGTCTGTAGATTTTGAAAAACCTGCAAAGACATGTATTCTCCATTATAGTCCCACACAGACTAGATTCACTGCCCTGAAAATCCTCTGTGCTCTGCCTATTCATCCCTCCCTTCCCCAACCCTGGCAACCACTGATCTTTATGGTTTCTCCCTTTCTGCAATGCCATATAGTTGGAATCATATAGTATGTAGCCTTTATAGATTGGCTTCTTTCACTCAGTAATATGCATTTAAGATTCTTCCTTGTCTTTTCATGTCTTAATAACTAACTTCTTTTTAGCACTGGGTAATATTCCATTGTCTGGATGTACCACAGTTTATCTATCCACTCACCTACTGAGTAATGTGTTGGGCGCTACCAACTTTTTTTTTTTTTTTTTTTTTTTTTTTGGGCGCTACCAACTTTTAGCAATTCTGAATAAAGCTGCTGTAAACATCTATGGGCAGGTTTTTGTGTGGACGTAAGTTTTCAACTCATTTGGATAAATATAAAGGAGCATGACTTCTGGATCATGTAGTAAGAGTATGTTTTTGTAAGTTTTGTAACTTCAAAATGGCCAGACTGTCTTCCAAAGTGGTTATAACGTTTAGCATTCCCAGCAGCAATGAATGAAAGTTCCTTTTGTTCCACATCTTTGTTAGCTTTTGGTGTTGTCAGAGTTTTGGATTTGGGCCGTTCTAATATGTGTGTCGTTGTATCTCATTGTTTTAACTTGCAATTCTCTAATGATATACGACGTTGAGCATCTTCTCATATGCTTATTTGTCGTCTGTGTATCTTTTTTGGTGAGGTTTCTGTTCAGATCTTTCGTCCATTGTTTTAACTGGATTGTTCATTTTCTTATTGTTGAGGTTTATGAGTTCTTTGTATATTTGGGGTACTAGTCCTTTATCAGATATGTCTTTTAAATATTTCCTCTCAGTCTGTGTCTTATCTTCTTATTTTCTTTAACAAGGAGTTTTCCTATATCTGATAAAATGGGTAGAATATTCTTAATTACCTACCACAACATAGTTAAACTTTTAATTTTGAAATAATTTTAGACTTAGAGAAAAGTAAGTGCAGAGAGTAGTTCAGAGATATCATGTGTACCCTTTACCTGGCTTCACTTAATGTTACCATCATATATAAGCAAGGTGCATTCATAAAAACTAAGAAATTAATATTGGCACAATGATATTAACTAAACTACAGACTTCATCGGATGCCTTTTCCTCTTCTAGGAACCAGGGATTCCATGTTGCTTATGATCACCAGGTCTCCACATTCTCCACCAATTCAACAGTTTCCTAGCCTTATTTTTCATGATCTTGGCACTTTTGAAGAGTACTCATCAGGTATTTTGTAGAATGTCTTTCAGTTGTGTTTGTCTGATATTTACTCCTGATTTTACCGGAGCTGTGATTTTAGGGAAGAACACTACAGTGGTGAGGTGCCCTTCTCATCATATTATACCATCAGGAAGTACATGATATCAACTTGTTACTGGTGATGGTAACTGATTACTCGCTTAAGATGGTACATGGCAGGTTTCACAGTAACTGTAACTACAGTAACTGTAAATTTGTTACTTTTCCCTTTTTATACTCTATTCATTAGGCACAAGCCACTAAGTCCTGCCCCCATCAAGGGAGAAAAATTAAGCCGCACTCACCATGAATTTTTGAAGCTCTAAATACTAAAGTCTAGTACAGTTGCCAATAATAATACTAACAGTAGTTACAGTGATTCTACTTATTGTTTTTATTATTACTATTACTTCTTTTCAGTGAAGATCTAGCAGAAGTTATTGGCCATTAAGAAGGCACTATAGAGCAGAAACATCTTAAAGAATTGAGGAACTCACACCAAGATATACTCTTCTGCCAGTTGCTTGAAGCTTCCTAGAAAGAACCTTTCCTTGGACATTTGTCAGTATTTTGTAGACTACATCAATTATGGGATATTCTACAAAAGATGATTTTGTATTCAGTTATGTGAACTCAATCCAAAGCTAGACATTTTGGCTGTGTCGACTGCTTTTTAAAATCGCCAGTCAGAAGTCAAAATGTTTGCTGAAGGGTTACCCTAGATTACATACCTGGAGCACATTAGCTGGGAGATGCCAAAACCTAGTAATAAATGAATGCAAACAAATAAAACCAACCCTCTGGTGAGGATTGCTTACATTAACTGGATTCTGCTTCGAATGTTTATTCACTTCCACAAGGTTACTATATGTTCATAGAATAAATATTTTATGATCCGTGGCATATGTTCAGACCAAGAATTAGAGTAATAAAAACTTAATTTCAAGCTGGATGTAATACAACTATGCACAAGTCTCTAAAAAGAATAAACATCCATATGGCTTTTAGGCACTATATATGATTTATAATGTTAAATATCTGAAATGTCCTGTGTTTATAGGTTCTGGTTTTTTTTCCCCTAGTCTCTCCTTCCCTTCCTTCCTTAACGATATTTACCATAGTGTGATGTGCTGGAATTCCTTCTAAATAAACCTGAATATGCTGTGTTTGGTGGAAAGGGACAAATTTCACCTATGACTCATGACTCCTCTACTCACAAGGATCAATGGGAGAAGCAGTAGGAAAGATGCTGTGGGAAAGCCTATGGAGCTGGGACAGCACTCAGCTGCTTTTTTTTTTAAAGAATTTTTATTTTTAATTAATTACTTAATTCATTTATTTTTGGCTGTGTTGGGTCTTCATTGCTGTGCTCGGGCTTTCTCTAGTTGTGGTGAGCAGGGGTTACTCTTCGTTGTGGTGAGTGGGCTTCTCATTGCGGTGGCTTCTCTTGTTGCAGATCACGGGCTCTAGGCGCGCGGGTTTCAGTAGTTGTGGCTCATGGGCTCAGTAGTTGTGGCACACGGGCTCAGTAGTTGTGGCACATGGGCTTAGTTGCTCCGCAGGATGTGGGATCTTCCCGAGCCAGGGATCCAACCCATGTTCCCTGCCCTGGTAGGCGGATTCTTAAACACTGTGCCACCAGGGAATTCCCTCAGCTACTTTTTCTTTGTCCTGCTTTGCTCACAAAGCCGCATCCTCTATGACCAAGAATAAGGAGTGATCTTGTCAGAGAGTCACATGCCCAGGGAAGAAGTTGGTTGAGCCATCAATCCTTCTCTCCCAGAGCGTCTATGGCGGGTGGCTCCTCATTTGAAAACAGACAATCCAATCTGAGTTGAAAAGCCATAATTCAAAGGCAAATCCCTCTCAGCTTGCTTTCTCTTATTCACAGCCACCTAAAGTAGAACAACCAGTTCCTCTTACCTCATTTTGCTGATAACACCTTTTGCTAAATAGTAATAAATCTTTCTCTCTAAACACAAGAATTCAGTCCTAAGTATGGCATCCACTAATCTGATCAACTTAAAAAAAATAAATACTTCTTTAGAAAAAGATGTATTTCTTTACTGAAATGAATTTCTTTAATTGAATTTCTTTACAAAGATGCACGTTTTACTATCAAAGTCATTGCTCAGAAATCACTGTGGAATTGTACCAAAAATACAGGGTTTTGAAATTCAATAACTTTGGCTGAGTAGTGGCTTCTCAATTTGCAAACTGCATGAAGATTAAAAATGAAACAAAATAAGAGGTGGTCCTGGACTTAGAAGGATAAGCTGGGTTATCAGCTGGGGAAGGAATAGAACATGCAAGGGTATGAGGTATGAAAATACTGGCAAGTGCCTGTAGAGGGAAATGGTAGGAGATAAATAAAAAATTAGGTTATTTCCAGGTTTGGAAGAATGCTACGTGCCATGTTAGCTGTAGGGCATGGGAGGTCATTAGGGGTTTCTGAGTAGACTAAGGTCTGATCACATTTATGTTTTTGGACTGTCATCTTGGGGAAATGTGAGGCTAGATCGGAAGAGGCAAGACTCAAGGCAAGGAGACCTGTCTGAAGGCTGTTTCAATAGTCCTATGAGGGAGGGTGCACAGAGGAATGGAAAGGACATTTGTGAGGTCAAATCAACAGAGCTTCCCATTACTTCCCGGATGTAGTAGAGTGACAGTAGGTTGCAGAGTTATGGGAAACAAGAGAGACAATGAAGGGGAATAATGATGAAGACGGTGTGAGGTAGAAGAAGAAGGAAAGTTCTAAGACCTCCCGGTCTCTGACTGGAGCAACAGGAGTGTGAATTTGAGTGGAAAGTGTGAGTGGAAAATGGGAAAATTTGTGAGTTTGGAGAGAAAGATGAAAAAACAAAAATCAGTTGCAAATGAAGTGTTTAAATTTTTGCCATTTATAAGAAGGTTTGGAAGGGTTTTTGCTCTTTCCTCATTTGTCTGTGGGAGGAAGAGGCAGGTCCAGATCGTCTCTTAGGACCTTTCTGGTTTTACTATTCAAATCCCATGTTTTACAGAGAGGTCCTCTGAACTCACATTGTTCTCTGAGGCACTCAGGGACTACAAGAACTTTCTGTCCCTGTTAGGTGATTTCAACCTCAGTTACAAGCTCTCGCAAGTGTTTGTTGAGGCCAGAGATTTTCGTACATTGGAAAAAAAACGCTATATGAGGGGAAAACAACCTCTCACTTTGGAAAGTGTAATGATGAAAATTGAACATTTCCAGCTAACAGCTTTTTATGGGCTATGAATAAGTAAACACAGGGTGAAATGGGAGAGAAAAAACATGCTCTTCACTGGAGAAATATTTGTTTATTGAGCCAGTCGGTACTACCCCAATTTAGCCTTCAGAAGGGCAAAGATGGATGTGTTCACCTCTAGAGTCAAGTCTGACACAGACCTGCTGTGATCCAGATTACATCTCTGGATCTTTCATTCATTTCCGCGTTCACATATGAACATTTATTGAATATCTACATTATGCTGGACTCACTGCTATGTCCTAAGACACAGATATGCACAGCTTGTAACTTTTAAAAATTCCCAGTTTAGTGGGTCAAAGAGGCTTATGTGCAATTAATTAAAATGTCATTTTGTAGGTCTGATATTGGAGACACCAGTGTTTACTTCATTTCCTCAGCTCTTGCTTCCCGGCGTTATCATATATATGAGGAAGCACTTCTGTTTCATGGGGATTTTCCTGGGCTAGAGAACAATACGAAATATCTGAAATATTTTGTACATCCACAATGCGTTTGTCTTTGCGATTCTGCAGCTAATCCTTTTACAGCTGAGCGACTGAGACAGACATAGGCAAGATGACTTTCCTCAGATCACAATGGTAAGTTGAAAAGCCTTGGTATGACTTTGGTGTCTGACTCCGAAGGCCAAGTATTTTTCTCTTTTGCTGCATGGCTTGAAGATGTGCTCTGGGAATCCTGCTCTACCCAGCCCAGGGAGCAGGTGTGGGTTCAGGGCTCCAACATGGATGAAGAGCTGCACAGACATCTGTTTATCCCTTGGCTTCAACCGTGCCGTTTCTTGTCCACTGGTAAACTAGACATCCGTAGTCACAACAGTGCCACTCCATGCAAAGTAATCCTAACTGGGCAGTGTGTGTGTCAGGACTGTGTCGCTGGATGACTTGGCTCCCTGAAGACTTTTCCAGGATCAGGGACCTAAGAAAATTCAACCCGAAGGGATCACCAAGCCAAAGGAGACACTGAGGAGCAGCTTCCCTGCTTTTGCTAACCGTTCCTGTCAACCTGGGTACCTTGTGATAGAGCAGGACATCTCTCTGTGCCCTGACTGGAGATGCTTCATTGGCACAGGCTCATAAAGGGGCCGCTGGGAATGGGGAGAACCTGGATGTAGAGTACTTCCACAGTAACACTGGGAACTCAATATAATTTTGATTCAGTATCCCAACTCCTGTGTCAGAGTCTTCTCCCTCCACTGCCAGTACCTCACTCCATCTGCCACTGCTTCCTATGGGTCAGTGGCTTTGTGTTCTCTTTTCCTCTTGTCCCAAAACTCTTCAAAGAGGCTTCTGCATAGTATCTTGTGGTATGGTTCAATGGAAAGAGCATGGCCTTTGAGGTGGGCCGGCCTGCACTTGTAGTGTGACTTAAGCAGGGAGGTGAATCTCTCTGAGCCTCATTTCCTCACCTGTTAAAATGGGGCCAGGACCTCTATCTTGAGGAATAGGGTGTTATTTAATAAGATTAGGTTGGTAAGTCACCTGGCACAGTCTGTGATATTATTGTTTGGTCCATAGATGGCAATTCTTCCAGCAAATATTGCTATTTACTATAAATTTGTAAGCAATTGCATTGCTTCTCACATTATATATTCAAATTTACTTTTCATCTTTGTAAAGAATGTTTTATTCTCAGTAAGGACAATTTTCATCACCATGAAAAGGTCCAAGAACAGTCACTGTGGACCAGGTGTCCCTTCCTCTTGTTCCTGAAATACGCAGACACTCAAGGAGGTGCTTGCTTTTTCCCAGACCAGTGCCCTTCCAGTGAAATGACTGAGGCTCATCTCCTGAGTAGCCTAAGAGCAATGCCGGACTCTTAAGCTATTTCTTTTTCTACTCTTCACCTCTGCTTCCCTCAGTAGCAAGATTATTGCTTGCTGTCTCGTTCTCTCTCTTTTTAAAATTGAAGTAGAGTTGATTTATAATATATTAGTTTCAGGTGTACAGCATAGTGGTTCAATGTTTTTATAGATTTTACTCCGTTTAAAGTTATTACAAATTAATGCTCTTTTCCCCTGTGCTGTACAATATATCCTTGTAGCTTATGTATTTCATACATAATTTGTATATCTTAATTCCATAGCCCTATCTTGACCCTCCTCCCTTCCCTCTCCTCACTTGTAACAACTATTTTGTTCTCTATACCTGTGAGTCTCTTTCTGTTTTGTTATATACATTTGTTTGCTTTTTTTTTTTTTTAGATTCCACATATAAGTGAGGATGCAGAGAAAAGGGGACATTTGTACCCTGTTGGTGAGAGTGTAAATTGGTGCAGCCACTATGGAAAACAGTAAGGAAGATTCTCAAAAAACTAAAAATAGAACTACTATATGATCTAGCAATTCCACCCCTGGGCAGACATCCAAAGAAAATAAAAACATTAATTTGAAAATATACGTGCACCCCAATGTTCACAGCAGCATTATTTACGATAGCCAAGATATGGAAGCAACCTAAATGTCCATCAGCAGATGAATAAAGATGCATATAAAGAAGATGTGAGATCTATATGTATATATCTACACACACATGTGCACGCACACACACCCACACACACACACACACAGGAATATTACTCAGCCGTAAAAAATGAAATTCTGCCCTTTGCAACAATGTGGATGGACCTACAGAGTATTAAACTTAGTGAAATAAGTCAGACAGAGAAAGACAAGTACTCTATGCCTGGTCCTATTCCAATGGGCAGCCCTCTAGTGGTCACAGGTGGAGAGTGGGGACGCTGAGAAAAGTTCCCTTTAAAAACTTCATCACAACCATGTGATATTAAAGATGGTGTGGTTTCTGGAGTATTGAGTGATTTGAAGGGAAACATGCAAAAACCATCATCTTCATTCATACAATAAGCACTTCTTGGGAATCTTTTAGTGCCAGGCACTAAGCTAGGAACTGGGATAGAGAAGCAAGTCAAATACGGTCCTGCCCCTGAGAAGCTCATAGTCTTTTGCAGGCGGTAGATAAGTAAAAGGACATTTGCAATACATTGTAGTAAATGTTAGGATAAAGTCATGCATGGCGTGTCTGAATGTTCAGAAGATGACATTCTATTCGACTCCCCCCAAAGAGGCAAGACCTACGCCAAGTCAGGTGGGCGTTGGCCAGGCTGTCACAAGGGCTTTCCAGGAAGAAGAATAGCACTGAGAAACTTAGGAAGCCAGGATGTGTGTCTGGGGCTCAAGGTACATGCTAATGCGTGACAAGAACTGATGCTAGAGGCAAGCAAAGCTAGTTTTCACAGAATCATGTTCGTCATGATGAGGAGTTTGGACTTTATTCTGAATATTATAGGATGCTGTTGAAGGATCTTAATTCATTTATTTATTCCCTACTTCATTCCTTCATTTAGTAATATGTTTTGAGCACCTACTATGTAGAATAGACAGAGTAGAAGTTAATAGCAAGAACTCTGGATTCAAACTGCTTGGGTTCAAATCCTGTTTCTGCTAGTTGCACGTGCCCTGGCATCCGCTCATTGCCCACTTTCTTCATTAATAAATTGGGGATAATAACAGCATCCACTTGACAGGATTATTGCAAAGATTAATTTAAGGTAACAAATGTAAAACATTTAGGACAATTCCAGACTCATGGTAAACATTCACTAACTGTTAGGTATAATTACATGTCTGATTGATAGGTTCTAGTGAAAGCACAGAGAGAGACGTCATCCCTGCTCTCCGCGAGCCTAGAATCCATGGAAAATGGAGACACAGCTGGGAAAGCAGATCTAACCGATTTACGTGCCGTAATTGGAGTGCCATGATAAAGAAGCACACGGGAGAGGGCTTAGGCTTGGGGTGACCAGAAGAGGCATTTGAAATAAGTATATTTCAGTTGGACCCAAGAATGAGTAGAATAACTGGACAAGAGGAGCAGAAAAAACTCCCAGAGCAAGTCATGGTCGGATATGTTTTTGGAATGTTTTTTCTGGCAGCATGTGTGAGCTAGACCAGAAGGGGAGGAATCCACACTCAGGGAGGACCATACAGAAGCTCTCCTTCGGGGGCTGCCTGCAGCTCACGGAGTAGTAAGGCCAGCGGTTGTTATCCTGTTCCACAAATGAAAATGACAAACTCCAGTGGCATTGCGTGGTGCCCAGTAAGCAACTGAACCAGGTTAGATGCTCCCTCTCTTCATTACTTTCCCACTGGTTCTCAAGTCCCCCAAAGAGATTTTACTCCCACATGTCTTACAGTAGAATCCCACAGGCTCACACAATCAGGGGGGCATTGATAACTATGCACAGAAAGACCCCGATGCTTGAATTATTCTCCTTCACGTGCCACGTGCATGTGATCATGCTTTACATAACACCTCAAGCAAGCATATTATGTGCATTTAAGTTCTAAAAGCTCACAGCCCCAAACAGCAGAATGAACCCCATTGTTGGCCAAAGGACTATAGCATTTTAGAAATAGAGACTGACTCTTGCCCTTAATTATGCCTTTGAAGATTTCTCTTCTCCCTAGACAAAAAGTTTTCTGCGTGGACTTCCATAAAGTCGTGTTTGACATTATGACCTTGATAGTTAGGTAAAGGCTGGGGCTAACGTAAGTGTCCAATAAAAGCTAAGAAGGTCAGTGAGCTACATTGCAAACATGCCCCTGGAGTTAGCAAGTTAATGTAAATCAAAGCCACAATGTCTGCATGTTTATAAAGGTCTCTACAGAAATAGTCTAGACTCAGTCTTAGGACTCCTAGTCTGCTGTCCTTTCTACCATAATATTTTTCTGCCTTAATCTACAAACTATCACACAAGGCTATCTGTACCGTCAGCCCAATGAGGGGTGGACATGCCATTTTTGTGTCTCTCCTATTGTCAAGCACAGTTGATATTCAGAACTTTCTTAGTTAATTTGTTTAAAAACATAGAAACTGCCTTTTGGCAACAAAGATGAAGAAAACATATTTGTTTTGAGTCATCAGGAAATGTTAATTTTCTCACATTTATGACGTTTCCCTTAAAGGTATGAGCTACTCAAGAGTTAAAGTGATTAAATTTGAATTTGCATTCCAATGTCTGGAAATATTTCATAGACTCTCCCAGAAACCATAAAATAATTTAATTTTTCTCAATTCTGACTAGTTTGGTTAGAATTTATAAATTAGTAATGCTCCTAAGAAACCAATAACCTCCCAAAGGAAATAGAAGTTAGACTTTAAAATGTCATCATTAAAAAATAATAATTTTCCTACTGACATCTGGACTATAGCCCAGTGAAGCCGATGAGTTACTTGCCCTGCCAGTTTCACAGTGTAATTACAAGTTGTAGAAGAATAAGGTGAATAAAATCCTCTCAAGACAGCCCAAACTGTTGTGCTTTGTGTCATGGCTCTCACATAAACCAATATGCCATTGGACAGGTCTATTAGCAAAGTGGTCAATAATAATTGCACACATGCCCAGCTTGTTTTGGTCTGTAAATTTATCAGCTATAAGTGGGGAGGGAAAAGGAGTTGGCTAAGAGTACAGACCTTCTGGTTAAACAGCCTAGGATCAAAGTCCAACCCAGCCACTCACTTAGCCAGGAAAACATAGGTAAGTAATGTGTTTTCTCTCAGCCTCAGTTTACTTACCTGTAAAATGATGATGATAATGGCTGTTATATAGATTAACTGATATATATATATATAACTATTTAGATTCTGGAACAGAGGATGCACTCAACAAATGCTAGTTGTTATACAAATACAATCTTAAATTGTGTGAGTATGAGAGCTATTGTAGCTTAGGTCTCCCACTTCACAGATGAGGAAATTGAGGCATAGGAAAGGGAAGAAACTTATTTAATGTAACAGAACAAATTGATGCTCTGTGGCAACTCTGCTGACTGATTCTTATTATAGAACTATTTTTACTTTGTGAGATTTCCCTCCACTTCTTCAGAATAGGAATACAGAGTAAAGAAAAAACAAAGTTAATATAAGAGTCTCTGATCTTTAGATTTTGGGAAAATTTTTTGAAAAATGAATTTAATTGTTTTTTAAAATTACCATCTGTTATTCCAGATAAGTGAGTTAAAAAATTAAATGAATTGTCAAGCTTATTGCTTTGGAACTCACCAAAAGTGTATTTCAGTTAATCTCGTTCTATTTAAGGCCCTGGAGCAACAAGCTTTTTTGTGCTGTTTTTGTTGAACCGTCTGCCAGCTTGAAAACTGATCCTGTTCTGTGGAGGGACCTTTGCTCCTGCAGGTGGAGTGCCTTTCTGTGGGGTGAAATGTAAACTGTGCCATACTTGGGCAGGGGCGGCAGTGCTGCCTGGTGACTGGCTCCAGCTAACAGTTCCTTTGTCAGCAATCCATCAGTGCCAGTCTGTCTCTTTGGCGTCTGAATAGCATCTGTGCTGAGGATTGGCTTCCTCACAGAGCAGAAATCAGCATGTGGCAGCTCTGGCTTAGGGTAAGAAAATTCAGGCTTTTGAAATTTTCTATCTATATTGTATATTCCTCTCTGCATACAAATTCCCTGGTGTTTATCTAGCTTAAGCTTTCAGAAACTTCTCTAGTTTCTGTCTTGTCAAGCTGTTCATCTTTCAGATGGATGTAGGTATTTATCTTAGAAATCGTCCCAAGTTGGTGGGGGCGAAAGAACCACATGGTAGAGGAAAAAACTCTGGAATTCAAGAGACAAGCCTGAATTTCCATCTTTGGTTAATGAGATAATTTAATAAACATTTATCAATGAGATGAGTCAGGCAACTCTCTGTAAAAGGAGATACAAAATGAACGTAAAACAGTCCTTGACCTCAGGAAGTTCACAACTTAGTGACAGCAGCAGGCATATAAATAGTGATAAAGATGAAAGCAGTGATGGAGCCCATGGTCCTCTGGGAACCTGAGGTGGAACGTCTGACTCACAGTGGATGAGAAGCAAAGGGAAGGATTCCTGGGGAAGGTGGTGCCTGAACTGGTTTCTGAAGGGTGAGTAGAAGTTTCCTTGACAAACCGAAGATGCGGAGGCACAGCGTAACAGAGCAAGAGAAAATAGAACAAAAACAGAAAAATCAGAAAAGCCGTTCGATATTTCTGAAGCCCAGAGTATATGTGGTGTGGGGAAGGAGGAAGTTAGAGCGTGAGGACCTTGTTTGTCACGTCAGGAAGCTCGGGCTTTGTCTAGAAGGTAATTGAGATCCCCCAATCAATAGTGAACAGAGGAGTGTCATGATCATATTTATGTTTTAGAAGGATTCCTAGTGTCAGTGTGGGGAATTGATTATAGAGTGAGCATGGTGGTAGGAAGAATATTTAGGATATTATTATCTTCAGGGCCTGAACTTAAGCAGAACAATAGTGACAAAAGTAAGTATAGGAACTTTCCTGGCGGCTCAGTGGTTGAGAATCCGCCTGCGAATGTAGGCGACACGGGTTCGAGCCCTGGTCCAGGAAGATCCCATATGCCGCGGAGCAACTAGGCCCGTGGGCTACAACTACTGAGCCTGGGCTCAAGAACCCACGAGCCACAACTACTGAAGCCCGCACACCTAGAGCCCGTGCTCCACAACAAGAGAAGCCACCGATGAGAAGCCCTCGCACCGCAACGAAGAGTAGCCCCCACTCACCGCAACTAGAGAAAGCCCACGTGCAGCAACGAAGACCCAACACAGCCAAAAATAAAATAAATAAATATTTTTTAAAAGTAAGCATAATAATTGAAAGGTATTTAGTTGATAGAATCATTGGCATTAGATTACCTATTGCTTAAAGAGAGTGAGAGAGAGGAAAAAGACAGGGAAGCCTTCAGGGGCCGGATATGCAACAAGGTGGATGGTGGTTCTGGGTCCTGAACAGGAAACATAGATAAGGAAAAGAAGAAGGAAGCAGGGGAGGGGGAAGACTTGAAGGTGATGAAAGAAGAGGAAGAGGAGGCATGAGTTTGGGGAGAAACAGTGAGCTCAGTTTTAGACCTGATGAATTTGATAAGTGTGAGGTGATATCTAGCAGGCATTTGGGGTATGAGAGGCCTGGGGGGGGAGATAACTATTTGAGAGTCATTGACATGGAAGTGACGAATAAGAAGGAAGTCGTGCAGAGAGAGTAGAGGGAGAGGGAAGAAAGATGCTGACAAGCCTGGGCTGTTTACAGTGGGGTGTCAAGGATGATGAAGGTCCTGGAAACTATTTAGCACAAAGAAATTTTGAAATAAGTGAGGTTTCCATTTAAGAAAAGAAGAATCAGGATGATTATTAAAATATCCAAATAATTATTTAAAAAAACATCTGGATGCTTTCACAGAATGAGGTAGAGGCTTTTGTCATGGATCTGAAACCAGGCTGCTGAGGAGAAATTGCAAAATTTGGCCCTATATATGGAAACACTTTTTGAACAGCTTTATTGAGATGTCATTGATATACAAAGAACTACACATATTTAATGTATACACTTTGGTGAGTATGAATGTGTGCAATCACTTGTGATAGTATCACCAAGATTAAGGTAAGAGACAGTTCCAATACCTCCCCAAGTTCCCTTGTGTCTCTTTGCTTTTGTTCTTGTGGTAAGAATACTGAACATGAGATCTATTCTTTTAATAAATGTTGAGGTGCAGAACACCGTCAAGTTAGCTGTAGGTACTCTGTTGTCCAGCAGCAATCTAAAACTTACTCATCTAACGTAGCTGGAGCCTTATACCCAGCGAACAACAGCTCCCATCTCCTTCACCTCCCAGCCGCTGGCAGCCACCGTGGTTTTCTCTGCCTCTCTCAGTTTGCTGGGACAGATACCTCATATAAGTGGAGTCATGCAGCCCTGTCCTTCTGTTACTGGCTTATTTCACACTCTTTGATGAATTCAAAGTGGTCCCACAAAACTACCTTGTGCAGTAATGAACTCTCCACTAATAGAATCATTTGCACGGAGAAGGATGACTGTCTACCATGGAAGAGGGAGAGCAGTGAATCCTTTACTTTCCCACTTCCAAACCATTTCAGGATATTCAATAAAAAGCACAAATTCCCAAAGCACCACTCTACAGCTACTGGACCAGGAACCTTCATGTATGTACTTTTTGAATAATTTTCCCTGGTGGCATTTATATTCCCAGATTACCACCAATTCATGGAACACTAAATCACTATTGTAAATTACTATTTGAAGACATTCTTGCATTTTGGGTGTGTATTTGTATGTGTGCACATGTGAGTGAGCCATGAAAAAATCAATTCCAAATTGTCTTCTAACCCTTCCAAAGAAAAACAATATTTTATCCTGAGTTTTAAACTTGCTTCCTTTGTATTCTCACACAGTGAATATACAATTTTTTTAAGTTAAGCAATGGCATACCCAGACTACACCAAAGTGGGTACACCATGCTGCTAAGGCCTATTTGGGGGTAAGATTCCTAAGATGGATACCCTCACGTCTCTGGAGACGCTGTCACTCTGCATCCTGTGACTTATAGATAATTAAACGCCTGTTTCCATGTTAACTGTCCCTACCCAGGGAGACCATGGGACTCAAATTCCTCTTCTGAAGTCTTCACCTTTCTCCATGTGGCTTCTCTAGCCAAGATCCTCTTACACCACAGCATCTTCTCCAAAAAGATCATTTCATATTGAAGTCCCTTTTCTGGGCTTCTAAAGTCACGTTTACTATAGCACGGGGCTCATACCTTAACTTGTGTCTTCTCTTGTCATCTAAAGCACAACCTCCTGAAGGAAATAAAGACTCTCAACCCTGCAGTACTCACAAATTCTGACACGGAACCAAATTCAGAGTAATCGATAGGAATTACTTATTAGTTGATTCCCAAGACTAGTATACCAGCAAATAATATATTGAAGCGGGTTTCTTCTCTTCTAAAATTGATAGAACATACTATTACTCCTTGATCTTGCAAACTTAAGGATGTTTGCCTGAATTTCCAATGGGAGATTGGGCCCGACAAAATAAATTGGAGATCACATATAAAAATGAATCATCTATATTTTTATTGAATACACATTTTCATGTTAAACATCTTTAATACTTTACATGCGTCCGTGCTAGCTTTAGAAATCAAACATGGTTTATGTATTCAATTTAAAATCTTTCACTGAAATCGATTTTTAATTTTCCTTTTAATCATTTAAATATTTAAAGATGTTGCCTTTGTTCTCCAAACTTCTTTTTATCATATTGGGTACGTCTACATAGGGAGTTTTGAGACAATGGGCATTTTTATTAACAGGCTGTTCCAAAACAAATGCATTTTTCAACCAGGCAAATGGATTTTCTAACCTCTAGTTTTGCTGTTGAATTCCATCAGGGGTGTAAGTGAGTCCTGTGTTAATATGTGCATGAGGAATCCCTGTTATTACTACAATAGAGAGTGATTCAAAATTGCCTTCTGTAATATGAGTGGGGCTTCTATGTCAGACGCTTGCTTTTGCTCAACCCACCTCCATGGTCTGGCATTCACCACTCTAATAAGTGATTAAATTAATGTGTAAGAATTCACTATATGTATATTGGGCTCTGGAGGTCTATCAGTGGAATCTTTCAAGTAGCTTCACTTCTCTCCTGTTGAGGAGTCTAAGTTGGCTTGGCATGGACTTCAAACAGACTTGGTTTCCAAATTCATCTCTTTCATTTATTAGTTTTGTGACTTGAGCAGTTTATTTCTTTGAGATTCAATTTCCTCATCTAAAATAATGTTTATTCTGCAGGGTTGATGTGCAGATCAGGGATAATATGTGTCTGGCTCATAGAGGGTCCTCGGTAAATGGTCACTCTTGGAAATGTCGATTTCCCATGAGAATGAGAAGCCTGAAGTAAAGAGATGCTGTGTGGACAGCAAGAGGAACCTCAAGTTATCCTTCGTCTATCTCCTTTTCTTGTTTTTAAGCATAAGTGCCTATCTTGTACCCGAGGGAACAGCTCTGTAGCCCCCTATGTGCCTAAAGCCTATATTGGTGTTCTGAAAGCAAAGGATGCTGATTTACCTGTGAACAATGAGTGAGATAACCACACTGTTTTACTAATAATGTGGATTCACTTTTGCTTCCAACAAAGAAGATCCTGTGCAAAGACACACCCTGGGCTGTGGATGTTGCTGTGGCCTCTTTCCAGCCCATGGATAGACCAGATACAGCCTGCACTGTTTCTACGGCCTGATCAGCTTTCTGTTTGGGGATGAGGTGGAGATGAGACATACAGGCAGACGGTGATTTCCGGGGTGCTGGGAAGGGTCCTCTGTCACATGTAAAACTACTCTGTATCCTCTTCCATTACTTGAAATAGGGAGACCATGCCTTTCCTTTCCTGGATAGAGGGATGCAAATGGTTCCATCCAATAGGGAATTTAGCTCTACCACGTCTTGTTCCTGTTATGCTCATTGTTCTTCTAAGGAGCAAAATTGTTATTTAGAAGACATTTCTTCCACCGCCTTCGGCAGCATTCCTTTTAGTGCAAATCATCTTCAATAGTCTCTTATTTTGTAAATTGACCCCATTCATTGAAGGAACACTTATTAAATGTCCACTATATCTGATCTTATTCATTCCCCACCACAATCCTCTTGGATGAGGGTCATGAGCTTTATTTTTACACATGAGAAAATGTTCACTCTAAGGTTCACTATGAGGTGGGTTTTTTTTTGCGGTACGCGGGCCTCTCACTGTTGTGGCCTCTCACGTTGCGGAGCACAGGCTCCGGACGCGCAGGCCCAGCGGCCATGGCTCACGGGCCCAGCCGCTCCGCAGCATGTGGGATCTTCCCGGACCAGGGCACAAACCCGTGTCCCCCGCATCGGCAGGCGGACTCTCAACCACTGCGCCACCAGGGAAGCCCCAAAGTCCATGTTCTTTACATTACATAATGATGCTATTTGCTTTAAGAGAAAATGAGATTCTCTGCTTGTTCACCCCTCTGACCCAACTTTATAATGATTTGCACTATTGAAATTTAGCTAAGTGACCAGAATATCTCAAAATATAATCTTTATTTATTGTATATCTTTTAAGCTGAAGCATTGGAATTATTAATTTTGACCATATGCCCAGCTTATATTTTTATTTATCAATATCCATAGAAAGTTTGGAAATATAGCATTGAGAAAGAGATCTCAGAAACATAGTGCAGTGGAAAGAGTTAAGACTTTGGAATTAAATATGCATCCATTCCAGTCTTTAGCTATTTGACCATAATCAGATTTCTTGATCCATCTAAGGCTCAAGTTCTTCATATACAAAATGGGAACAGTGGTAAATATCTCACATGGTTATTAAAAGAATTAAGCAAGGTATGAAACATAATGTCACAGGATCTGACACATTGAGACATGCATTAAATGATAAACCTTATAAAGGTCATCGCCATCCTGTTATCAATATAGTAGCTTAAACATGTGTAATGTTTATAGATAAATAACACTCAAATACTGTCCAAAATTTCCCTAATTCTCACTATGCTGTGTCTTATCTACCACTATATTCTTAGCCCTTAGCACAGTACTAAGTAAGTATAGTAAATACTGTCAGTTATATTCAGTTGAGGATAAAGCAGTAATTTAAGAGATCTAAACTTATGACCTAGGATTTTATGAGGCTGTCATCAATTTCAAATGTATGAAAGAAAAATTGGGGACTAGAAAATCTGTAAGGTTCTTACAAATGGTAAAACCAATTCTCCTTCCTTTGATCAATTTACCTAATGGCAAGGGAAACATGATGACTTTTCAAGAGTGAATTTGAGGTCACCAACTCTGTTAATATAAAAACCCTACTGTCTGACAGATGTAGAGTGAAATATGGATAATGTATGTGCTGCTGAAGCAGTCATCCAAGATGCTGAAGAGTGGTCTGATTCGTTAACCATCTCCAATGACGCGTGGAGAGAATGAGCTCGCTGGTCACACAGTTGAACAGAGTGCAGACCATGCTTGCCGGACAGGTCTGAACTGGGGTTTTGGTGACTCAAGAATGAATAAAGATCTATGGTATTTTCATATTTATTGTCCTCCAGTTATATTTTGTGCTCCAGGATTTTATCCTTGATTATACTTTGTAATGGACCTACGTGTACATACCATCTTTTCCTTAGCATATTGTATGTTCTTTGAGATAAGCAATTTTATATATTCCTCACACTTTTAGTGGAGTTATAATGAGACTGAAAACTTTAAAACAGGTATAATCTTTCCTATCTTATAGAATTTTTCTGAGGTCTGAATAAGCCTGAAATGTAAAACAGCCCAATGCCTGGCGGTTCAGCGAGTCAACAGTGTTGTTATTATTATTATTGCAATTATTAGTGTGCTAGCTAGATACTGAAGGTTTGACCCCTTCACTAAGTCATCCTTCTTAAAGATCTTAACAAAAGAGCAGAAATTAGGGAGGCATAAAATGAGGGTAACCATAAAGCATTATCTCCACTAATGATGTTCTCCTATTTTCTGTACTCCCGAGTACTTAAAGCCCTGGTTCTGTTTCAGCTTTAAATAAATTTAGAAATTAACAGCCCTCTGTTTGCCTCCTCCCAAAGGAATGTTTTCCTTTCTGATTTGAATCACTGAAATATTTGATAAGGAGGATGTTTTCTAGTAAATGAAGGCTCTGTTAAACAGAAGGGTAATTGCCACTCTCCCATCTTCCTCGAATCCCTCATGTGCATGAAATGTGACTGAAATGACTACCTTCTGATCAGATGTTCCCTGGAATCTAAGCTTCCTGGATTGTCTTACCTGTGCATATTTGAGACTTAGGTATGCACCAAAAGAACTTTGCCATGGAAAGCAATATATTTAGTATCGGCATGCTAGTAACTCACTTTAATTAAAATTTAACTCAACTCTAATAGAGAATGTGGTAAGGGAGATTTGTGGACCTTGTTTTATTTTAGAATCTACATATTTAAGCACTTCAGTGGAATTATCTAAAGGAGATGAACATAAAAAAGAGAGTTATAAAAACAGACCTGCAAACAGACCATTTTGCTGAAAAACTACATATGGAGAAATAAAAAAAATTATGGGAGGAGAATACTTTTTCTTCTATTACGTTTCCTCAGTTTATAGTAACTTGGTGCTCAAGTTACACAAAGGATTTTGCGAAATTTGCTTGCCGCATAGGTGTTGTAGGTGTTATTTATATCCATCACAAAGCACTTATTCCTTTCTTTCTATAGTGTTTTTGATACCATGGCAACAGGGGGTCATTCTCTAGCCCAGAATATCACGGGAGAATGCATTGCTCTTTTAATATAGTGAAATTCTCTTTAGGGACTGGTCCAGTCTCAAGAAAACCAATCCATGTTTTATCCAGACAATCTCTGTGTTATATCAGAGCACTCAGCTGTAAAACACTCCCCCGCCTCTTTCACTAGCATCTGCCTGGGAAGCAAGGACATTTTCAAGTAACTCTTCCCTGGGGTGAGTATCTGTAAATGGAAAGGAGAAAGAAATAAAAGACTCACTGAACTCTAATGGAAAGGTTTCCTCTTACAGAACCTAGAATAGGGACTGTGGTATAAATGATTCGGCTGAAGTTAATAACCTGAGGCACTGATGTCTTTTGGAGCTGGAGTCCCTCTGGGATAAGTCTGCTCCCACCCCTCCACAGGGTCACCCTCTGAGTGATTTCAGCTTGTTCTTTGGCACAGTCTCACACTTAATGTACATCCAGTAAAACCCCAGTGAAAAGCAGAATCTAGGAGGGAGGGTGGGCATTCAGGAAGTTTGGTGTTTTTGATTTACTGATGGAATAATACCCTCCAAGCCTTGTTATTGAAAAAATTTTAGGTTCTGGTATACATTTCCCAAATTAAGATGTAGTAGAACATTGTTATGGACATTAATTCTCATCACCTAGGACCACTGAAGGCGGTATTTGGAAGATTGCTGCAACACACAAATTACAAATTTTAGGTTCACTTTCTACATTATAGAGTCTGGTATACCTTTCCCAAATTAAGATGTAGTAGAACATTGTTATGGACATTAATTCTCATCACATAGGACCACTGAAGGCAATGTTGGGAAGGTTTTTGCAACTCACAAACTACTTGTCTGGCTCTCTTTCCTGGCCGCTTCCAGAGCTAAGACACCCTACTTTGCATCTATATGCTTAGTCCAGAGCAGATTCTGCTATCAATACTATTCTCTGTGATAGGTCGTTAGGGGCAGGGAGACCGGGGCAGGGTGGGGCAAGGCTTTTCCACACAGCCTAAAGGCAAAATCTGTGTTAGTTTCACTATAATTTGTTTTTCCCAAGTCCAGTGTTCCATCTTGTAGCCCAGAGCCTTAATCCAGTTTGCTTAGTTTTAAAGAACAATGATCTCATGCAAACACCCCAAATTGTAAAAATAAGAGTGAATTATGTAAAAATAAGAGTGAATTATCCAAAAACAGCATTCATCAGAAACCCCAGCAACTTCAGGGGCCTGTTACCCCCCTCACATCTTCGCCGCACAGCTTTCTCTTCCTAATGGCGTCTCTGCTTCTCTTTCTGAATCTATTTAGTTCTCTTCTCTTTACTGACTAGTGTCCTCCACTCATATTTTTTGCTGCTTTATAACCTCTCCCTGAAAATGGCTTGCCTTCTTCTTTACTCTTGGCATCCTTTCTGCTTCTCATTTCACCCTGAGCTAAATACTCTTCAACAGTTTCATTGTATAAATTTCTGATAATGATCTCACACTTTTTGTGTCAGGCGTCAAATTTCTAAGTAGTTGATGAACTTCCATTCCTGAGTTAGGTGTCTGTCCTTGATTCAATCAGTCATGGTTGGGTGCTAGAACAAAGGTGTGAGGTACTAGTACTACCCACGGTGATTCAATCCCTTTCTCTCCTTTGTCAGGGATGCCAGTGGCCAGTCCCCTTAGAAGGACCAATACATTGTTGACAGCATGAAGCACAATGAGCCATTCAACACAGGCTTGACGTACTTATTGCTGTGAATCTGGCCTCTTGAGTGTTAGTTTCCTCATCTGTAGGTAGGGTACTGACAATAGCTCAGGGCTCCTGTAAGGATTACAGATATAAGTGAGTAGGACAATGTTTTCCATTTTTAAACCAAGGATACAAGTAGTTACAGTAGTAGTATAATTAGTAATAACAGTTGTCTAATCTCAGCAGTAATGGCTGTGGTGATAACAGTAGCATTTTAGTAGTAATAGTTGTAGTATTAGAAATAAGAAATAATAGGAAGAGTAAGAATAGGTGAAAAGTATTTGTTTAGTTGTGGAGTTCTGTCCAGGGAGAGAAGCTGTGTCTTCTTTAGCCTTTGCTGAGTCCCTGCCTTAAAGACCTGGCCAGAACTTCATTTCTTGAGACTAGGTATGCAAGAAACAAAAATAAAGCTTACCAGAACTAAGAGGGGGCAGAGAATTAATTTATTTGTTTAAATAACTGAAGAGTCAGGGCATGGTCCTGGGTATAAACTTTATACCCATTAAACAGTCACTCCCCATTCATTCTTCCCCTCAGCTCCAGGCATCTACTAATCTGCCTTCTGTTTCTATGGATTTCCTCATTCTGGATATTTCATGTAAATGGAATCATACAATATGAGACCTTTTGTGACTGGCTTCTTTCACTTAGCATGATGTTTTCAAGGTCTGACCACGTTGTAGCATGTGTCAGGGCTTCATTCCTTTTGACGACTGAATTGTATGCATGTAATACATTGTGTTTATTCATTCATTCATTTTGAAGGCTCTCACTTTATTACTCTAATTTGGATTATAGCTAGAATATCCTGCCGGGTCTGCTGCATTGCTCAACCACACGAAACAATATTCACTTTTTATTCTGTATGAATAACACGCTACCCCCACCCCCAGAGTTACACAACACAGGGAATCTGCTCCTGAGCAGAAGCTTTATCATACCTTATCTCAAATGCATACTGATCATGCTGGCCACCTACATTCCTAAAGCCCATCTTTGATCATACCATCCCCTATTCAAAACCCTTTGATGATTCTTTTTCACTTATGTGCTAACTAAAATAACAATAGCTATAATGTACTAAATTCTGGATATATGCCAGGCATTTTTCCTATACTCTTTACGTGAATTATCTCATAATTCTCATAACAAACATATAAAGTAAGTATTCTTCTTCCCATTCTATAAGTGAGGAAACTGAGTCACAGCATAATTTAGATCTTTTCCAGGGTCACACAGCAGGAAAGTGCTGGCAGAACTCCAATGGCAGAAAGACCCTAAGGTAATTTCCTATGATCCCAACCTTTTCCTTGAGTGCTGATTGGACCTGTGACTTGTTTTTAACAAATAGAATAAAGCAAAAAGTGAAGGCATGTCATGTCCGTGATCACCTCATATTGTGTAAGTCTCTGCTTAGTGTACTTGAGCTAGAGACGCTCCTTGATGAAGTAATTGGTCATGTTGGAGAAGCACGTATGGCAAAGAACACTAGACAGCCTCTAGGACCTAAGGGTGTCCTCTTTCCTCAAGTCAGCAAAAACCGGGGACCCTTAGTTATACAGCCACAAGGAAATGATTCTGCCAACAACTAAATGAATTTTAGAAGTAAATTCTTCCTCAATCAAGCTTTCAGATGAGAGCACAGCCTGGAGGACACCTTGATTATAGCTCTGTGAGACCCTGCAGAGGACTCAAGTAAGTCATGCCCAGACTCCCGACCCATGGAGACTTGAGCTAACAAATGTGTGCTGTTTTAAGCCACTTGGTTCATGGCAATTTATGACACAGCAATAAAAAATTAACACAGATTTTAGTACCTGCAAGTGGGGTGCTGCTGTAACAAATACCTGAAAATGTGGAAGTGGTTTTGGAACTGGGTAGTGGGTAGAGGCTGGAGGAATGTTAATAAGTATGATAGAAAAAGACTCAAGTGGGGCTTCCCTGGTGGCGCAGTGGTCGAGAGTCCGCCTGCCGATGCAGGGACACGGGTTCGTGCCCCAGTCCGGGAAGATCCCACATGCCGCGGAGCAGCTGGGCCCGTGAGCCATGGCCGCTGAGCCTGTGCGTCCAGAGCCTGTGCTCCGCAACGGGAGAGGCCACAGCAGTGACAGGCCCGCGTACCGCAAAACAAAGAAAAAAAAGACTCAAGTGCTTTGAACGGACTGTTAGTAGAAATGTACACTTGGAGAACACTGCTGGTTAGGACTCAGAAGGAATGAGAAGCATGATTTTGGAAACTGGAGGAAGAAGCATACTTGTTTTGCAGTGGGAGAAAGCATAGCAAAATTGTCTTTTTAAGTTACGTATATGCAGAACTTGTAAGCAATGAACCTGGATATACAGCTTAGGAGACTTATGACTCTTGCAAGTTTATCTTGAACTATTGAACTAAATTTTCCACAGTGAGGTTCCTTTCATCTACCAACCCAGTGTGTTCCAGACACATGCAAAACTTTCAGGTTCCTGAATTGCATCTGCACATCCCTGCCTCTGCACCTTGGAATATTTTTATTTATTTTTTCCCCTTAGAATTCTCTTCCCTTTCCCCATAATTCCCCATCCTTCAAAGTACAGTGCAAATGCTCTCTCAATACCAAATCGTCTGGCTGGAATTATTTTTATCTGTTCTGTATAATTTGGTCTCAGTAACTCTGCTGGGGGTCAGAGTTCAATGCTTACATGTTGATTGTGCCTGCTAGATCATAACCTTCTTTTGTGTGTGTGCCTTTCTTTTTAAAAAAATTTAAACTGCTTTATTGAAGTATAATTACATACATATTTTAAAATTAATTTTTATTGGAGTATAGTTTATTACAATATTGTGTTAGTTTCAGGTGTATAGCAAAGTCAATCAGTTATACATATACATACACTCTTTTTCAGATTCTGTTCCCATATAGGTCATTACAGAGTATTGAGTAGAGTTCCCCGTGCTATACAGTAAGTCCTTATTAGTTATCTTTTAATATACAGTAGTGTGTATATGTCAATCCCAATCTCCCAATTTATTCCTCCCCCACTTTCTCCCTGGTAACCATAAGTTTTTTTTCTACATCTGTGACATACATATTTAAAGTATACAATATGACGAGTTTTGACAAATGTATATATATGTGAAATCAACATCATAATGAAGATAATGAACATATCCATCACTCAAAACTTTCCTCATGTCCCTTGGTAATGGCACCCTCCTCTGACTTCCCATCCTACCTTTCAAGGGAAATCAAAGCATGATTTTTTGCCACTAGATTAGTTTGAATTTTCCAGAATTTTATAAAAATGCAATAATATAGTCTTTACTTTTCCTCCTCAGCATGATTATTTTGAGATTCATCCATGTTGTTGTGTGTACCAATAGCTTGTTCTTTTTGTTGCTGTGCAGTGTGATACTGTCTGGTTTTGTCACTGACTGTTTATGTGTTTAACTATTGATTCATATTTGGGTTGTTTCTAGTTTTAGGTTATTACAAATGAAGCTGTTATGAATTTTCATGTACAAGTTTTTGTATGAACATATGTTTTTATTTCTTTTGAGTAATTTCCTAGGAGTGGAATGTTTACATCATATGGTAGGTGTATGTTTAATTTTTTTTTTTTTTTTTCTTTTGCGGTACGCGGGCCTCTCACTGCTGTGGCCTCTCCCGTTGCGGGGCACAGGCTCCGGACGCGCAGGCTCAGCGGCCATGGCTCACGGGCCTAGCCGCTCCGCGGCATGTGAGATCTTCCCGGACCGGGGCACGAACCCACGTCCCCTGCATCGGCAGGCGGACTCTCAACCACTGCGCCACCAGGGAAGCCCTATGTTTAATTTTTAAGAAAGTATAAGACTATTTTCCAAACTGACTGCTCCCTTTTTACATTCCTGCCATTAGTGCATAAGTACTCCATTTCCTCCATATTCTCGTCAACCCTTAATCTCAGCCATTCTAATAGGCGTGAGGTAGAACCTCATTTTGGTTTTAATTTGCATTTCCCCAATGGCTAATGAAGTTGAGTATCTTTTAATGTGCTATTTTCCCAGTAAAGTGACCATTCAAATCTTTTGCTTACTGTTTTATTTGGGCTGTTTTCTTATTATTAAATTTTGAAAGTTCTTTATATATTCTGGGTACAAGTCCTTTGTCAGATATATGCTTTGCACATATTTTCTCAGTCTGTGGCTTGCCTCTTCATCTTCTTAACAGTGTCTTTTCCAAAACAGGTTGTTTATTTTATTTTTTAAATTTTAAACTGTCCTTCATAGCCTATGGCCACTATCCAAAACTCCATTGCTTCATATATTATTTTGGTCTTTTGCTTGTTTCAGGAAAGAAGGTGAATTCAGTCTGTGTGTTATTGCATCTTGGTCAGAAGTAAAAGTTCTCAATCATAAACTTGCTGAGCGTAGAGAATAGATTTTTGATTATCTGTGTCCTCCTCCATATGTAGTAAATTATCTTGTACATAGTAAAAGTCCAAAGTAAATGTTTGTTAAATAGTTGAAATTAGTTTAAAAAGTAAAAACAAATGTAAATCTCCTGTCTCAGGTTGTTTTTGTATCTATAACAGCTTTCTCTTGAAAGTAGAGTGCAGTAAAATGAAAATTCAGCTTAGTTCAAAACACAGAGCAGATTTTTATAGCTGCAGAGGATTTTATTTTTTTGCTTGTAATTAATGAATAAATATTATTATTTTACTGCATAAAAATCAATGACAAACTAAACAGCCTTCATGGAACTTTGTATTGCTAGTGACAAACAAATCGCTCTTTAATAAGTCTGAATATTCTTTATAATTTTCTTTTGTCAGCAGTTTTTTTCTAATTTACTAACTTTTCAGTACGAGAAATACAATAAGAGTTTTAAACTTTTTACTCTTTAAAATTTATAAATATTCAATCATATTGACCTATTTGTTGAATTGAATTGGTTTGTTGTCATATGACACACTTAAGATCCTGGAGAGCATATTACAAACCAATCTTTTATTATTATTGGAATTAAAGACGGAAGTTTGAACTCTGACTTTTCTTTTTGTAATATTTTTTGGAAGGGATGTAACGAAATATAGGGTAATACTTAAACTGTACATTGCCTTTCAGGTAAGTCTATTCAATAAATGACATGTATTTCAAGTACTCAACATTGATCTAGCACATGGAAGATACACAAAGATGGTAGTGGTATTTATTATTGTTGTTGTCGTTGTTGTTATGCTGACTTGAGCTGCTGTAATTCTATTAAACTTAAGCACACATTTTGCTTTCACTTTGTGCTGTGACTGGGCTGGCACTGTTGATCTCACACAAGCTGTGTCCTCTTTCTGAAAAATTTGTCCCTTTCTTCTGGTTAATTTCAATACTTCCTTCAGCTTTCAGATTAAGTGTTGCTTCTGGAGGATACCTTCTCTAATCACTTAGCCTAGGTCAGATTCCTTTATTTAAGCAAATAATCATGTTCTTTAACTTACTTGGTAATAATAGATTTATTAATATGATCATCTGATTAATAGCTCTCTTGTCCACTAAACTGCAAGCTTCAGGAGAGCACAAGTCTGTTTTTCACATACTACAGTGCTTAGCACATAGTAGATAATCACTAAATATGTTCTGATGTGAAAGTAATGAAAGTAAATAATAAAAGGTTTATGATAAAATTCCACAGCACCCAAAAGCTACTCACAGAAAGCAGGCTTATCTTTGTCAGTTATTTTGTGTAGTTTCTGTAAGCTGACTTACTGGGGATGATTAGCTCGACTAGCTTGAAGCCAAGATTGGAGTGCATGGGCGGCTTTGCTTAGATTTGGGGTTCTTTGCAAAATCCTCCTTAACTGGGCTCTTTGATAGCTTTTCTTCATTTCCTACTCCCTTCACTAACACCGTATTTTCCCCTTTTCTCTTTGCAGCTTTCTGGGCTTGGAAATTTGTTTGGATCAATGGATGGCTGAATGTCCAGGAAAACTGGTTGTCTCAAAATATATTACAAAGCAACAGTAATCAAAACACGATGTTACTGGCATAAAAACAGACAGGTAGACAAATGGAACAGGATAGATAACCCAGAAATAAATTGACAGATTTATAGTTAGCTGATCCTTGACAAGAGTGCCCAGAACGCAATTGGCAAAGGATAGTCTCTTCAATAAATGGTGCTGGGAAAACTGGATAGCCACATGCAGGGGGATAAAATTGGATCTTTACCTCATACTACATTCATAAATCAGTTCAGAATGGATTAAAAGCATAAATGTAAAACTTGAAAATATAAAACTACTAGGGAAAAGTATAGGGAAAAATCTTCTTGACACTGATTGTTTTTAAGAAACGTGAATCCCCAAAGCACAGCAAACAAAAATAAACAGACAAGCGGGATTGCATCAAACTAAAAAGCTTCTGTGCTGCAAAAGAAATACTCAACAGAGTGGAGACAACCTACAGAATGAGAAAAAATATTTAAAAACCATACATCTGATAAGGACTTAATATCTGAAATATATAAAGAACTCAAGTAACTCAACAGCAAAGAATTAAAAATCCAATTTAAAAATTGGCAAAGGACCTGTTTAGACATTTCTCAAAAGAAGACATATGAGTGGTCAACAGGTACATGACAAGGTACTCAAAGTCACTGATCACAAGCAAAATGCAAATTAAAACCACTAATCCAAAAAAAATATATGCACCCTGATGTTCATTGCAGCATTAGTTACAATAGTCAAGATATGGAAGCTACCTAAGTGCCCATCGATAGATGAATGGATAAAGAAGATGTGGTATAATATATATAATGGAATATTACTCAGCCATAAAATGAAATCTTGCCATTTGTGACAACATGAATAGATGTAGAGGGTACTGTGCTAAAAGTAATGTCAGACAGAGAAAGACAAATACTGTATGATTTCAGCTATATGTGAAATTAAAGAGAAAAATGTACAAATGTAACAAAACAGAAAGAGAGTCATAGGTACAGAGGAAAAACTGGAGGTAGCCAGAGGGGAGCATGGTGAGGGGAGGCGAGAAGTAAGCGATGAAGAGTAAGAGGTACAAACTTCCAGTTACAAAATAAATGAGTCATGGGTATGAAATGTATAGTGTGGGAATATAGTCAAGAATTATGTAGGGCTTCCCTGGTGGCGCAGTGGTTGAGAGTCCGCCTGCCAATGCAGGGGACACGGGTTCGTGCCCCGGTCCAGGAAGATCCCACATGCTGTGGAGCGGCTGGGCCCGTGAGCCATGGCCGCTGAGCCTGCGTGTCCGGAGCCTGTGCTCCGCAACGGGAGAGGCCACAACAGTGAGAGGCCCACGTACCGCAAAAAAAAAAAAAAAAAGAATTATGTAATGACTTTGTATGGTGACAGATGGTAGCTAGACTTACTTTGGAGATCATTTTCAAATGTATAGAAATATCAGATCACTGTATTATATGTGAGAAAATAACATAGTGTTGTAGGTCAATTATACTTCAAAAACAAAACAGACAAAAAAATAAAAATAAAAACTCATAGAAAAAGAGATCAGATTTATGGTTACCAGAGGTGGGGAGTAGGGAGGGGGGAACTGGATGGAGGTAGTCAAAAGTACAAACTTCTGGTTTTAAGAGAAATAAGTACTAGTGATGTAATGCAGAACATGATAAATAGAATTAACAGTGCTCTTTGTTATATATGAAAGCTGCTTAGAGAATAAACCCTAAGAGTTCTCATCAGAAAAAAATACTTTGTTTTCTTTTTCTTTTATTTTGTATCTATATGAGATTATGAATGGTCACTAAACTTACTGTGGTCATCATTTCTTGATGTATGTAACTCAAATCTTTATGCTGTACATCTTAAACTTATACAGTGCTGTATGTCAATATATCTCAATAAAACTGGAAGAAAAAAAGAAAAATTAAAATGTATATAAAAATATCATGTGCACTTTAAATATATACAATATTTATTTGTCAGTTATACATCAATAAAGCTGGAAAGAAAAGAAAAACTGAGGCTGTAGAGGTAGACAGTGGATACATGCCATTTAAGACTAGATTGATCATGCTGAAAGCCATTAAGAATAGTTTATCTTATAGGTGGTAGAGAGTCAATTGTAGGATGATTCAAATAATGGTTTTATTAAAAATTAGAATAATAATGATAACAACTGAGATTTAGTAAGCTTGTACAATGTGCAAAGTTTTATTCTGGAAGATTTACTTGCACATCTTCTGTAATTCATCAACATCCCTATATTCATGTAAAGCTAATTTTCATAATTATACATATTTTACAAATGAAGAAACTGAAGTTTCAAAATATTGTAATTTCCTTAAGACACATAGCCAGTTAATGGCAGAGCCAGGGACATGAATGCAGTGTTACACAGTCCAAAAACCAGTCACCTTAACCCCACACTCTAGGATGCAGTGTGAAAAAAAAAAGAGGGAATACATTTCCCTTATACTCTGATAATCTAAATATTGGCACTTCCAGAGTAGCAGTTACTTTAAATGTCTTGATTTTATTTTTATATTTTTTGGAAGAAAGTACAGATGGAAATTTCCATGGACACGTAATACAAGTCCTCACAAACTCAACAGAGACAATTACGTGATGAACAGTCACATGAAGTTAATAAAAGCTTTTTGATCATTTTGGTGATCACTTAAGATGTCAGAATTGGTTATGAGCAAATAAATGTAGACATTAGACTTTGTGTTCCCTTGCCCACTTGTTCAGCAAAATCAACCATAATTTCTGAAAATTAAAAAACGGGGTCAGCATTATTTATACTAAAACAAAACTGGAAAACATCTTGAGGTCCTTTAAAAGGAATTGATTAAATAAGTTGTAGTATTGCTATGCAATGAAATAATCTACAACCATTAAAAGACTGTTGTAAACCTTTAAATGTTGGCTTTAAAAAAGTTAAAATTATATTAAGGGAAAAAGCAAATCATAACATGGATGCAAACATGTTTATACATGAGTGTTTCATACACAATGTCTGGACAGTGGCTATCTTTAGTGGGATTGAGGTTGGGAACAGGGTGAAAGAACTGTATTAATTTCATACCATTCTCTGCTACCTGATTTGATTTTTTTTTATAACAAGCACATATTACTTTTGTAATAACAATTTAGAAACTTTATTTTCCTTAGAGAAAAACTATGCAAGTCCCTCTATCATTTTCTACATCCTAAGACAAAGCATAGAAAGAAGCTTAGATCTCTTTATTACCCTGCCAAAGTGTTTACAGACTTTATTAAAGACAGAAGCAATATAAATATTTACAAGCAAAACTCTTATAGCCATGTTATGGAGAAAAGACTATTTTTTGTATGACTCATATTGAATTATCTAAAGCATAAAATAAAAATGCAGGCTTTCTATACAACCCACAAAGTAATGAAAAAGCCACGGGAATGTATCTTTATTGTAATTTTGAAAAAAGTGGTATTATAGTGGGAAATGAGAATACTCTACAGCAGCGGTTTAATTTAGTTTCCTTAAGGTAGTGATAAAGTTCTTTAAGAAACTTTGTAGATGTTTTCAGTTTAAACCTCATGTAGAATTCTACTGATGTATTGGTGTAGACATAAGGTTCTTTCAAAATGAGAAAAAAGCTTTTCCTATGTTTTTATGGTAATTCATTCTGGTTACAATTACTGAAACAGTGTTTGTGAATAACCATTTTCTTCAATTAAAAAGAATTGTTCAAAAAACAGAATTGTTCTAAATTTGAGTGTGGCTAATTAACTAAAACTTTGGAATCTGTTTTGGAGGAAAATTTGACTCAATGCTCTTAATGTTTTTTTGGCCAAGCCACGCGGCTCGTGGGATCGTAGTTCCCTGACCAAGGATCGAACCTGGGCCCTTGGCAGTGGAAGCTCAGAGTCCTAACTACTGGACTGCCAGGGACTTCCCAATGCTGTTAATGTCTACATAGCACCTTCCATTATCCTTGGTTTACCACAACGTTGAAGGGATTCAGTTTTCTCAGATTTCATTGGAACATATGATTCTTCCTTTCAAGGATCAAATAAAAAGTTCTTAGTCAATGATGACTCTAGAAAATTATGATTAAGCTTGCTTTTTCGAATAACTCAATTTATTTTAATAATACAAATAAATGAATCACATGGCTTATCGCCTGCAATTATTTAGCTTCTTTCTTAAGATTCATCTAGGTTTCAGATGTAAAGAAAGCATTCTCTCTAGGTAAACCCTAGCCCTGGGTACACAGCCTGGCAAGCAGAGCAGAGACTGGATTTCTGCCTTCACTCTCTTTTTCACCTTAGCACATTAGGGCAGTGCACAGCCTGCAAAATCTTACTCAGCGGCCCTGGGTTAAATAACAAGTGAAAGAGATTTGCCTAAAAAGAGTAGTTAGAATGAGAAGGGTTGTCTGCCGAATGAGGGCTAAGGAAAACCAAAGTTTAAGTGGTGGGAAAAAGGAGGTGTTTGCCCACAAAAAGATTTAGAAAGACCAGTCAGGGAGATTAGGGGGAAAGTGTTACGGAACCCGAGAAACACCAATATTCAAGGAAGAGTTTCAGATAGTGTCAAAAGCTGCAGAGGAGGCAAGTAAAATGAGATGGAAAAGGTCCCATTGAATTTATCAACATTATACTAACAAAAACTAATTAATTACATTAGCATTAAAACCCTTTTGATCACCATTTATTACTTGTAGATTAAGAATGCTAATAGGGTCTTAAAAGGCTAGTGTCTGAGTCATCAGTATGAATACCGCTGCTTTTCTTGGACACTGGCTGTGTTGAAATGTACAGTTTAATAAAGACTTATAAACATAAACTACACAAATATTGGATGATGAAGTCTGAAAAATAGCTACCTCTTATCTGGCTTCCTCTGTATGCTAGATACTCTACATGCTACCATATTTCAACCTCACAGCAACATTATGAGGTAGATATCATTGTATAAATTTTACAGATAAGGAAATGGAGATTCAGAGTTGAGTCACTTGTTCAAGAATGAATAGAGGTAAGTGAGTGAATTAAGATTTTGTCCCAGGTCTGATGATTCCACAGTCCACACCTTTTCCTCTGTCACTGTACCTGCAGAATTCTAAGCTTCTATTTAAACACTCCTTGCCTCTGGTATTCACTCCTGACTATCAAGCAGCTACCAGCTGACTGCAGGGTTTCATTGTTGGATGTGCACCCAGGGACCCCATGTGAACCTCAGCATGTCCCCTCCCTGAGAAGGTCATTTCGATGGCACTTTCTGAGATACCCAGCCATGGCTTTCACATTTCTGCTTTTTCCCCCACAGCCCTGTTCAATACTCCACTGCTTTGGGCACTTCTGGCCTGCTTTGTGGTTATAGCTTTCTTCTGGCTCCCTTAAAGATGTGGTTTACAGCTTTCTTTCCATTCCCCTTGTTGGTTTTACATGATTTATAAGAGGTGAGGGGAAAGGCTGCTTTCACAGTAACATTTTTAAAACTTATCCTCTTCTTGAAACTTTCTTCACTCTCCTCCGTGGCCACCTCTGTTACTTGTTGCTTCTTCTTGGTCGCCTTTGCTCGATTTTCTTCCTTCTTTTTCAATCTATAACTGTTGGGATAGTACAGGATTCAATCTTTAGAGCTTCTCTTCTCCTCCTGTGCTCACCTCCAGTCCTAAGACTTGATATTGCTGATGTTTCGCAAATTTGATTTGTCTTCCTAACCTCTCCAAAGGAGCCTCAAATTCATATGCCCATCTGCCTACTTATCACTGTCATTTAGGTATCTACTAGGCATCTCAAATTTATCATGTCCAAAACTCAGCTCCTTTTTAAATTTCCCTGTCAGTCTTAGAGCATCACCATTTTTACCCAGTTGTTTCCCATCACATTAAAGAAATAAATCCAAGCCACTGGTCAATAAGGTCCTTCATGATCTGGCTCTTACCTCATTGACTCATCTGCTACCCTCTTCCTGACCCCTTCTGTTCCAGCAATGCCGGCCTCCTTGCTGATCCCTGAGAAACATCATGAGCTCCTGCTTCAGCCCCTTTACACCTGCTGTTTCGCCATCTTGGAACACTTTTCTCCTAACATTTGCCTGACTGTCTCTCTAACTTCAGTTAAGATCACATTTTTTTCTTACAGGGGACTTCCCTCTCCATCCTATAAAAATTTGCCACTCTGATCAAACTCTATCCTCTTAATTTACTTTATCATTTTTACAGCGTGTATACTTAGTACCCAAAAAGAAAAAAGGAGAAACGGGAGGAAAAGGAGAGAACAAAACCCCAGACACAGTAAAGAAGGGTAAGAGAAGAAAGGAGGGGAGATCAGAAAGTAAAATGATACACTGAGGAACGATCTAGAATAAAGAAAAAGAAAAGAGGGGAAAAACTATAGACATAGCTGATGTGGTCTCAGAGGCTGTCCCTGGGTTTTACACAGTTTGAGAAATGACTGATCTCTGATTAAAAATCTCCTCTGTGCTGCCATGCTGCCTTACTGTAGCACTTGCAATGTCTTCCTAGACTGTGAGCAATTTGGAGACAGTGGCTTCTTCCCTGACAGCTCCGTCTTAGCAGTGCCTGGCACACCCTCAGCTCTATAAATGTGTCTTGACTGAATGGATAAACAGAGTGCCACCAGAGGCATCAGAGAAAGGAAAGTATCAACTCTGTTTAGAAAGAGGCAGGGGACGGTTGTGAAAGGCTTCTTAGAGGACACAACTTTTCAGCTGAAATTTGAAGATTAGTAAGAATTTGCTAAGTGTGCATTGGATACTTTGGAATGGAGGTGGGTTTATAATGATAACAAACACTAATATTTTTGAGCATTACCACCATGCAGGTGCTCTTCAAAGAACTGTAGGTAAATGTGCTCATGACGTCCTTACAACATACAAGGGAGGTGTATTTAAGGGTGGTTGTCATTGTATAGATTAGGGAACAGTAGCAAGGTAAGGTTCCCTCGTGTGCCCAAGGTCACACAGCTGGAAAGTGGTGGAAGGAGGCTTTGAATCCCGACTGTGAGCAATGTGAGTGATATTATTTACTCTAAATAGACTAAAGCATGCCCTAGGAAAAGCAATCCACAAAGACAACAGGAGCCATTATATAAAGCTATGTTGAGCCTTACAGATAGTAAAATGGATGTCATAAATTATTTCTGCCTCCGAGAAGAGGCAAGTCTCTTATCAATTTAGTGAGCTTAGGAAACAATGGAATCACGTGTCATCTTATCTGATTACATGTACCTGGTTCCAGCTTTTAATGTCCCTCCCAACCCCATTCCTAAGTGCTTTTCTTCCAGAGGTCACTGAACCAAGCATAAATTGAAGATCTTTGGGGAAATATATGGAAAATAGAAGCTAAGCTACCTTTTCTAATGCTTCCAGAAACCCTTATGGAAAGAACCATTATAGGAATTTGACATTAATCACCAAGTTTCTCCCTAGGGTCACGATTGTCAAATTCTTGCAACAGCTCTCCCAGTAACTCTCACCCTAGTGGTCCAACCCACTTCCATTTCCTTCGCCCACTGCCAAACCACCATAGCCAAACCCAAGACTTCTTGTCCACTAAGGCATAATTGCATATATGTATATTTCCGTTGACCTTAGAATAGTATCTTCCCTCTCCCTCCCAAGTTAGACGTCACTGCTTTTCATGATACAGCACTAAACTCTCCAATCATTCACTGGCGTGAGGACAAGGGCATGATCTGTGGTGACAAATAGACCTGGGTTCCAAGTTCAAATTTCCCCTAACTATGTTACCTTGGACAAGTCAACTCACTCCTCTGAGCCTCAATTTTCTCACCTGCCGAAAGGAGATTATCATAAGGGTGAAATAAGACTTCTCATCTATGGGCCAACATATGGTAGAAATGCAATCAATACTAATTATCTTCATTCCTTTAAGATATGTGTGTGCAGTTTTCAGCTAACAAATCCTGTATTTAATATTGTTTTACGGAGGAACGTGATATGAAAGGAGATGGTAAAGTTTAGTGCAAACCTGAGTAATGACTGCTATAAATCTGGGTTCTATTTTTTTAAGTTTTATTCAAAGTACCCAAAAGGAAGAAAATTCATCGGGAGGAACTTTATTACCCATTAGTAAGGCAAAAGGGGATTATCCTACTTGCCAATGACTATAACAATTATGCCCCAAATCATTAAATTATATTGCTGAAAGTCACAATGAAAAGATCCCTAACTCTGAAACATAGAACACTACAAAATTCTCACAAAAAAATTAAAGGGACCTATTCTCTCCTGAAAGGGCATGCATGACTACCACATGCCTGCAAATGTGCTTTTCTGGAAGTTGCAGCTGTGCTTACTGTGGGAAGGAGACATGTCTGAATTACAGCCACTAAGAGCAGTCCTGGGGGGTGGGAATAAGTGGCCCCTTCGCCACCCAGACAGAACCCTAAAATGTGATGCTCCCGTTCGTGGTTTCAACAGCATACCCAGTTAGGTCCTCAGCACCTCAAATTCGGTAGTCCAGAGATGACCTGGCTTGGGGAGGCTGACTCACGGTAACAAAACTTATGACACTGATGCATAAAACCAAAAGGACCGCTTTGTGGCATCCTGAGAAATGTGATTGTCAGTTGTAGAAGACATTTTTTTAGTCCTGGCCAGGTTAAAATTTCCCAGTAATCAAGTGAGGTAGGAAATCAGATAAAAATCAGATGGTTGCTTAGCATGTAGGGAACAAATTCTCTTAGTCAACAAATATTTATTGAGACTCCTATTTGACATACAGTATATTATATTCTAAAGTTACAACAGGAAAGAGTATAATAATAATAATAATAGAATAATAATAATAGCTGCAGTAATAATTGCAATCACAATATATAAGTATTTACTCATATAGTGCTTACTCTGTGTCAGAAACTGTTATGAGTGCCTTATATATATTAGCTCTTTTGATCCTCATAATGGCCTAATAGGTCATGGCTATAATCATCTCCGGTTTTCAGACGAAGAACCTGGAACACAGGAGGTGAAGCTATGATTTCTGCATGTAAAGAGATTACAGTCTAGTTGACAATGTATAAAGTAAGCAAGCGATTCAATCTAATATAGTAACTGCAGAGGTGAGGTAGGTGCTGGTGCTCTGGGGAGACATGAAGGGGCATCCAGGCCAGGGCTGAGGGATCAGGGAAAGTGGTACCCACGTGGAGGTTGAGGAACACATGAGAGGCTGTCAGGGAAGGGAGGGAAGAAGGGGCACCGTAGAGGAAACAGGCGTTTGTGCCGTGTGGCAGGAGATTATCTCAGGAGGGGAGAGCAGATCTGAAATGACACTGCAGGACTTGGCACGAGCCAGCTTATGAGGCCTTTTGAGCCATGTCAAGGCATTTGAATTTTATACTGAATATAATGAGAAATCATTGAAGGGTTATAAGCAGGAAAGTCACATAAAATTTATGATTTAGAAAGATCTTTCTGGCCTTCGTATATAGAACGATTGGAAGGGAGATTGGGGTGGAGTGGGCCTGGGGGCAGGGAGATGTTGGCAAGCTGCTGCATGAGAAATACTGGGGCTTGCACTGTGGCCATGGCCAAGGGAAGGGTGGAAGTGGTCGCATTTGTGTCATTCATATGGCGGAGCTGATGGAAGATCAGATCAGTGAACTCAAAATGAGGAAACTTTGGCAAGTTATCAGGAAATGCCGGAGCATCAAGCTCTGAAGTGTCTGTGCCTGCGTTGGGGGTTTATCTTCCTGATAGAGTAGAGATACCCACGTCCCCATCAGCCACAGGGACCCCTCTCCTAGAGGCAGCTCCTCAGTGACTTCGCTTTTGCTGTGCTTTGGAGGCTACCGTGCCTTTCTGATGAGAGGTGGATACCTTCAGTTAGCCAGGTCCTTCACCTGGGAAGCATTCCACTTCCTCAAGGTGGTGCTGCATGAGTCAGCCAATTCCCATTTTGTGTTGGTTTCACAGTGTAAGTCCCAGAAGACAAGCCTATTCTCCTTTCCAAGTTACTTGGTGTCTCCTGCACACCCACTCTCATTATCTTGGTTTCACAAAGTAACCTCCAGAACCTTCACAGTATGATCTCTGCAACGAGATGGTGAGTGGGGAAGTTGGATGGGGCAGGGGTAATCTGAAAAATGAAATAATTTCACAAGTGATATGAATGGTTAGTGGCAGGGCCAATGCTCAAATTCCAAAGCCTTTGCTCATTTTATCACTCTGTAGTATTACGTTGCTTGAGTGAAGTCTTTAGAATCATCTCCCAACACGTCAGTTGAATGAGAGCTATGCACTTAGCAAGATCACATTTCTTTGTGTAATAAGGGTTTATTATGTGTATAAATGTATATATGTATACACACACACACACACACACACACACCCCTAAGTAAGCTCTATGACGGTGGAGACCATATTTGCATATTTGTCTCATTCATTGTTGCTCATGTCATTTTTTTCATGAACAATGGTCCCTATTCTAAAGGAGGTCGCATGATAATCAAGCACCATGACTGAGGTCTGTACCGATGCTGTGGTCCCTTTGCTTGGACAGTGAACTCTTCAAGGAGAGGTGTATGCCTTCCCATCTCATTCTCTCTGTGGTGCCAGCTTAAGGTAGGCCTCAGATCGGTGCCCCATGAATCCACCTGACTTAATTCATCTTCCTCTCCAAGTCCATGGACTCCAAGTCCTGACCTCCCTGCTCTGAATACAGATAATCTGATATGCTCCAGGCATGTATTTTTCTTTTCCGTCTCCCTATTTGATAGGAAAAGGTTACAGGCCCTCAGCTGCCATTCACCCTATGACAACTCCCTGGCAGTCTCCTACCTGTCTGTCACCTCCCACAGCCAGTGATATTTATCAGATTGGATTCCTAAAATGTTACAGAGACAAGTAATAGGAAATGTCTGTTTGCTTCAGCCATGGTGAGGCTGTGTCTGCTGCAGTTAAAATTTGGGGACGTGCCACAATCCAACCCACAGAGATCCTGAGTCATCTCAAAAAGCACTTCAAGCTAGAACTAAATGAAAGGGAGCCATCTATATGGGGCAGGGGTCTTCTTGGAAGGCTCCCTGGATAAGGTTCATAGACCCCAGTTCATGGTCATGTGGTCTCTCAAATGTCGGGGAGAGTAGGTACAGCATCTACCTAGAGGGCGGCATGATTGGTTCATGTCTGATACCTTCACGTGTGTTCAGCAAGGCCCTTACTCCTCTCCGCCTCTGATTCCCTTTATATTGGGTTGGCCAAGAAGTTTGTTTGGGTTTTCCTATAAGATTTTATGGAAAAACCCAAACTTTTTGGCCAACCCAATGAAATGGGGGTGTTGTACTAGAACTCTAAAGCCTCGTCCAAGTCTGACATCTTATTTTTGCTTCCAAAGGAACTACACGTGTGATAAGAAGGAAAACAGCCCCCCTGTGGATCATTAGACCCCAATTGTGGTGAATGTAGGGAGGCTGAGAAGACAGGTTTAGGCTGAGATCCGGGGCTTGATTTAGCTGCAAGTTCGGAGAGAGTCCATCACATGGAGTGCTACACACTAGAATATCTGGATGGAAGACTGGCTCCCCATGGCCCAAGTCCTGCTGCAGAGGATCCCATGAAAGCCACATGTGGCGTCTGTCTCCCAGGATGTGGGGCAGCCGTTGGGTTTGGTGAGAGCTGCCAGCACAGAATGATAGATTGCTGCTCTCCTGTCCAAGGTTCTGGGGACAGTCAATCCCTCCTGTTCCAGAGTAAAGGCCAGAGCAGGGGAGGATGTGTAAAGCATTCATGAGCAGATCCTTTGGACACAGAGACCCGCCAGGCTGTGACATTTGGGATTCCAGTGTGAGTGGGGTTGGGGGGTGGTAATCAGGCCTTAACCAATCAGCTCCAAAAATGTCCTGCCAGTGGTCTTAGCCCTCTCTGGTCCCACCCCTGTGGCCCTGCTCAAAACCTCATGGCACCACATTTGGAGACTGTTTCCTGGAACTTCATACAAAAACGTTATCAAAATTATTATTTTTTTCAGTTTAGGGATATTAGGAACTTCATATTCCCAGAACATAGGTTCAATTCTATATCCCAAGTAAGATGTATTAGGGGGTCTCATAATCTCTGACAACTCAACACCTAGATTATATTTTCGTCCAAGGGTCCCAGAAATAGGGTTGACATTTTCTTAGACCCTTATTACTACTTCCAAGCTTTTACTCCTGCACTTTGTCCAAGCCCCCTGCTTTTTGAGGTTGTTGCCCACCAGCTACACCACCCTCATCACTAACATCTACCAAACAGTCATTTTCATCCTTCCTTGAGAATGTAGTCACTGGGAATTTGCTATTTGTCCCATCTGTTCTTTGTTTCATTGTTCCTCTTTTTCTGCCTTTTTTAGATTTAGTATGTTTTATGATTTTATTTTCTTTGTTGGATATTATCTATAACTCTTTGTTGTGTTTTTTGAAAGGTTGTTTTAGGGTATAGAACACACATCTTTAACTTATAACCACATTCAAATGATATCATATTACTTATAGTACAAGAACTTTACAACAGTGTACTTTGTTTTCTCCCCTTCCGGTCTGAAGAGAAGGACCCTGAGAGAAGGAGCTGAAAGGCTGCAGAATGGCTGACCAGTCACACCAGACACCTCTGTCTTTGTTCAATGTTTGCTTAACTTTGAACTAAAGTAAAGCACATCTCTTTCTCAATTATCTTTTTTTAAGGGTAGATATAAAATCCTGATGGAAGAACTCACAGCATATTCTGGATTTTAGGTGTTAATCCTGGTAATTACAGGTAGAAAGATAATAGTTAACATCCTATTCATGCTGTCTAACAGGAAGGGAAGGAATTTTCAGATCCACTCAGAGAAATTTCTCACTCAGTTTGGATTTCCCATAACGAAGCAATTGTAAGAATGCATTTGTAATTGACCACACAAAACCAGGGTGCTCTGATTTCATTTTTACCTTCCCTACCTAATCAGGTATATTTTCTATCCTGGTGAAAATCACATTTCTCTGGAATGTGCTCTTAATTGCACTGTGCTGTGGGCCCTGTTAAATATTGCATGAGATAGTGTGCTGTCTTATGAACATCACAAACATTTGCATTTTTATGTGCACAATGAATCTCAATTACATGTCTCCAGTCTGTTTAAGGACTATTTCTCCCCACATTACAGTCTATTTGGAAGTACCAACGTTACAACAATCATAACCTCGAAAGGACTGCTGGCGAATAATCATGTGGGCTTAATTACAGAAAAAGACAAGTTACACCAGAGGAACCCAGGACCGAAGACTTAGGAGGGAAAAGAAGTGTTCTGTGTCCCACCTTGCTGCAGTGATGGAAGGGGGAATGGAAGAATTTGCTCTTTTTTTTTTTGGAGAATTTTGGAAGGCTTTGCTTTTGTCCAGCAAATGTGGTAAAGTAACTGTATACTTACCTAAAGCTCTGCCATCCATCACACTGAAATGATACAGAAAATTTCAGCTATGCTACATCTAAGAAAGGTCCCTAACCTCATACTACAATCTAAAAAATATCTGTCAGATGCATTTTTATTTTTATCAAATTGAGATGGATCTGAAGTTGACAAAGAATAATGTTTCTTAAGATCAAAGTTCAGTGGAAAAAAGGATAAGAATTTCTGAAGGCCCCAACGAATATCTCTGTGCTTGGTTAATAAGACTGGAGCATAAATAGGACACATATAAAGCAGGGAAGACAAATTCATAGTTTATTCCAGTTCTATAGATTAGCAGAGATAGTAGGGCAAGAAGAGAAGCTGCATGACCATACTTTAACATTGTCTTTTCCGGTCCAGCTTCCAAACAGGAGAGGTGCTATATGGGCATGAACCAACTTGTCAGCAATAGGCCCGATTCAGTAGAAATTATACATCTACCCACCAAACAGTATCAGGAGATGGTTCACTGCTACACAACTTCTCACCAAAGTGGGTAACTGACTCATGGCTATATGATGAAACCCAAAACCTAGGTGCTAGCCATCCTTGAAAGATTAAAACATATACTAAAATCAGTGAAGATACTCCTACATTTACAGAGAAACTCAGAAACAGAATTCCAGGGTTGGATATTCCCCAAGTTCTGGTAATCTCCCCTCAGATACACTTTTCACCCAACAGCAACGTTCCACCCAGTATCTAGAGAAAGAGGTTCTAGCGACTTTTTGAATGAATATGGAAGAGAGTCAAGAATATCCATCCTGTTCTATTTTGGGGAAATAGCAGGCTGAGATGAAACTGCCTCATCAGAGATAATTAAGGAGAAATATAGCAGCCTGTGGTCTATGCACGATTCTAAAACAAATATACACATATATATCGAAAGGGACCAGAATACAATGCAATAATGCTATGAGTGGAAACAGATTTACCTTCCTGCCGTAAACAACAAGGTATTTGAAAATACCATTACTTTTAGATATGGGGAACAGGCAGTGCAGGAATGTAATCTTTAGGGAGGATTATACTTTCTGGATGATAGTCTAGGGAGATCACAAGTGGAATATGCGTTCTCACTGAGTGAATGAGACAAAAAAAAAACTGAGGTATTGGAGAAAGTACTGGAGAAGAGGAACATATGTAGATAAAGAATTCCAGAAGTTTACAAAGGGGTTCCCTGGAGTCTTTAGCTGAATAATAACCATTGCTTGTGTAAGCTGAAACTCCAAGTGGGATATAAAAGGTTGATTCAAAATAGAAAATCTATTAATGTGATTTGCCATATGCATTAGTTTTCTATTCCTGATGTAATATATCACCACAAAGTTAATGGATTTAATAATGGGAGTTTACCATTCAGAAGGTCAGAAGCCTGATGCAGATCTCACTGGGCTAAAAGGAAGGTACTGGTGAGGCTGAATTACTTTCTGGAGGCTGCAGGGGGGAATCACTTTCCTTGCTCATTTGGGTTGTTAGCAGAACCCAGTGCCCTGTGATTGCAGAACTGAGGTCTCTGTTTTCTCGCTGGCTCTAAACCGAGTGCTGACGCAGCTTTTAGAGGCCATTGCATTCTTTGGCTCATGGCTGCCTTTCTCCATCTTCAAAGCCAGCAACAGTGGGTCGAGCCCTTCTAATACCATATCTCTCTGACCCACTCTCATTTTTAAGAATCATGTAATTAAACTGGACCCACCCATATAAACCAGGATCGTCTCCCCATCTCAAGATCTTTAGGCTTAACGCCCCTCTGCAGAGTGCTTTTTACCATGTAGGCTACCAGCCACAGGTTCCAGGGATTCGGATGTAAACAGCTTTGTGCCTGCCACATGATGTGAAGAGACCGATGGAGAAAAACTATGGAATCATTTCAATAAATGTTAAAAGAATATTTGATGATATTAAACATTTGATCATTACTAACATCTCTTAACAAACTAGAAATAGAAGAGATATTTTTTTTAACCTGACAAATGTAGCATCATGGGAGACATATCCACAATATATAATGGACTACAACAAATCAATAAGACTAAAAGCAGAACAATGGGGAAAGGACAATAAGTGTTTACAGAGAAAGAAACATTTTTAGTACTTAAACTATATGCTCAGTCTCTTTAGTAATCAGGGAAATCCAATTAAAACCATGAAGAAACACCAACCAGATTGACAAAATTATGAAGTTACACAATTCCAAGAATTACAAAGTTGCTAAGGATATGGAACAATGGGAATATTAGCCCACCGCTTGTTGGAATGTAAATTATGTCCACCACTTTGGGAAAACAGCATGGCATTACCTAGAAAACTTGCAGATTTGTGTACTCTACAGTCCAGCTATCCTCTTTTAGATAACTGCCCTAGAGAAACTTTTCCATGTGAGGGCCAGAAAATATGCATAAGGACACACATAACACATTGCTTATAATAGTAAAACACTGAAAACAAACCGAGTGTGTTAATAAATTATTATCTATGTGAGCAAGAGAATACACTTTAGCAATGCAAATAAATTAACTATGTATCTGAATAAATCCTGCAACTGCTGGTTCCTTGTTCCCTCTGTCAGTGATTCACCCTTTGATTCTCTGAGTCTTGTTTCCTTATTTGCAAAATTAGAAAGTTTGGATGAGATGATCTGAAGGAGCCTTCTAACTAAATGTTCACGATTCTCTTTATTTGCTTTTTTTCCTTAGAACATTAGAAAGAGTTTTATGTGCATTACTCCTAGATTGTGTCCACTCTCCTAGCTCATATTCTGAGAACATACTTTTCTTTTATGCGATTAATCTGCTTGGCTCCTTGCCAAACGGATATAGACATACTTGATCACCACTGAGCAATAAGACAAGATATATGCTTCTGATTTCTCTTCTAAGATTATTACACATTCTGTGGTACCTAAGTCAATGAGCCTTAGACTGTGGACACCAACTGTCAATGGAGGGAAAAACTTATTATCCTTTCCTTTCCATCTGGAGGCCATCTGGAGTCACGACTCCGATTGGTCCTATTTGCTTCCTAGTGACCTTTAGCCAATAAGTGGAAGAGGAGCAAAGCTGAGCTGAATGGGAGGGTGACTGGAGGAACTTACGGGTGCATTTAACTCATTGGCTCAGAGATTTCAGAAAATGAGGCCCTGAGGTGAGACAGCTGAAATGCATCCTGGGTTTGATCCTCCCCTTGTGCTTTGGGTTTATTCCAGGAGTCCGTTTTCTCAATATTTGTGGATTTTGCTTTTGTTAGTTTTTTATACTCTTCACTCCAGATTGATAGTTTAATTGATTTTAGTCTTCAGCACCGTAGTTCTCTGAAATTAAGCGCCCTAAGGCTGTGGGACTCTCTGTGTCTCTGGGATCAGAATATGGGCTTGGGTGCCCTCTGCTGTTGGATGGGGGCAACGCTTTACCTGAGAAGATGGCAAAGAGCAGCCAGGCCCTTCAGAGCCAGGAAAAGGCCAGGACGGGAGAGTCAGGAGGAAGAGATGGCTGCAGTTCTGGACACTGCCGTTAAGTGATGGAGTCTTGCATATTCCTATTATGGCATAAGGAGGCATTTCTGAAAACTTACAGGGACACCATGGATGTTAGATAAGGAGTTGTACTTGATATAAAGGCATATTCTCTATTAGAAAATGCAACACAATTTTTAAAATGTTATACCGATATGCTCAGTAACAGTTTTTATAACAAAAACTGTCAGTGTCCCTCCCATTTGTCCTTGGACCACTTCTTAGATCCACTTCTGACACAAACTGCTCTTGATTAAATACCCAGAAACCACTCTGAGACAAAATGTTGCGGGCAGGTTTATTCGTGATTATTTTCAGGAGATACACCTATAAAGAAGTGAACTAGGCAGAATTGGGCAGAAAAAGGTGACCAATAGCGCAGATTATTACAATTGAGGCCTCAGCTAATCCTATGAGGAGCTCTGGAGCTGAGATAGCCTTTTAGAATGTTCCAAATGGAGACAAGAGGGGCTGGGTCTTATGTGTGTGCTTATGTGTAGTGAGACATTTATTGCTCGTCTCTAACACTAAGGTTATCACCTTTTGGGGTTCCAGCTTTCTGTGGGTCTCTGATTTAATTTTCGTTGAAACTATATGAGGAAGATAGTATTATTATTCCCCATTTGCATAGATAAGTAAAATGAGTCTCTCAGAAATTAAGTAACACACCGAATGCCACACAGCTAGCCAGCCATAGAACCGGGACGAGAACAATCTCCAAGAGTAATTTTATATGTATTTGATTTGGCTTACTCTTAACGACCTCACAGCTTGCTGCTCCCCTTTACAGTATTGTCTGCATATCCAGAATCCTGCCCTGGCAGAGATTGCTCTGAATGTTCTGCCTCTGCCCCTCATGTCACTACCCCTTCTTCTTGTTTCTCTTCCTCGCCAGTATCCCCTTGTGCAAAGATGTCCATTTCTCCAGGCTCAGCTCAGACAACACCAAACCTACGCAAGGGATATTCAAACCTCACCTTGGAAGGAGGGCATCCTCCAACTAGAGATTACATAATTCTAAGATTCTATAATCCCCCCACCAGGAAATCCTCAGTGAGTGGATATTGTGTTACGCCACCCAGATCCCCTCCCAAGAGCCCAGGTACCTCGGTCTCAGCATCTGGAATTATTAGCTGCTGATCATTTATAATTATGACTCTCGCAGGGACTGGCCCTTTGCTTGGGCAACTGCCTTTTCCAAGGTCGTGCTCCTCCTAAGCGGTGGTCCGTGGCCAATGACTGGCTGATACAGGGACGTAAGACCCAGCCCCTCTGGTCTCCATTTGGAACTTTCTAAAAGGCTATCTCAGCTCCAGAGCTCCTCATAGGATTGGCTGAGGCCTCCGTTGTAATAATCTGCACTTTTGCTCACCTCCTCTTTCTGCCCGGTTCTGCTCACTTCACTTCTTTATAGGCGCCTCTCCTGAAAGTAACTCCAACAGCACAAAACAACATGGTAGATAAAGCTCATTATAATATTAATTACCACAAATGTAAATAGACCTTACTCGTTTGAGTTAAAAGAAAATGACTTTCAGCCTATGTTTTTAAAATTCCAGCTATGTGCTGTTAAAAAAAAAAAAGCTGAAAATTTAAGGACAGAGTAAAACTTAAACTAAAAAGTCAGAAAAAGATAGTCCAGATACCTAATAACCTAAGGAAATCTAGTATAGTTTTATTAATATCAGGCAACTGGGGACTTCAACTCTGGAGCATGATGGTGTAACGGATTCCAGACTTGCAATCAGACAACTGAACTAAACATGTGAAACAACTATTTTCACATATTCGACAAGGGGCAGCGCAGGACCGGGGTCACTGAGAGAAGGAAAATAAATAAGGTAAGCCTGCTGGACGCTGCCTTTCTGTATGCAGGTACTTTCTGGCAGTCACACCAGGAGGGGGAGCCCAAGCAAAGCGCCACAGTGTCACTGAGATGAAGAGACAGCTCTTTGAGGTCTGGGAGACTGAGCTGGTGGGAGTGTGCAAGGCAAAGCACAGAAAGGAAAGAACCAGAGAAAGAGATCCAGAAATCTGCATAAGGTCTCCCTTGTTTTTGTTTTGTTTTGTTTTTTGCTAAATATCAAGCCATGAACACATAGGGTCACATTCCATGAAGCAGGACAAAGAAGGGAGACACCAGGTTACTGTAAAGCTGAACAAACAACCTCACATGGCTTAGAGATGTTTGAGGTTCCACCCCTTGGTGGAACAAGTAGACAGAAGGTTCTCTCAGGAAGGTTCTAGAAGACCTGAAAAACACTATCAATCGTCTTGTTTTTATTGATATTTATAGGATAATACACCAACAATAGTGAAATATGCATTCTTTCTAAGAGCATATGAAACATTAACCAAGGAAGATCATATTCAAGGATCAATACATTTTAAAGGGTTAAAATCATAGGAAGTATTTCTCTGCCTTCAGTGGCTGCGTGGGGAGTTACCAGGGGTGGGAGGGTGAGGGAAAATTATGTCCTAAACTGCAGCCTCAGAGTTTTCCAGGGGTGAGTCCTGAGAGGTAGTACATGCGGTGACTAACAAGTGCCACCAGGGGGAAGTATTTGCTTATGAAACCAACAAACTGAACAATCAGTAACAGACTCAGATCCCAGATAGACTTCTGGATTATCTGGAGAAATGGAAATTGAAATATTCCAAAGAAGTATAAAGGGAAAGACGCTGTTGCTGAATCTCTCCATGGCACGGTTCCAGCTCAGCCACAGCAGGACCACAACAGTCCACCCTCCCCTGCGGTTTACCCAGGAGCTGTGACATTTCCTGGTGACTTGATCACAGATCTCCAGCAAGGGCTCAGAGGTCTAAATCACCTTCTTCATTAACATCCTTAACCTCCTTCCATCCCATCTTGTGGGCAACACCATCCAGCTGGGGTTTGAGAAATGTCAAAGGAGACAGACATAGGGTCCAACTGCTTCTTTTTGGACAGTTTTAAAAAGGAATCTGCATGACAAACTTCAGACTTCTTGGATTTAACCTTATCTCAACTCTTAGAAAGCAGGGCAGACTGAAGTTCAAATTTCAGCTCTTCTATTTACTGACTGCATGAACTTGGATAAATGTCTTAACTCTCAGATGTCTGGTTTACTCATTTAAATACGGAGCTGCTGTGAAGATTAAATCAGAACATATATGCAAAGCACCCAGCACATAGTAAGGGCCCCAGAAATGAGTTCCCTTTGTCCTTTTAGCTATTTTCTTAGCCTACCAGCCTTATTTTACTGTGCCCAGCCTACTGTTAATGCTTCTGGGGATAGGAAGGATTTTAAGCTGTTTGTTCATTCCTGAAGCCACCCACGTGGCAAAGGACACTGTAATTTGCATTCTCAAATTTGCTTCTCAAACAGCAGATATTTCAATACCAAGGGTCTGGAGTGTTTCCTCTACCATAGTAGTTCTCAACTGGGGCTGTTGACTTTGCCCCCCAGAGGACACTGGGCAATGTCTAAAGACATGTTGATTGTCATAACTGGAAAGTTGTTGTTCATCTAAGGGGTAGAGACCAGAGATGCTGCTAAACATCCTACAGTGCACAGGATGCCCAAAATAATGTGCAGGTATTGCCAAGGTTGAGAAACTCAAGGCTGCTCTACCAGAATATAGAAGTATGGTGAAGAAACTTTCAAGCCATTACAACACCACAGCACCCTTATTACATTCAAGGTTCGATTTCAATTCATCCACAGGGGCCCTTGGAGCGTCCTAAGTGAGGACCCTGTCCAAAATCTGTGGAGTGAGAGAGTGCCAGTGAATGAGTAGTGAGTGTATCCTAATAAATAAATATTCCTTTTTAAGTGTTCTTTCTTGAGGCCTGTAGCCAGTGGCAGGAATCTAGTGAGGAACAGGCAGGGTTAAGGGTGAGAGTGGTAGTGGAGGTGAGGAAAGAAGGAAATTTTGTTAGAAATAACATTTCCTTTTATTTATTTATTTGTTTATTTATTTGTTCAATATTATATAATCCCAAAGCGATGTTGGAACACCAGATGAATCTTAGCAGGTGTTTTTTTTTTTAAAATCCTTTTTCTTCCATCAACCTCCTGTCTTCCCAGCTGTCACCTTCCTCTGCACCTTGCTTGCCCTCACCTGAAAGCCACGCCCTGCCCACCCTCCCCCCTGCTCCCTGATGGAAGGTTGGGTACAAGCCCTTAGTAAATCTTATTCCCACTATTAATTCATTAAGATCTTTACTGCCTCATAGCTTTTACGCAGATGAGACAGGATTTGTAAAATTCCTTCCATGTTTTTCCAAGCTTCACACTTCCACAAATTTTCTAATCAACCTGCAGAATATTCAAAGTGGGGGATGTCATTCTGATGTTCAATTATCGCATTTTTTGAAGGTGAAGGGCTGGAGGTCCATAATGGTCTGATTGATCCCGTAACTGAAAGTTAGAAAGCCACCTTCCATCAGGACACTAGTTTGGCTTTATGTCCATTTTTACTCAGTGGAGAGTTGAGTTGAAAGAAGTACATTTTTTTAATTTAAAATTTTATTCTGAAATAATTGTAAGTTCACATGCAGTTGTAAGAGGTAGTACAGAGTGGTCCCATATATGTTTCATGCAGCTGGTGCATTTGTTTTAACATTTTGAAAATCATTGCCTGTTACCCCAGGGCAATTGGAGAACAGACCTCTTTCATTAATTGGATATTGAGAGCTGACTGCTTTTAGAACATAGACCTCAAAGACCTGAATAGAAGAACACACTAAATTATATATACATTGAGACTAGTATGCAAGGCCTTTTTTTAAAAAAAAAAAAAAGTTGTCTTTTTTTGGATGATTCAGAACATTGGGTTTTCATCAAGGCATAGAAAGGTGTAGAACTTTAGGATAAGAGTATGCTTAACCTGTGATGTGACACATTGTGAAACATCTTTGGAAATATTTTTGAAAATGAATGAATGAGGAAACAAATCTATGATCACGAGGGAAGGACCAGAGGACTCCAATGCCCAACTGCAAATAACCTGAACTGGGGAGCAGCCTGGGTGCTCCTCTCTGGAGAACCCAACTCATGTCAGTCAGACTTGTAGAGAGGAAACTTTATTTCATGTAGTATATAGGAAATATTTGGTTTTCAATCTATGTTAATTTCATCCAAAAGGGCCTTCTAGGAAAAACCCATAATTCAATTGTGCTAAAACCAACTAATAGTTGACTCTGAGTGGGAAATATAACCCATATAGAATGTGTTACCCTAAATCCAAATTCATTCTTCTGAAGCCTACAGATTATAAATCAAGAATTAAACTCGGGTCAGTAAATCCAAGCAAGTGCACACCAACCTGAGAGTTATAGCACAACTGAAACAGAAGCTTGCAAGGTAAAACTTCATAAGTCAAATCTCAAAATCAAGGGGGAAGCAATGATTTTTCTTGTCCTACAGAGCAAGAGGAATGAACTCTCTAAATCCCTCTATGCAGATAAAAGTTCTGGTTTTTATGTAGCTTGATATATTTATGTATGGAGGAAGCACTGCCTGGAATTAAGCAAGAAGAATGAAATATTGTAACGACCATGCCAGAGAAGCAGCCCAGCCAGCACTTTCACCATTGGGTCATTAGCAAGAATGTTTGAGAAAAGACCCCTTTAGCATTCAGCTGCTCTTTTTAAAAAAAAAAAAATTATTTATTTATTTGGTTGTTTGGGGTCTTAGCTGTGGCACGTGGGCTCCTTAGTTGTGGCTCGCAGGGCTCCTTAGTTGCAGCACGTGGGCTCCTCAGTTGCGGCAGGTGGGCTCCTTAGTTGTAGCTCCAGGGCTCCTTAGTTGCTGCGTGCGAACTCTTAGTTGCGGCACACGTGTGAGATCTAGTTCCAGGACCAGGGATGGAACCCGGGCCCCCTGCATTGGAAGCATGGAGTCTTATCCACTGCGCCACCAGGGAGGTTCCCATTCAGCTGCTCTTTGCCAAGAGATGGCAGGGGGTGAAATGAGTTCAGAATCTGTCAGAGGTGTTAGTCAGAGCAGCTGCCCAGTGGTCGAGAAAAGTCTCCTGCAGCTTTGGAATGAAGCCACTATTCCTGACAGATTTTACCTTCCACATTCCAAGAATGATCTAAGTATTTGTCATGCTTTGCATAGATCCGTCCCCACATGGCTCAGGGACCCTAGAGTCCCCAGGTTTTAGCCCTTTGGAATGTTAATGTCACCTTTATAATGTAATTTCCCCTCATTTTAGAAAATTTCTTAAATCTAATTTACTGCTCTGTGTTTACACATCCCCTTATTAAGACAACCAGACCCTCAAATCATTCTGGTTTATTGATTAAATGTTAAAAACCACATGCACAGAGAGCTCTATTTTGTTTTGGTCAAAGGGCACTGGTGTAGCCAACAATATGGCTTAACTTATTTGCTTTAATTGGAATGGCATTAAAGAAAAGGCTTTGGTATTTTCATGTAATGCACAGTGGGAAGCTGGGTCCCTCACAATGCTTCCCAGGTTGCATTAACTTTCTGATTCAGAACGGATCTGTACACAGAAGGGTTTCTAATTTAAAATAGAAAGCCTTGTATAACAGCATTCGGGTGGACCCGTGTACCACACAGACCATGCCAGTGGAGGTAGGGTTCTTTGCTCAACTATCCCAAGGATGTAGCTTACACATAACAGGTAGGAATCCTTTGCAGCGTCTGAAAACCAATTGCAACTTGTTAATGATTCTTCTTTAATAAGTGGCTTGTTTTGAGGCAAAGTATTCAACTACTGTAGGAACTTTGCCCAACGGCCTGCACTTACACCCATTCTAGAGACCTCTAAATTACCCAGAGTATATGAAGGAAATGTTTATTTGTTAAATTCATTCATTCATTCTACAAATATTTAGTGGATGCCTTCTAGTGTGTTCCAGAAGCTGGAGATATAGAAATGAATAAAACAGACAAAAAGTTGAACCCCAAATTAATTTTATCTCCTCATTGAATTACTTTGGGCTGAATGTCGCCTTAATAACCCTCTATTCTTGTACAAGGGTTAAATAGTTCTTACAATGGTTCTTAGGGTACCTTCTCATCCCAAACTCCAACAGGTCGTTTTATTTAGTGAAGTTTTGTCTTAGAGTTATATTAACCTATAAGTTCATATCATGGGCTGGGGATAGACACTTTATAATTCAGAAAACAGAATTTAAATGGACAAATTCCACATACACTACGATAATAGCTATATAAAAAGATGGCATTGGGCTTCCCTGGTGGCGCAGTGGTTGAGAGTCTGCCTGCCGATGCAGGGGACACGGGTTCGTGCCCCGGTCCGGGAAGATCCCACATGCCGCGGAGCGGCTGGGCCCCTGAGCCATGGCCACTGAGCCTGCGCGTCCGGATCCTGTGCTCCGCAACGGGAGAGGCCACGACAGTGAGAGGCCCGCGAACCTCCCCCCCACAAAAAAAATGATGGCATTATGTAGACAAAGTCTTGGGAAGAATGAACAAAAAGATGAAAGTGTTAGGATGTAGCTGTGGTCTCACAGTGTGATCAGAAGCGTCTGTATCACCTGGAGATGCATTAGAAATAAATTCTCCAGCCCCACTTCAGACCTACTGTGTAAGAAACTCTGGGGGTGAAGCCCAAGCCCTGGGCTTGAACAAGTCAGCCAGGTGATTCGGATTCACCCCAGAGTTTGAGAACCACTGGTGTAAAGAGACGTTCAAGGTTCTTTTACTTACAATCCTTTTAATGGTGTAGTTCTAACTACAATTATTTTACAAACTTGCAAGGTTCCAGAGATGAGAGAGACCCATCTATTATTTAGGGCAGATGTGCACAAGCAAAATTGAATTGGTGACTAAGCCAGCCATTTGAATATATTTTTGGTTCAGAAATTTGTTCTCCCTGAATCAGAAATGCCTGACTCATGGAGTCACTGGTCAACATTGGCCCAGGAGTCCAGACACAACTGTTCCTGTGCCTGTTGTTGGGCTAGTAAAACCCAGCCTCATCTTAGGCTGATCAAGCCGTAAGCTATGAAAAGCTTGGTCCCCTGCCCGCTTGTTGATGGAATTAGAGCACATTAGAGAGGACCACTGAAAGAATCAATCAGCTAACTAGATTTTGTACAACAATTTCCATGCACTGGGCACTCGGCCTGGTGTGGTTAGAGAAGAGGGGAGGACAAAGTGCCTCTGACCCAGAAATCACAGGGAATTTCAGACTTTCATTTGTGAACAAAAGCACTCAGCACCTCAGGCTTTGTGCAGCTGGTGTTGAATGACCATTCAAAGGACAGGAGATTGCAGTGGCCTGGGGCCATCAGGGACAGCATTGCAGAGCCCACACGGTTGGGGCAAGGCCGTGGTAGGAACAGACCGTGTGAATATGGTGTGGATGTAGGAAAATCCACGGCATGTTTGAGTGAGGTTCTGCATAGTTTAGTTGTGTGAGAGAAGGTTGGGATTGTTGTCTGAGCCAGATGGAAATAGATCTTGGATAATATCCCATGGATCAGACAGAACCATTATAGGTTTTTCCGCAGGGGCGTGCTCAGATGAAGATGGAGGTTTAAGACGTCAAATTAAGAATAATGGTCTTTATTTTCCTCCTTTGCCACAGTGAGCTAATCTAGCCTTCCTAAAGCGGTCATGAGTCACTCAGGCTGCGAAATGGGTTCATTTGTCAGGAAAGGGGAAAAGGTGACAACAGCTAAGCAAACAGAGAACAGCAGGCACCCCAGTCAGAACCTGGCCCCAGAGCGAGAATGCACACGTGTACCGCTTGGGGATGAAAAATGCTTTCCTTGGGCCGTCCATCATCTTCACCCTCCACAGAGACAGCTCCCCCATCTAGGACACATTTCTCCAGAAGGGAGAGGCTGGGCCCTGGGGATGCAGTGTTGCCCAGGCTTCTTTGGACAGCCTCTTGTGATTGATGGCCTCGGGCTCCGTGCCTCTCCAGGATGATCGTGCAGCGTGGCTGGGAGGCATGGAGGCAGGGAGCCCTCGATTCTCAGCGAGCAGCAGAGGAGTGCACGTGAAGACTCCAGGTCACGATGAAAATGCTGCTGATCTCCCTCATTTCACTGTGAGCTCCTTGAAGGTAGAATCAGCTTCCCGACCTTGTTATCTTTAGGGTCAGACACAAGCCCACCGCACATTTGGCTCTCAGTTAATGTTGAACAAGTGTATGTGTCTAAGAGTTGGCACGGAGAATTTTTTCCCCTTCTCTCTGTGCTTAAATCAGAACCTTTAAGAAGCAGAAGTGTCCTCATACACCATCCAGTCCAAACACTTGATGTGAAAGTGGGGAAACTGAGGACCAGAGAGGGTTAATGGCCTGCATAAAGTCTTCAATAATTAGTAGAGGTTATAAATTAGTATTACACTAATTTTATCTTGTCTGCTATAACACATGGACTTCAGAAGGACTTTTTCAAATGGAAGGTCCAGTAAGAATTGCCTATTTCAAGCTATAGGTAAGTTCTAAGATCATCTTATTTAAATTAAGACTCTCTCTCCCACTCCCCAAATCCCACCTCACTACCTGACATTCCTTACCTCCTTCCCCCCTACCTGCTCTACTCCATTTTTTTCTCTATAGCACTTATTACTATCGATATTCCAGACATTGTATGTGTTTATATTTCTCTTGTCTGCCCCAGTCCCCAAGAATGGGATCTCCATGAGGGTGGAGGCTTTGGCCATTTTAATCAGTTTTGTCTCTACGACATATAACATGCCTGGTACAGAGCAGACATTCAATACACGTTTGCTGAATGAATGAAGAAATTAAATTTTCTAGAATGCAAACCCTTCCTTGAGAATCTTGGTCAATTAGGATTTGTTTCTTTACATGATGTAGTGATTATACCATGACATTGATTCCTAGAGAGGCAGGAGGTTCTAACCAAGAGCCCTCCAACTGCAGGTACCCAGGATGGCACCAGGACCCATGTCCGACCAGGCTCTATGCAGTGGAGCTGAACAAGTCCAAGTATGACACCGCACTCTAATTCTGTCTGTATGTCTGTCTCTCCTATTTGGTTGAGAGACCCATGAGGACAGAGCTGTGTTGTCTTCCTTGCTAAACCCCTAGCACATAGTACAAGTCCTGGTAAATAGTGGGCCAGCAGAGCTTCTGCAGTGATAGAAGTGCTAATATGGGTGCTGACTGAAGTGGTAGCCACTGGCCACGTGTGGTTAATAAGCACTTGAAGTGTGATCAGTGCAACTTGTGAGCTGAATTCTGAATTTTTTTAATTTCCAGTAGTTTTAAGCGTGAATTGTCAGAGGTGACTAAAGGCCACTGTTGTATTGAATGGAGTGGTTTTAGATTTTCAGTACATTTACTGAATGAATAACTGCAACTGATTTAGTTGAAGAAGTCCGTTGTCTTTAAGGTAAAAGCCTCAGTAATCCGGACTATATGAGTGAAAGACAGAAATTAGTCAAAAGTGGAAATTGTTGATTATTTAAAATAATTGCTTTTTGCCAATTCCAAGAATATATATTTGATGCCTTTCCTTCTGGCATAGTCAATGCGTGGGGATCAAAATGATTTTTGTACTGTTCAGTGCTCTACAGTAAGGTGTTTCCCATGGCCTTATATATTCTTCTGGACTATGATTAGGGATATTGCATTTTAGAATGTACCACCACTTCTTTAGTCGCTCAGTTGTATATTATTAGATGTATGTGTTGATTTCAGTGTTTTTGCCAATACAAGTAAGAGTGTAATATGTACTCTTTTACATAAATCTTGGTGTACACCTTTGTTTATTTTGGCTAAAATAATACAAGTGGAGCAAAGCTGTCGAAAATTTAGAAACATAGTTTTGATAATATCCTCTATAACCTCCTTTGATGGAATTATCAAATGGACTAGTCATGCAGAATCCTTAATTGATGGCTCCTGTGTGCACTGGCACTTGGAAGCCATTGCAGGCACCCTTCTTACCACTGTCCGTTCAGGATTTGTGCATTCTTTCCTCCATGCCTGGCGTTCATGCTACACTGTTACAAGGAAATCTAAAACTTCACTGGCTTAAGTAAGATAGAGGCATATTCCCTTCTCATATAAAACTCTGAAAATAGATGGGGAGTTGTCATCCTGTAAATGTGGCTTCTAAGGTTGCCTTAATCATAGACAGCTACCAAAATCAGAGACAGCAGAAAGGGAGAGAAAACCCAGGGTAAGAATTCCTAGGAGATGGCCTGAAAGTTGCTCCCATCACTTCCGTTTTCTTTTCACCGGCCTGGCATCAGTCTGTGACCACACCTGACCACAGGGAAGATAGTTATCAAGTCTTGTGGATCATACGACCTTAATATGATTATACCTGTTCGCTAAACCTCAAATCTGTCCACTTACCTGCATCCTTATGGCCATTGCCTTCTTTCCAGCCCCCAACATGTCTTATTTACATTAGCGTAACATCTTCTACTTGGTCCTTATTCTCAATCTTTTCTTCTGATCTGCGTATGTAGCCAAAGTCATCCTTTTGAAATACATATCTAATCACAACACTCTCTGCTTAAAATTTTAAAGGTGAAACAGTGACTTGGGAGAAAAGAACTTTCAAAAGCCAAACATCTTCTAATGACATCCAAGACCTTTCTTTTTGGCCCTACCCAATTCTCCAGCCTCGTAATGCTCAAATGTCTGGGGTGTAGCCACGTTGGCACATATTTGGTCTTTTAAGGGTGGAAGAAATGGGAGCTAAAAGCTAAGCCTTTGAAAGCTCACTTCTCTGGGATATGAAGTGAGAAAACACATGTGTTTTCTATCACTCCAGCGAAGTTCAGCATTTGTCCTCTCTTCAAACAAATGTGGAAACTACCTGTTTGAGGTCTATGGTTTCCCCAGGCTTCCAGAAACTCAGCTCTTTACTCTGCAGGACTTCTTGGGATTTGGGAGATTATCTGTTGGGGGACATATGTCCCATCAGAGTTCCCTCCTGAAACCAGCCCGCAGAGCTGACCTGTCCTGTGACGTGTTCTCACAGAAAGTAGAGTAGGGTTTTAGGTATATTGAATTTTTTACATGCAGGCCTCTGGTATTCAAACAAAAGAAGCTTCTAAGGGGCCAATGATGAAGATATTTCTTACTACCAACTTAAACGATTCTGGGTGAATAACTATTCCTCTCTGGGCCTCAGTTTTCCCATTGGTAAAATGAGGGTTTTCAACCAGGATGATCGTAAAGGTCTATTTCAATAATATGATGAGATTAATTTATTCATTCAATATGAGTTTTTGAGCCTCCACTATGTGCTCAGAACTATTCTATGTGATGAGGATATTGGGTTGAAAAAGATGGACAAAAAAATCTTCTCTAGTGAAGATTATATCCTAGTTTGGAGTGGAGCGGTCAGATAGACACACATAAAGACAAACGATACGGAATTAATTAGACAGCAATGGCTGCTGTGTAGAGAATTATTAGAGGATGGTGTGATAAACATGAAAGGCTGTCTCTGAGTGACATTTAGACTAAGGGACAGCCATGATAAGATCAGGAAGAAAGTGTTCCATGCAGAGAAACCATCAAGAACACTGAGCTTGATGTGTTTAACGAAATTAAAGAGACCTAGAGGGAGAAATAAGGTTGAAAGTGGTCCTAGAGGAGGTGAAGAAGTTGGTCTGGTGCCAGCTTATGTAGGATATTTACATCAGGGTAACAGATTTATCCTAACTGCTATTGAAAGTCCCTGGAGAACTTTAAGCTTGGGATAGAAAAATCTTTAAGTATTGAAAATATCACTCCTGGAATTACATGGAGAATGGGTTATGAGGGATTGGAAGTAGAAGGTAAGGCTACATAGGAGGTTATTATAGTACTCCAGGAGAGAGATGGTAGGGGCATGGATTAGAATTGTAGTAGTGTATGGAGAAAAATGAAAAAATATGAAACATGCTCATGGAGTGTTTGCAGAGAATGAGAAAAGTAAAGGTCAAGGACATCAACTAGATATGGTAAGGTCATTTTCTATGACGGTAAAGACTGGGTTTAAGAGAATGAAAGAAGCTTTGTTTTTGGAACATGTAAACTTTGAGGTACCCATTACACCTGTAGTATAGATGTCATGTAGGCAGTTAAGAAAGGTCATTGCTGGAGATGTATCTTTGGAAGCCATTAGCAAATGTGTAGTTTTCCAAGCTGTGGACTGGATGAGATTATCTAGGGAGAGAGTTTAGACCGAGAAGAGAACAGGTCCCTTAAAATCAGAGTACTCCTTCATTTAAAGATCTAGCGGAGGAGAATAATCCAACAAAAGACACTGACAAAGAGCAAAGAATGAGGTAAGAGAAAAATTAGGAAAGTGGTTTCACTAAGCAAGAGAGAGTTCAAATCTGAGTTCATTCATTCTGAATGCTTGTGAGAGGTCAACTAAGACAAAAACTGTAAAGGAACTATTGGATTTGACAACATGGAGGTCATTGGTAATTTTGTCAAAAGTGACCTCAGTGGTAGGGTGGGGCAGGATCCCAATCAGAGGAGATTAGAGATAGACAAGGAGGTGAAGGAGAAAGTGGAGGAAGCAATGAAGCAAAACTATTGTTTGAGTTGGAGCAGAAATATGAATATATGGGGATGAAGGCAGCTTGGACTTTTTGAAGATAGGAGAAATTACGGCATGATTATAATATGATGGAAGTGATGCTGTAGAGAAAGAGAAATTGATGGTGCAAGAGGGAGAATAATTACAGAAGATAAATCTCAATTAGCCATGTGCAGATGAGATGAGATCCATATACAGGTCAGGGTGTTGCCCTTGGATGGGATCAGGCACATTTCTTCCAAGGTGACAGGAGGGAGGCAGAGAGTATGGGCAGTAATACAGGAGGATGGAAAGTTGTGGGAAGATAAATGAGTTCATCTCTAATAACTTTCAGTGAGTCATGGGGCAGGTCATCGACCCCATGGTGTGACTCAGTGAATCACGGAGGAAAAGTAGGTGGAGAAACAGGGATACTAGAGATAGAGAGTTGAGGAGAGTCTGAGAAACAGGGGGATGAAAGGGAATGGTCACATTTCTCATAATTTATTTATAAATTCGACCAACAATGTATTCAGGATCTAAAAACCTGCCAGTTTGTTTTCATATATTATATCTAATCATCCCAATCCCAAAAGGCAGATGTTACCTCTGCTTTGCAGGCTCCGCATGAGTAAATAACTACAAGATCTTTGAAGAGAGACTCTCTTCAAAATCCTTGCTTTTTTGAAGCCTCACTACCAAATGAGGAAGCTGGTAAGGTAAGGGCTTTCAATTCATGTATCAATTCACTTCAGCAGACATTTCTGACCACCTATTATGTGTTAGGTTTCTGACTTCCACAGTACAATTTATGTCTATACCTCCTATGGTACCTACCCTCCATCAGTTTCTAATCACTCTCCTTGAAGAATCTAGACTCTGGAAGCATAGCAGTGGCTAAGGTACAGTCCGTCTTTTCAGAGAGCACAACTAAAGTAGGCAGAAACATGTGCTTTTATTGTCTTGAGCCCAGAGAGTGGTGGGTGCAGCCCTGTGGAGGCCAGTGAGGGCTCCCAGAGGAGAGACATCTAAGCTCCAGGTCCTGTGAATGCTTTTGCCTCACTAACTTCCCCCTCTTCTATGCAGCCTATATATAGAGGCTGAGCAGCAACCTTCATTGGTCTTCCCTACCAGCATCCCTACCCCACCCACGAAGGACTAACCTCCCTGGAAAGCTAACCCAATCACATCCTCCAATGGAACTCCAAACCCAAATTCTTTAACTTAGCATGACATTCAAGGCCCTCCACGCTTTCACCCCTTCTCACCCCTCGCATCAATTTCCTTCATCTCCACACCTCCCCTCCTGCCCACTGCTACCCTACTATCCCCTCCTACATAATCCCAACTCCAGTCAGGACTTCTTGTAATTTTTGCATCCCACCAAATTTTCTCTAGCTTTCAGCCATCTCCTTATATTACTTCTCAACCTGGAAGACCCTTTCATCACAATTCCCATATTGCTACCTTCTCTTGGTTCTTCAGGATTCACTTTAGGTGTTACACTTTCCTTGGAAGTCTTTCCTGGCTGATATGACCCACCCTCTCCTCCCACCCCTGCAGCACACACCCTCTCTTCTCCTCTGCACTGCTGAGCTTCCACAGAACTCATTACTACCTCTGCCTAAAGCTTAACGCACTGTATTACAATCATTTGCGTGTCCATCTTCCTGACTGTACTGCCAATCGTTTAACACCACAGATGTGTCTTATTATTAACTACCCATAATGGTACCCAGCCTATAGTATGAGCTCCATGTATACTTACAAAACAACGAATAAATGAACAAATAAATAAATAAACAAATGCTTATAGCTCTTCCAAACTTGCATTGTGTTCTTAGCTTCCATGTCTTTGAATATGCTATTCCATCTATTAAAGTACTCTTTTCCCTTCTTCATCTTTTGCCAAGTCCACTTGGCAAACTCCCATTCTTCCTGAGACCCAGAGAATTTGTGATGTACAAAGACTTCTCAGCAAAACAGGTTTCTTAAGGCAAGCATCACTTTATTATAAACTAATTATCCCAGGATCATTTGATTTGGGATCCTTGGAGAAAGTAGACTTCATTAAAGTGGTTTTGAAAACTGAGTTTCAGTCCTTTCGGGCTACTGTTGCAGAAGTTTAGATGTGCATTCCAGAAGGTCAGGGATCTTTTAAGTGTCTGTACATACTTCCCTTCCCCCACCAATCACTCCCTTGAGAATATTCTATTTTAAAAAGCATTTTTTTTTAAACAAACGTACACTTCTGGACCAATTCATCTGCAATTTGCTATACTTCATAGGGCTCAAAGCCCCCGCGTGCCTAAACTACTAGGAAAGATTTCTGGACACGTCAATAAAAGTATCTTAATGAACAACAGCTGCAAAGAACATGTCTTTAAATAAATTGATTCCAAATTTCCCTGCATGTTTCTGTGATTTTGCTTTTTAAATGGGCACCACTGACTTTCAACTTGGCTATCTAAAAAAAAGCTGAAGGAAAAATGTCATATATGGTTTCAAAAAATTTCATTGTCTTGCTTTTCTTCACCATTCTTTGTTTGAGGACGCTAATGTGCGTTCACACTGATTACCTCACTCCCGCTTGTAATAGCTTTTTGGAGCAAAAGAAGGCAAGTTAGGTATCTTCCCCATTTTGAATGTGATACAGAACGTTTACAGAGTTGTGCAGATTGAGGATCGGGATTAGAACTCACATTCTCAGTTTTTGGATTATGACTTTGAGGATTATGTTCAGACCCTGGGCTCCATTGTCTGTTAAAACAAACCCCAAAACAGCCTTCTTGTCAGCAGAGGACACGTATGATGAGAATGTCTGTACTGTATTCTGTTGAGGCTCCATGAGCTTTGTATCTAACATAGGTATTTGGTTCAAAGTTCGTGTTCAGTTATAAAATGAAATGAGATCTAGCATTATTCCTCCAAGGAGTAAAACTTACCAATTTATTTTATACTCAGAAAACCTTTTCTAGGGACTTCCCTGGCGGTCCAGTTGTTAAGACTCCGAGAGCTTCCACGGCAGGGGACGCAGGTTTGATCCCTGGTCAGGGAACGAAGATCCTGCATGCCGCACAGCCAAAACAAACAAACAGAAAACTTTTCTATCAATTACTTACCACCTGAAATCATATTTAAACTACCAATTATATTTAAACTTGATAAAGAATGAACTTGTTTTACTAATTATCAGTAAATAAAGAAGGGGCACTTAGAAGAAGACTGCGATAGATGCTTCCATGTGGGGTTTTAATAGCAGAGCAGATGGTCTTTTTTCTTTTTCTTTTTCTTTTTTTTTTTTCCTTACACAGGACGCTAGAAATCAAAATTTGGCTCTACAGCCGCATGATTTCCCTTCTCTGATCTACTACTCTGGACATCTGGGTTTCCTGTAGGTTGTGTTCAATCAGCAGTGTTGAGGTAGTACATATTTCACCATCCGGCTCCCCTCTTTTATTCTTACTGAATATAAGGAGAGAGCACGGTAGATTCCTACCTTGGAAGTCCTCCTCTGTCACCTTGCACACATTGTCATTGAAAAAGCAGCTTGTGACATTGTTTAGCTAGAGCAAAGACAAATGCACAGTAGTGGGAGGTAGGATGGAGGGAGGGAAGGGTTGAATTAGGACCCAGAAATTGTTGAATAGAATAAAATGAAAAGCTGTTCCCAATTTGAAAAGTGAGTTGACGTCTGTTACTCTGGTATGCGGTAAAACATGTTTTTCATCTAAGACATAATAAAAGCTACAAGCATTTTACACTGTGCATTAAGAGCTGCATCTTTAAAGGAACATCTTTTCATAGAGAGCACATACGGGGTTCTCTATTTGATGATACTTTTGAACATTTTATTATTACAGTAGATGAAATATCCTCCAGTCATGGCAAATCCTAAATGAATTCAAAAGACACCTTTGTAGAAATGACTGTTAGGGGTATATTGACATTGCATTTTTTCATCTGTTTCTATAAATATAAAATTTATGTTCAGACTGACTGAGCCTAGACTACGTCATTGGGATGGCATCAGTAGAGAAGATCGCTTCCATGACACGCAAATAACCCAAAGGAACCCTAGGGTCAAGGTGGGTGAGGATTTTGAGGAGACAGTAAAAGAAGGTAGGAGCAAGGAGCTCGTATTTCATATTTTTTGTGGATTAAAAAAATGTTTATGTGCTGAGCCTGAGGTCAGCTGGAAAAGGGACTTGGGGAGCCACACCATCGCAGGGCTGCACAGCTCCTGAAAAGTCCATTGACATTGTATGTTACATAAATGGTATCCCCTAGAGTTGTACAAATGTAGTGTCCCTGTCAAGAGGAATGACAACAATTTTAAACATCTGTCATGTGGAATAAGAAAGATAAGTGACTAGGAATCTTTCTTTCTTTTGTCTTTGCTGTTACTTCTTCCTTAAATTCCTTCTCCATTTCTTTCTCTGACAATTCTTTCTTCACCTGTCCCTTTTCGCTCCAGTTTTATTGAGGTATAATTGGTACCTGTTCCTTAAATACTGGTGTTCTCTTGGATCCCTTAATAGACTCACTTCTTTTGTTTCCTGCATACACTTTCTGCATAACCTCATTTACATGCAGAGTTTTAACTACTACCTATATAATGATAGCTTCAGATCTTTATCTCCAGACTTGCCTCTCCAAAGAGCTTCAGTTCTGTTTAGCCACCTGCCTCCTGGATATGGAGCTCTATCTGGATATCTCCTTGGTCCTCTCTTCAATATTTCCTAAATGAAACTAATGGTCAATCCATTAACTCTGATCTTTCACCTGCACCTCCCAGTAAATTGTCCTGTCATTAGATGAGCATAGTCTAGAGCCCCAGACTAAAACTTTGAGGTCATCCTAAACCGTTTTACTGCTCTGTACTTTGAATATCTGATCACTCATCAGGCCTAGGAAATTCCTCGTGCCCAGGTCCTCTTCTCCACACCCTTGGTTGCTGCCTTACTTCAGGGCTGCATTATATCTTGCACAGTCTAACTACCTGGAGGTCTCCAATTTACTGATGGTTTATACATTGAAGCACCTTACGCTTAACGGTAGGCACATCAGGGCATTCAGTCACTGCTGTTTGAGCCAATGACTAAGTTGATCATGTCTGCACTGAGTGCTGTGCTTTGATGTTTTCACAATCAAGAATATTTACCAATAATTAGATAGTATTAGTTCAACAACTGTTTATCGAGCACCTGAGTAAATATACTCCCTCTTGGCCCTCAGTGTTACATGCCTCAATGTAGAGGATGCCAAATAAATAAAAAAATATATTTCATGTTAATATAGAAGTCATGTGAAAAATAGAAAATGAAAAGTTGTAATAATGACTAGTCAAAAATAATTTAAATGAAAAATTAAAGTGTTGGTACTAATGGGACCAAACCAATCCAGAGACAAGAGATTCTTGAGGTTTAAAGTAGCCAAAGGCAGGTTCTTGGGAGGAGGCGGGACTGAAAGAAAAGATGGGATTTTTAGAAGAGTGATAACAGGAACACAAGGGTACTTTGCAAGACGTTAGCTTGAGCAGGAACATGAAGATAAACAGGATTTATTGTTGACATCATAAGGAAAATAGGGCAGTGGAAACGTGTGTTGAGATTATAAAACTAATGGCTTGTTCATGCTTGGGGGGAGGCAGTATGGTACACTCAAAGGGCTCTGGTGTTGGACAGATTTGGCTTCAAATCCAAGCCCAGTACTTGTTAACTGGGTGACTGAAAAACCTTTCTAAACTCTCTGAGCTTTGGTTTTCTTATCTGTAAAACGAGGGTAATAATATATATGCCATGGTATTTTGTGGGGATTAAATGTGAGGATGTAGACATCATAAAATACTTGTCATCTAAGTCCTCTGAGCTCCAGCAAAGGCCCAGTCCAATAGGAATATTCTAGCTCCTGGGTGTGGATGCTTCAAGGCCAACAGACCGGAAGTAAATGTTATTTGAAGATCAACTCTCGTTACAATAAGGTACTGACAGCTCTCACGGATTTTGAATAGAGATTACATGCTCCAGCTTCATCTTTCTCAAAACATAGAATCCTAGAATGTCAGTGGTCACCAAGTCTAGCCCTCAGGGTCTCCTTTTTCTCCTTCCAGCCATTGTAGCTTTGCTGATTGCTGCTCCACATAGTGGGTGTACAAAGTGTTCCACAGCTCCCACAAGTGTGAAAACCACTGATCTGATCAAACTCCACCATTGTATCGATAGGTACATCAAGATCCATGTCAAATTTATTATGTTATCGCAATTGATTGTAAATGACATTTATAAATTATCTATTAGTCTGTACTCTTCAAATCAATAAAATGATTTCATGCATGTCAGTACATACATATAATGGTGTTCTGAACTGTTAAAATTGTTCGTGAAAAACTCTGTTCTAATCAAAGTTGTGTTGGCAATAGTATTTTTAATGCACTATAAGATTTGGTTACTTAAAGAAAACCTACAGTGAATATTCTATGAAGTAAAGAATTATTTTAAGTTGAATAATTTACTGATCAGAATTTTGACTTTTTTTTTTTTTAAATTTAGATGTTTTTCTTTTTTTCCTAAAGAACCTCTTAGGAAAGAACCTTTCTGTATTTGAGTACACTTCCATCTATATGGCAATGTGTAATTACTCAGCCAAAAGGAAAAAGTTCAACCCTTTTCTTTGGAATTAAATAAACGTAAAATTTGAGATTCTTTAGCCTAAGAGGAAGAATGGTATGGTACAGAGAGAATAGGCCTGGAGTTCTAACAAGACTGCATTGAAATCCATGTTCAGTACTTTCAAGTTTTGTGACCCTGGATGAATTGTTTTTTGTATCTCAGTCTCTTCAATTTATAAGATAGCAATAATATTGTCATTCTCATGTTATTAATAGCATGAGGAATAAATGAGGCAACACATGGAACAGTGCTTTGCACAGTGCCTGGCCCTCAGCAGGCCCTCCTGCAGTGTTGCTTGTCTTGCCTTCTGAACACATGGGCCCTGCCCAAGCCCAGACTCCTGGAAGATCGTCAGTCTAGCTTACCCCAAAGCAAGCCAGATGTTCACTTACCATTGAGAACCCCCTCTGGGGAACTCACTGACAGCCTGCAGAAATGATCTGATGTTGGTGGCAAAGAAAATGGATCTCTTTAATATGCTACCTTTGTAAGTTTGCTTCTTCTTCTTAATTATGAGGGAGATCAGAAACCTGCAGATGCCAAGTGACTTTCATTGAACAGTTGTAAAACAAAGGTTAAATAGCTTTTTCTCTAGAGTCATCTTTGGCTAACAAGAAATAAAAAATCTACGAATGCAGATCTTTTCCAACATAAAAGTGGAAAAACGATGACAGTGTTTTATGTAATTGAACATTAAAAATTATGAACATTATGAAAACCATATTTTATAAGGGAAATAATAAATTGATTCCAACAGACAATTTTCTATGTTAAACCCATGAAAAGGTAAATTTCGGAAGAGTTACGGTGTCTGACCAGGGCCTGTTACTAGTAGAAAGGATGTAATGGGCTCATGCATGAAGCTTGTGTGTTCACCTTCAACAATTTTTTTTTTTTTTTTTTTTTTTGCGGTACGCAGGCCTCTCACTGTTGTGGCCTCTCCCGTTGCGGAGCACAGGCTCCACCTTCAGCAAATTTTTAATCCCAGAAGGAAGAACAAACCAAAGAAGAAACTCTATGGGCTGATGGGAAGGGCAGCAAAGCGCAGGCTGGCAGAGGATTGTTTCCTTTGCTATTTTAAGACTTCAGAGCCTTCATTTATTTGCATTTTTCTTTTTAGGTTATTCTTGGCATATTTCCAGGAGAAATGTACATGGAAAATATACATGAGAAAACCGCATTCCGTGGGTTCCGAGGAGTCAGAAACAAAGTTTGAATTCTCTCTTGCACTGTTTTCTTTCCTAATGTTAGTACTTATAGTGAAAAAGCAAACGGACAAATCAACGTAAGGCAACAGCAACAAACCAAAATAGGAATTCAGGTTTAAAAGACAATGTCTTTCCTTTTTGCCAACAAGCACAAAAAATCTATATTCCATCACTTATCACTGATTCATTTTAGTATTTATTCTATATAGTAACTATGACAACAATAGTCACTAAGATTAGTTCTGCACTCTATTAGTCAGGGAATGAGTACTGCTGCATGGTGCTCAGGAATTGATTCTCACCAGCTCATGAGAACTGGTAGTGTATATATTTTTACAACTGGGCACTCAGTAATGTCACATTGGTAACTTGAAACTGACCGTGGTGGGAGTACCACGGGAGTACTCACACCATGAAAACTGGCAAACACTACAAATCAAGGCTTGCTTTTCAGAATGCTGGTTGATAAACATTTACCGCTACTGAAAACTCAAGAGATAACAAGGTAACTATAGAAACTGATTCTTGGAAAATGGGCAAACGTTAGCCGAGATGCATAAGGAAAGAGTCATACACTTCCGAGCCTACAGATCCAGGTCATAGTATTATTCTGTCCTGTTCCACCACCACCACTACTACTACTACTCGCTTGTGTTTATTGAGTGCGTTTAATATGCCAAGCATGATTTTAAGCATTTTGTACCATATATTATCTAATTTAACCCTCACAACAATTTTATGAGGTCAATTCTGTACTAAAGAGGAAACTGAGGTATCCAAAGATTATGTAACTTTCCAAAAGTTACACAGTTTATAAATGGAAGATTAATTCCTATACAATATTAAACATATGGTCAGTAACTGAGTAATCTTGACTAAGCTAGTTAGCTTCTATTAAATCGGGATAAAATACCTATATTCTTTAAAGTTAGAATAAAATGAGACATGAAAAGTACCTACAACAGTGCCTGATACGTCATAGGACGATGATAGATGTATATTGTCTTCTCCCTGTGTTAGAATAAATCCAGTCAGAATGAGATTTTTTCAGCAGCAGTCATTGAACATCTTACTCCTGATAAAGGTCCTGTCATTTACGTGAAAAGAACATAGAAGCAGCAGAGGAAAATCATAATAATAACTCAATGGTACAGGGAGAAGAAGAGAGCCTCAAGGCATCAACTACTGAAGCTCCCTCCAAGCTGTACACACACTGCCTCCTTCAAGCCAGCATCTCCCTACCCATGGCAGCCTGGCTCTCAGCATCAGAAGGTGCTTCGTCTCTGAGTTCTTGTCAATTTATTGCCTATCAGCTCCAGATTTACCTTCCATTGTCTCCTTGTGAAAATATGGAGAAACAAAGTTTCTCTTGCTAGCTACAGTAATGTTAGGCTTGTCAGATTGCAGGATGAAGGAGTTTCCCTTCTCCGCCCACAGACTCCCACATCATGCCCAGCTCCTGCAAGTCCACACATTTCCCCCATGCTGGATTCTCCAGTACTAGGGGCCCAGAGCATGCACGGCTTCTCCAGTACCTGACTCCTGAGCTATCCGCTGCCAATCACCTTCCCACGCAATCCCTTCAAGTGATTTTATAGTCCAGTGCCTCCAGCAAGTCACATTCTCTGGCACTCTAGAAAGCAGACTGGCATGCACCACAGAAACTTCTCTGCCACCCTGAGAGCCGTGACCATGCCCTCCAACAAGGACTGGCTCTCAGCCCTGGGGAATGTGGGTGGGAGGTTCTTTCTTCCCCCATCTCAGTCCTGAGGATAATAGTTGTTCCTTGTATCTACAGTTCCTGTATCCTTTAAAGTTCTCTTTATCTGCTGTTAGCCAATCCTTCATTACTTCAATCCCCTGTTTTAGCTACTAATCCTTATATTAAATTTTCCCTGTTCATATAACTGTGTGGCTTCTTTCTCATGACTGGACCCTGACTGATAAAGGCTCTCACTATTGGCCTTACACAGATGGTGTTTACAGAGGGCTTAGGACCAAATCCTAGGCCAGTAGCAAAGACTAGGCTCAAAGCAAAGCCACAAAGCAAGTTAATTGAAGACATTACTAGAAGTTTCTATGACTCCCTAGGTCCTCTGATATTTCATGTTTTTAAAGAGTGAATTGAGTTCTGTTTCTCTGGATAATTAGAATATTCTTCCCCCCGTTTATGTTTCAACACCAACTTAGCTTGAGCTTCTTCCTTGTTAGAAGGGAGGAAGTTAGTTTTACAGACCAGGAAACTTTCTAAATCAAAAACTCAGTGGCCTAAGGGTATTAGGCTGTCCTCTCTGGGTTCTATAACTCCAGCTGGCCATGTCTTTTGGCCATTGAGAAAATCTGGCTTTGCATTTCAGTAAAATGTTGAAATTAAATTACTTTTAGCTAAGCTTGAAGTTGGAAAATTTTATCACACAGAGTAAGTAAATCATTGTAAAATGCTCTAAGTACCTCCTAGTTTTCATTTCTATGTCGCAAAAATAATCCGTATAGGTTTCCCTGGCTCCAGCAGAAGTATACCAATGTACTGTGATTAAATCATTGGAAAATATAGGAAAAATTCCTCTTTCTGGAAACAATTTTATTGGGTCAGAGTCTCGTCATAAGAAAGCTATAGGGATTTTATATTTAGAAAAGCAAAACAAAAAAATTGAGAAATCGTTTTATTCTCTTTTTAATGTATAAATATATCATCCTGTGTAGTCTCAAGGAAAGATTACCTAGAAAATACAGAAAAATTATTTTTCAGATAAAAACTTCATAGGGCTAGATAGGAAAAGGACTTAGCGTATTATTTCTAGATATGCATATCAATGTAAAGTATTGAGCCACTTTTGGAGGAGTATTATGGTAAATCAATTAGGGCAATTACCATTTGATGGTCATCTTTTCAAATTGCAAGATGGGAGTGTAATTTAAACTTTAGAAAGTTTAAATTCCAGCTTTTCTGTCATTCTATAATTTGTTTCCCTCAAAAATATCTTTAATTAGAAAAATTCCAGAATTCATTATTTAACATCCAGGTTTTTTTCTGTGTCTTCTTTACTCTTTCAATGCAAGATTTTCTGCCTTAGAAATTAAAAAAGGACTCTTCCAGGCCACGTTACCACTAATAAGAACATTTTTAAGCAAACACAGCCTAAATTTCAGTGTGTTATTTAGTACAAGAGCAAGGCCTTGTAAACCTCAAAAAGGCTTACAAAGTAACAGAATCTAATAATTCTAAGTTATAAAGAAACTGTTAGATCATACTATCTTCTGCTTGAGAAAAAACAAAAGTGTGTAAAGCATTTCTGGAAAGATGTAAATTTTAAACAATAATTATTTTTTAAAGTTTGAATGCTAAAAGGTAAACCCTCAGCTATTCAACACAACTCATTCCCTAATGGGTTTCTGTTACTTGAGATTTTTATAATTAGTTTAAAATATGCCATTGTACTCCATTCACAGGGTTAATATATCAAAATAGCTTCTGTTTATTGAATATTTACTTTACAATAATGTCTTTTAGAGACCTTCAAGATGGTGGAGGAGTAAGACACGGAGATCACCTTCCTCCCCACAAATACATCAGAAATACATCTACACGTGGAACAACTCCTACAGAGCACCTACTGAATGCTGGCAGAAGACTTCAGACCTCCCAAAGGGCAAGAAACTCCCCACGTACCTGGGTAGGGCAAAAGAAAAAAGGAAAAACAGAGACAAAAGAGTAGGGACGGGACCTGCACCAGTGGGAGGGAGCTGTGAAGGAGGAAAGGTTTCCACACACTAGGAAGCCCCTTCGCGGGCAGAGACTGTGGGTGGTGGAGGGGGAAGCTTCGGGACCACGGAGGAGAGCGCAGCCACAGGGGTGCGGAGGGCAAAGTGGAGAGATTCCCGCACAGAGGATCGGTGCCAACCAGCACTCACCAGCCCAAGAAGCTTGTCTACTCCCCCGCCGGGGCAGCCGGGGGCTGGGAGCTGAGGCTCGGGCTTCAGTGGATCCCAGGGAGAGGACTGGGGTTGGCGGCGTGAACACAGCCTGAAGGGGGCTAGTGCGCCACGGCTAGCCGGGAGGGAGTCCGGGAAAAAGTCTGGAGCTGCCGAAGAGGCAAGAGACCATCGTTTTGGGGTGCACGAGGAGAGGGGATTCAGAACACCGCCTAAATGGGCTCCAGAAATGGGCACGAGGTGCGGCTACCAGCGTGGACCCCAGAGGCGGGCATGAGACGCTAAGGCTGCTGCTGCCGCCACCAAGAAGCCTGTGTGCGAGCACAGGTCACTATCCACACCCCCGTTCCGGGGAGCCTGTGCAGCCCGCCACTGCCAGGGTCCTGTGATCCAGGGACAACTTCCCCGGGAGAACGCACGGCACGCCTCAGGCTGGTGCAACGTCATGCCGGCCTCTGCCGCCGCAGGCTTGCCCCACATCCGCACCCCTCCCTACCCCGGCCTAAGTGAGCCAGAGCCCCCCAATCTGCTGCTCCTTTAACCCCATCCTGTCAGAGTGAAGAACAAACGCCCTCAGGTGACCTACACGCAGAGGTGGGTCCAAATCCAAAGCTGAACCCCAAGAGCTGTGCGAACAAAGAAGAGAAAGGGAAATCTCTCCCAGCAGCCTCAGGAGCAGCGGATTCAATCTCCACAATCAACATGATGTACCCTGCATCTGTGGAATACCTGAATAGACAACGAATCACCCCAATTGAGGAGGTGGACTTTGGGAGCAGCTGTAGACTTGGGGTTTGCTTTCTGCATCTAATTTGTTTCTGGTTTTATGTTTATCTTAGTTTCATATTTAGAATTTATTATCAGTGGTAAATTTGTTTATTGATTTGGTTGCTCTCTTCCTTTTTTCTTTTATATATATATATATTTTTTTTTTTCCTTTTTCTCTTTTTGTGAGTGTGTATGTGTATGCTTCTTTGTGTGATTTTGTCTGTATAGCTTTGCTTTTACCATTTGTCCTCGGGTTCTGTCCGTCCGTTTTTTGGATTTTTTTTAGTATACTTTTTAGCACTTGTTATCATTGGTGGATTTGTTTTTTGGTTTGATTGCTCTCTTCTTTCTTTTTTTAATTACTTTTCAATTTTTAAAATTTTATTTGTAATATATATTTTTATTTTAATAGCTTTGTTTTATTTTTCTTTCTTTCTTTTTTTCTCACTTTTCTTCTGAGCCATGTGGCTGACAGGGTCTCAGTGCTCAGGCCGGGTGTCAGGCCTATGTTTTCTGAGGTGGGAGAGCCGATGTCAGGACATTGGTTCACCAGAAACCTCCTGGCTCCACATAATATCAAACGGTGAAAGCTACCCCAGAGATCTCCATTTTAACGTTGAGATCCAGCTCCACTCAGCGATCAGCAAGCTGCAGTGCTGGACACCCTATGGCAAATAATTAGCTAGACAGGAACACAACCCCACCCATTAGCAGAACGGCTGCCTAAAATCATAGTAAGTTCACAGACACCCTAAAGTTCACCACCAGACGCGGCCCTGCTCACCAGAAAGACAAGATGCAGCCTCATCCACCAGAACACAGGCACCAGTCCCCTCCACCACGAAACCTACACAACCCATTGAACCAAATTTAGCCACTGGGGGCAGACACCAAAAACAATGGGAACTATACACCTGCAGCCTGTGAAAAACAGACCCCAAACACAGTAAGTTAAGCAAAATGAGAAGACAGAGAAACACACAACAGATGAAGGAGCAAGGTAAAAACCCACCAGACCAAATAAATGAAGAGGAAATAGGCAGTCTACCTGAAAAAGAATTCAGAGTAATGAGAGTAAAGATGTTCCAAAATTTTGGAAATAGAAGGGAGAAAATACAAGAAATGTTTAACAAGGACCTAGAAGAGCTAAAGAGCAAATAAACAGTGATGAACAACACAATAAATGAAACTAAAAATTCTCTAGAAGGAACCAATAGCAGAATAACTGAGGCAGAAGAATGGATAAGTGACCTGGAAGATAAAATAGTGGAAATAAATACCACAGAGCAGAATAAAGAAAAAAAAATGAAAAGAATTGAAGACAGCCTCAGAGACCTCTGGGACAATATTAAACACACCAACATTCGAATTATAGGGGTCCCAGAAGAAGAAGAGAAAAAGAAAGGGACTGAGAAAATACTTGAAGGATTATAGTTGAAAAATTCCCTAATATGGGAAAGGAAGTAGTTAATCAAGTCCAGGAAGCACAGAGAGTCCCATACAGGATAAATCCAAGGAGAAACATGCCAAGACACATATTAATCAAACTATCAAAAATAAAATACAAAAAAATAATTAAAAGCAACAAGGGAAAAATAAATAATATACAAGGGAATCCCCATAAGATTAACAGCTGATCTTTCAGCAGAAACTCTGCAAGCCAGAAGGGAGTGGCAGGACATATTTAAAGTGATGAAAGGGAAAAACCTACAACCAAGATTACTCTACCCAGCAAAGATCTCATTCAGATTCAATGGAGAAATTAAAAGCTTTACAGACAAGCAAAAACTAAGAGAATACAGCACCACCAAACCAGCTTTACAACAAATGCTAAAGGAACTTCTCCAGGCAGGAAACACAAGAGAAGGAAAAGACCTACAATAACAAACCCAAAACAATTAAGAAAATTGTAATAGGAACATACATATGGATAACTACCTTAAATGTAAATGGATTAAGTGCTCCAACCAAAAGACATAGAGTGGCTGAGGGATACAAAAACAAGACCTGTATATATGCTGTCTACAAGGGACCTACTTCAGACCTAGGGACACATACAGACTGAAAGTGAGGGGATGGAAAATGATATTCCATGCAAATGGAAATCAAAAGAAAGCTGCAGTAACAATTCTCATATCAGACAAAATAGACTTTAAAATAAAGACTATTACAAGAGACAAAGAAGGACACTACCTAATGATATAGGAATCCATCAAAGAAGAAGATATAACAGTTGAAAATATTTATGCCCAAAACATAGGAGCACCTCAATACATAAGACAAATGCTAACAGCCATAAAAGGAGAAATCGAGAGTAACACAATAAAAGTAAGGGACTTTAACACCCCACTTTCACCAATGGACAGATCATCCAAAATGAAAATAAATAAGGAAATACAAGCTTTAAATGATACATTAAACAAGAGGGACTTAATTGATATTTATAGGACATTCCATCCAAAAACAACAGAATACACTTTCTTCTCAAGTGCTCATGGAACATTCTCCAGGATAGATCATATCTTGGTAACAAATCAAGCCTTGGTAAATTTAAGAAAATTGAAATTGTATCAAGTGTCTTTTCCAACCACAACGCTATGGGACTAGATATCAATTACTGGAAAAAAATCTGTAAAAAATACAAACACATGGAGGCTAAACAATAAACTAACAAATAACCAAGAGATCACTGAAGAAATGAAAGAGGAAATCAAAAAATACCTACAAACAAATGACAATAAAAACATGATGACCCAAAACCTATGGGATGCAGTAAAAGCAGTTCTGAGAGGGAAGTTTAGAGCAATACAACCCTATCTCAAGTAACAAGAAACATCTAAAATAAACGAAACTTACATCTAAAGCAATTAGAGAAAGAAGAACAAAAAAACCCCAAAGTTGGCAGAAGGAAAGAAATAATGAAGATCAGATCAGAAATAAATGAAAAAGAAATGAAGGAAGCAATAGCAAAGATCAATAAAACTAAAAGCTGGTTCTTTGACAAGATAAACAAAATTGATAAACCATTAGCCAGATTCATCAAGGAAAAAAGGGAGAAGACTCAAATCAATAGAATTAGAAATGAAAAAGGAGAAGTAACAACTGACACTGCAGAAATACAAAGGATCATGAGATTACTACAAGCAACTATATGCCAATAAAATGGACAACCTGGAAGAAATGGACACATTCTTAGAAAAGCACAACCTTCTGATACTGAACCAGGAAGAAATAGAAAATATAAACAGACCAATCAGAAGCACTGAAATTGAGACTGTGATTAAAAATCTTCCAACAGGGGCTTCCCTGGTGGCGCAGTGGTTGAGAGTTTGCCTGCCAATGCAGGGGACATGGGTTCGTGTCCCGGTCCGGGAAGATCCCACATGTCGCGGAGCGGCTGGGCCCACGAACCATGGCCGCTGAGCCTGCGCGTCCAGAGCCTTTGCTCTGCAATGGGAGAGGCCACAACAGTGAGAGGCCCGCGTACTGCAAAAAAAAAAAATCTTCCAACAAACAAGCCCAGGACCAGATGGCTTCACAGGCGAATTCTATCAAACATTTAGAGAAGAGTTAATACCTATCCTTCTCAAGCCCTTCCAAAATATAGCAGAAGGAGGAACTCTCCCAAACTCATTCTATGAGGCCACCATCACCCTGATACCAAAACCACACAAAGATGTCACAAAGAAAGAAAACTACAGACCAGTATCACTGATGAACATAGATGCAAAAATCCTCAACAAAATACTAGCAAACAGAATCCAACAGCACATTAAAAGGATCATATACCATGATCAAGTGGGGTTTATCCCAGAAATGCAAGGATTCTTCAATATATGCAAATCAATCAATGTGATACACCATATTAACAAATTGAAGGAGAAAAACCATATGATCATCTCAACAGATGCAGAAAAAGCTTTTGACAAAATTCCACACCCATTTATGATAAAAACCCTCCAGAAAGTAGGCATAGAGGGAACTTACCTCAACATAATAAAGGCCATACATGACAAACCCACAGCCAACATCATTCTCAATGGTGAAAAACAAATCATTTTCTCTAAGATCAGGAAGAAGACAAGGCTGTCCACTCTCACGACTATTTTTCAACATAGTTTTGGAAGTTTTAGCCACAGCAACCAGAGAATAAATAGAAATAAGAGGAATCCAAATCGAAAAAGAAGAAGTAAAGCTGTCACTGCAGATGACATGATAATATACATAAAGAATCCTAAAGATGCTACCAGAAAACTACTAGAGCTTATCAATGAATTTGGTAAAGTAGAAGGATACAAAATTAATGCACAGAAATCTCTTGCATTACTATACACTAATGATGAAAAATCTGAAAGAGAAATTAAGGAAGCACTCCCATTTACCACTGCAACAAAAGGAATAAAATACCTAGGAATAAACCTACCTTAGGGGACAAAAGACCTGTATGCAGAAAACTATAAGACACTGATGAAAGAAATTAAAGACGATACCAACAGATGGAGAGATATATCATGTTCTTGGATTGGAAGAATCAACATTATGAGAATGACTATACTACCCAAAGCAATGTACAGATTCAATGCAATCCCTATCAAGCTACCAATGGCATTTTTCACAGAACTAGAACAAAAAATTCACAATTTGTATGGAAACACAAAAGACCCTGAATAGCCAAGGTAATCTTGACAAAGAAAAATGGAGCTGGAGGAATCAGGCTCCTGGACTTCAGACTATACTACAAAGCTACAGTAATCAAGGCAGTATGGTACTGGCACAAAAACAGAAATATAGATGAATGGAACAGGATAGAAAGCCCAGAGATAAACCCATGCACATATGGTCACCTTATTTTTGATAAAGGAGGCAGGAATATACAATAGAGAAAAGACAGACTCTACAATAAGTGGTGCTGGGAAAACCAGACAGCTACATGTAAAAGAAGGAAATTAGAACACTCCTTAACACCATACACAAAAATAAAGTCCAAATGGGTTAAAGATCTAAATATAAGGCCAGACACTATAAAACTCTTAGAGGAAAACATAGGCAGAACACACTATGACATAAATCACAGCAAGATCCTTTTTGACCCACTTCCTAGAGAAATGGAAATAAAAACAAAAATAAATAAATGGGACCTAATGAAACTCAAAAGCTTTTGCACAGCAAAGGAAACCATAAACAAGACAAAAAGACAACCCTTAGAATGGGAGATAATATTTGCAAATGGAGCAACTGACAGAGGATTAATCTCCAAAATTTACAAACTGCTCATGCAGCTCAATATCAAAAAAACAAACAACCCAATCCAAAAATGGGCATAAGACCTAAATAGACATTTCTCCAAAGAAGATATACAGATTGCCAAAAAGCACATGAAAGAATGCTCAGCATCACTAATCATTAGAGAAATGCAAATCAAAACTACAATGAGGTATCACCTCACACCAGTCAGAATGGCCAGCATCAAAAACTCTACAAACAATAAATGCTGGTGAGGGTGTGGAGAAAAGGGAACCCTCTTGCACTGTTGGTGGGAATATAAATTGATACAGCCACTATGGAGGTTATTTATAAAACTAAAAATAGACTACCATACGACCCAGCAACCCCACTACTGGACATATACCCTGAGAAAACCATAATTCAAAAAGAATCATGTACCACAATGTTCATTGCAGCTCTCTTTACATTAGCCAGGATGTGGAAGCAACCTGTGTCCATTGACAGATGAATGGATAAAGATGTGGCATATATATACAATGGAATATTACTCGCCCATAGAAAGAAATGAAAGTGAGTTATTTGTAGTGAGGTGGATGGATCTAGAGTCTGTCATACAGAGTGAAGTAAGTCAAAAAGGGAAAAACAAATACCGTATGCTAACACAGATATATGGAATCTAAAAAAAAAAAAAAAAAGTTTCTGAAGAACCTAGGAGCAGGACAGGAAAAAAGACGGAGACCTAGAGAATGGACTTGAGGACACGGGGAGGTGGAAGGGTAAGCTGGGACGAAGTGAGAGAGTGGCATGGACATATATACACTACCAAATGTAAAATAGATAGCTAGTGGGAAGCAGCCGCATAGCACAGGGAGATCAGCTCGGTGCTTTGTGACCACCTAGAGGGGTGGGGTAGGGAGGGTGGGAGGTAGGGAGACGCAAGAGGGAAGAGATATGGTGATATATGTATATGTATAGCTGATTCACTTTGTTATAAAGCAGAAACTAACACACCATTGTAAAGCAATTATACTCCAATAAAGATGTTAAAAAAAAAAGTCTTTTATGCCTATTATCACACTAAATGCAATTTCTATTTTACTGGCTTAGAAGCTGATATCCCAGATAGGTTAAGAAATTTCCCCAAAAGCATGTCATTTGTAAGTGGTAAAAATGGAATTTGACCCAGAAATCCCTAAAAAATATTATGCACATTTCCATTATTCCACATTGCTTTTCCTTGATTTCAAGGTTAATATGGGTCTTTTAGGAACATAGTGAGTGACTTGGAACTATGGAGGGTTTTGCTTGTTTTTAAAAATGGTATTTAAATTCCAATGCAATGAAATTAGAAGCGAAAGAGTTTTAATTACTCCCACCCCCCTCTTTTTTAGCTGCTTCTTCAGTTAGCTTGCCCAGTTTGGTAATCATACAAATATCTCATCCATACTAGGAAAATTTAGCAAATTCTCTCTCTCTCTTTTTTTTAAAGAGCATTTCCAGTTCATCATTTAAAAAACTTAATATGTGTTTTCTTTTCAAGTCAAAAAATATCCCTATTTCAAGATGTATTAACTTTTCTAATGTAGCTTTGAGCCCTTCTTGAAACAGTCACTTCCTGGAAGCCTGAAGAAAGTTAATGCAACTTCCAAATGGATCTCACCCTAAGAGGGAGGGAGGGAGTAACTTTGGCACTGGGAGAATTTGGCTCAGCAGATTTCAGCAGAGTCCCAGTTCAGGAAGTCAATTCCTTGGAAAGATGAAACATCCGAACATGTAAATTACTAGTTCAGTTGCAACTCTATGTGTTACATGTGTAGAAATGCAAAAACCCATTTGTTCAACGGATTTATCATGAGCTGTCACATTGGACAGTATGAAAGCTTAGATATCCTTACATAAACATGAGTCACCTTTTATAAAATACAATTTTCCATATAAGCAGCTATTGGTGAATGTGGAGTCGAAGACGTTTTCTCTTTGGCTGTTGTAAAATTTTCTACAAATGATAAGAAAGAACATATTGAAATGCAATAAGTTCAAGAGGATAGCTTGTCACTGTTGGGGGCGGTGGTCGGGGGGAGGGAAGCCAAGGGGTCCCAACATCTCTGAATCCCAGGTCCTAATGAGAGCACATTAGCCAAAAATCTTTCACCCTCTGAAGTGAGTCGTGGGTCTCGAGAGCTGCCTCCTGTTTAGGAAAAGAGAGGCACTGCTTCCTCCTAATGTCTTCTGAGGTTGACGCTGCTTAAGTGTCTTTTATCTTAGAATTTGGAGGGTTTTGGGGTGGTTGGGGTTTTTTTTCTGTTTTTTTTTTCTTTTTTCGATAATGAGAATGCAAAGTGGCTGCTTTTGGGGGGATGTCAACTTGGTGGAGCTTTTTCCAGGTGACTCATGTTTCTGTCTCTCTCAAAACACATGATTTGCTGTGCTGGTGAAATTAAGAAAGATGAGAAAAGTCTTACTCTTTTCCAAAATTTTTATTACATAGTCCATTATGGGACCAAAGACATCCAACAAATACCACCTCAGTTGCAACTTTAACCAAAAGCACCACAGCCCCACCCTAATGTCTGTCCCCATCCCCCTAATTGCTCTTTGCCTCCCCCAAGTTTTACCCACCTTCTTCTTTGTTGCCTCTCTATTTAGGCTGTATTTGCATTTGAACATACTAGCTTGTAATTATTTGTCCATTTGTCTGCCCTCCTCTTTCACTGGACTATGAGACCTCCAAAGACATGGACTTTGTCTTAATGCATTTTTATAAATCCAGTCCCTAGTACTGGGACTGCCACAGAGATGGTGCTTAGAATTAATTAACTAATTATGCATTTATCAATAAAGACAGGATAATTTATGATACTAATTTGATGATTCTAGACTTCCAGTTGCTAATTCTGGATTTTGTTTGGGTAGCATATTTATAATAAAGATTATCTTTAGGCTAGATGTGATTACCTTTTTAAATATTATAATTTTCCTATTCTAATAAAATTTGACTCATTATAAACATTATGGCAACATATAATAAGATTTTTAAAATAGAAAAAAAAAATCATGTAATTCAACACCCTAACAGCATTTCTGCCAGTATCCTTGTGGAATACATCCCTGCATTGTGTCCTACGACTATTTCTATTGAATTACTACAGATACAAACAATTATAACCATGATTGAATTAATGATGGGAAAAATGCTGAACAGTAACTGATAACATTGCCAAAAATGTCCTTTACTGTATGGAAAATAACAGTTAAATGTAGACCTTAACTGATGTGTGTACTTGATGTATATAGAACATCTCAGCTTTTTTCAAGTGTTGTATTTTTCTCATTATAAAAGAAATTCACCATTGGAGAATATGAAAAATTAGTATAAAAGAATATACTAAAAAAAGACACATAGACTTGAGTAACCAGGTAAACAGAGACAATTGCTATTAATATTGGATATATTTTCTTCCATACATTACATATTTTAAACAAAAATTAGAATTATATTGCCTATAAAACAAATCTTTTTTGTCAATTAGCATTAAATACTGAAGTTGTTATCATGAACTGGAGCTTTAAGAAAAATTATAGTTTCATACTCTTCATTTATTTATAGAGATCACTGATAATTTAACCACCTTCCTAGTTTAGAATTTTTGGTCAGATCTGATTTTTTACTGTATGTAATTAGTTTTGCAGTACATTTATTATTCTACATAAATTCTTGAATGGATTTGTGATTATTTCCATTAATTGGATAGTTGAGAAGACTTTCAGTGTCTATCACTAAATTGAATTTCAAGAAAATGGAGAAAGGCCTGCATTCCCACCAGCAGTGAAAGCATTTCTTTCTCTTGTCCCTTTACCGATATTAAACATTATGATATATAGTTTGTTTAAAGATTTTTCAGGTTTACAGGTATAAAAATATACATAGTATTTTCTTCCAAAATCTTTCATAACTATGGTTGCGAATAGACTCTTGGTTCCCATATTGTTTATTTGTATCTTTTCTATTTTTTCCCTAAAAATTAGTTTACTAAAAATGCATAACATGATAACAAAAAACATGTATGCACACTAGAAAATGCATTCATTAAAAGAAAACATCTTCCTTTTTTATCAGCCACCACTGTTTCCTCTTCCCAAAGGTAATCACTATTAACAATTTCTCAAATATCCTTCCAGAAAAAGAAAAAGAATATACCTGCATATATATGGAGATCGCTTTTTAAAAAGTACATAAATATGTCCTTATGATACAAACTGTTCTACATTTTGCTTGATTCATATAATGTCTTGGTCATCTTTTCACATCAACACATACATAAATATGCCCCACCATTTTTAATAGCTACCAGGAATATAAATTTTAAAAACTTACTAACTTAATGGACAACAGTGGTATCTTACTGCTTTAAAATTTATATTACTTTGATTGTGATTAAATATTATTTTTCAGATACTTATTTCCCATTTGTATTTCATTGCTTCATGACCTTTATCCATTATCTATCTGGTGCAAGTGACTTTAAAATCCATTGTGGACAAATTGTCTCACAGAGATTCTGGGAGGAAACCTTGCCGGTCTTCTAATCCCAACTCCAGCCTGATTTCTTCTGCTATCCTGAACAGCTCTCAGAGGGGCAGCCAGGCAAGACCCTGGAGGCTGTGAGTCAGAAGACTGCAGTGGTTCTCTTTACTCTCTGAATCTGGGAACCTGCACGCAAAATCTCAGCCATGGGGTCTGAAAGAGGTAGCTCTTTGGAGATAAATATGCCTAATTTCTCTATGACCCCCAGGATGCTAAGGAAATTCTGAACAGTTGCACAGGATCCTCTCTACTTCCAAGGCAAGAAGAGCTTAAAGATACCAAGGTACAAAAAATCTTCCCTTGGGTATCTCCACAGAGAACAGGCAATCTGCCTGATTCTCCACAACTAGTCCAAAGTTTCAGAGACAGATGTTTTTAATGTTTTTTGATACCAGATTCTCTTCCCTGTCTGGGCACATGGAGGCCTGGATTTCTCTGCCCCCTTGCAGTTGCACGGAGCCATGTGACCATTTCTAACCAATTAAATGTATGCTTAATGTTTGAATTACCTTTGCATAATTCTCTATTTCCCTTTCACTCTACAGTGGCAAATCTTGTAGCCTTGTCTTAAAGGAGGGACCCTTAAAGAGAATGGAGCCTCTGTTATTCTTGTTTTTTCTTTCTAGAGTATCTCAACTTTATTTTTTCCTGTTTTATTGAGAAAAAATTGACATACATCACTGCATGAGTTGAAGGCATACATCATGATGGTTTGATTTACCTATATTGTGAAATGATTACCACAATAGATTCAGCTAACTTCCATCTTCTCATATAGGCTCAGTAAAAAGAAAAGAAGAAAAGAAAAAAGGAAAATTTCTCCTTGTGATGAAAGGAGAAATCTCTTAGGATTTTCTCTGTTAATAATTTTTCCTATATATAGTACAGTAGGTTTAGCTGTAGCCATCATGTTGTACATTACATTCCTGGTACTCATTTACCTTATAACTGGAAATTTGTACTCTTTGACCACCTTCCTCCAATTCTTCCTCTCCCCTACCTTTCACCTCTGGTAACCACAAGTCTTATCTCTTTTTTCACGAATTTGTTTTTTCTTTTTTTGGTTTTTATAGAGTTCATATATAAGTGAGATCATACAGTATTTGTCTTTCTCTGTTTGACTTATTTCACTTAGCATAATGTCCTCAAGTTCCATCCATGTTGTTGCAAATTACAGGATTTCCTTTTTTTTTATGGCCAAATAATATTCTATTGTATATATATACTACAACTTCTTTATCCATTCATCCATCAATGGACACTTGGGTTGTTTCCATCTTGGCTATTGTAAATAATGCTGCTATGAACATGAGGGTGCACATACATTTCTGAATTAATGTTTTTGTTTCCTCTGAATATATTCCCAGAAGTGGAAATTCTGGATCACATGATTGTCCTATTTTTAATTTTTTAGGATTCTCCACACTGTTTTTCCATAGTGGCTGTACCAGTTTGCAATCCCACCAACAGTGCACAAGTGTTCCCTTTTCTCCACATCTACACTAGCGTTTGTTATTTCTTATTTTTTTTTGATGATGACCATTCTAAGAGGTATGAGAGGATATCTCATTGTAGTTTTAATTTGCGTTTCCCTAATGACTAGTAAGGTTGAACATCTTTTCACGTACCTGTAAGCATTTTATATATCTTCTTTGGAAGGTATATTCAGGTCCTGTACCCATTTTTTAATTGGGTTATTTGGGTTTTTGAGGGGGTTGCTTGTTTTTTTGCTTTTGAGTTGTATAAATGTTTTTTATATGTTGTGGATATTAACCTTTTATCAGATATATGGTATGCAAATATTTTTCCCAATCTGTAAGTTTTCTTTTCATTTTGTTTATGGTTTCACCTCTGTTATACTTGTTCCTGAACCAGTGTAAGAAGCAGAGCCCTTCACTAAATCGTATTAGACATATGATATCAAAGAAAAATATACTGGCATTTTTGCTGTAACATAATTTAGTCTATACTGATTAATAGAATACCCTAGTTAGAAGCCAAAAGGAAGCTTAACAACCAAAAAGAGTAACAATAGCTCATAAAGATAAAGCTGTTGGATAAAATAAATAATAATTTGAAAAATGGTAAAGAACCTAAGGTGATTAAAATTTTTAAAAAATGTAGAATGTCTTGAAAGCATAAACGTAGTGATTGTTGAAGACTGATTTTATGAAGTGGAGAAATATCTCAAATACAAAGCAAAAATACAGAGAGAATGAAAATCATGAAGAAAAAGATATGAATTTTGAAAACTAGATTCAAGAGAACTAATGTGTGATTATTAGAAATCCCAGAAGGTAATAAAAGATGGATAGAAGAAAATAATAATTAAACAAAAAACAGGGAAAAATTTTAAAGTAAAAAAAGAAACAAAACAAACAAAAACAGGTAAGTTACAGACTAAAAAGATGGAGGGAAAAACATACACCTTCACAAATAACAAGGTATATTTTGGCAAAACTGTTGAATTCCAAAACAATGATAGTTCCTCAAAAAAATAAAAATAACATTACTGTATGATCCAGCAATTCCACTTCTGGGTATATACTCAAAGAATTGAAAGCAGCATCTCAAAGAAATATTTGTACACCCATGTTCATAGCAGCATTATTCACAAGCACCAAAATGTGGAAGCAACCCAAGTTTCCAACTGTGAATGAATGGAAAAGCAAACATGGTATATACATGCAGTGGAATATTATTCACCCTTAAAAAGGAAGGAGATTTTGACACATGTTATGACATTAATGAACCTTGAGAACATTATGCTAAATGAAATAAGCCAGTCACAAAAAGACAAATACTTATGCTTTCACTTATATGAGGTATTTAGAATAATCAAAATCACAGAGACAAGAAGTAACATGGTGATTTCCAGGGACTAGCAGGAGGGGGAAAAGGGGAATTATTGTTTGATGGGTATAGGCTTTTGATTTTATAATATGAAAATAGCTTGCAGATGGATGATGGCTATGGTTATACAACACTGTAACCATACACTTAATGCCACTAAACTGTACACTTAGAAATAGTGATAGTAAATTGTATGTTTTATATGTACATATTTTATCACAATAAATAGAATGAAATGAAAAACAAACTCAGACCGTATTTAGTATTATTTATATAAAATGCATGTATATGTACAACATTTTAGAAAACAATAGAAGTTCCATATTACCTGTAGGAGTGATTTGTAGGAATATCTATAATTTATTGACAAGAAGACAAAGTAATTTACTGACTAATATGTATGGTATAATTATATTTTAATAAAAAGCAACCAGGAACACTTTAATATATCTGTAAATATGAGGGTGGTAGAGGAATGATTTCTGTTGTCTTTGTATACATACAGTATCATTTGTTTCAACACCACAAATTACTCTTATAATATGAAAAACTAAATATAGAAAATGTAAAAAGTATAATTTTAGTAAAGCCACATTATATGGTAAGGGATGTAAACCACTGTCTTTCACATTTGGTGAATGTATTTTCCCAGTTTGAATTATGCCTTTTAATTGTGTGTTAGTATAGAAGTAATTTAAGATAATAACATATAACATATGTTACTACATTATTATTATATATTATTATATTGATATTAAGATTATTATAATCTTTATTTATATATTGTTGATACTTACATTGTATATACTTATTATATATATTATTTTAAAGTATATATACATATATAATTTTAAAATATTTTGAATATATATATCTCCCTGGTATTCTGTGTCATCTATGGATTTATCCTCATTTATGGAAGGCTTGCTGTAGTAGAGGCAGAATACAAATATGGTAGACAAATGCTACACAATAAAGATCAGTAGTTGTTTCATCAAATAAATGTATATTTTAGGGAGGGCTCACACACACATGTATGGTTTTTTTTGCATGAACTATTCCCATATTGTCTGTGATATTGGTTTTGCTTTTGTTTTTCTGTTTTTTGGGGGGTTTTTTGGTTTCTTTAAAATGGAACAAGTAATTAAAGACACACGTACAGTGACTTAAGTGAAGAACCCCTGTAATTATTCCTTTCATGGTCGACTGATTGCAGTTATAACCCAGATTTGTTTTCCTTTTTTTTCAATATTTATGCCTTTGGGTAGTGCTCTCATACTGACAACAGGCCTGGACCATATGATTTGTTTGGCTAATGGTACAATAAGTAGCAAACTTGCAAAGAGTCTTGAAAGGCACTTGTGCATGAGGGCTTATTGCCTTGCTGTTTTTGGAAACTTGCAACCTCAAGTAAAAGCTTGGGCTAGACTGTGAAGGATAAGAGACCATGTGGAGAGAAGCCCCCATTACCTAAACTGTTCACAGGCAACCCACTACCTGATTGTAGACACATAAACAAGCCCACCCAAGATCAGCCAAACCTGACCCAGCCAGGGGAATTTCTACTTAGTCCAACCCAAATTTTTGACTTGCAGAATAATTAAGTAAATAAATGGTTGTTGTTTTAAGGCATAAAAACTGTTGTTGGTTTGTGCCACGGGGAACATACACCCAACACATACACCTACACACAATCGTTTTGTGTGTGTGTGTGTGTGTTACGCAGGCCTCTCACTGTTGTGGCCTCTCCCGTTGCAGAGCACAGGCTCCGGACACGCAGAATCAGCGGCCATGGCCCATGGGCCCAACCACTCCACAGATGTGGGATCTTCCCGGACCGGGGCACAAACCCATGTCCCTTGCATCGGCAGGTGGACTCTCAACCACTGCGCCACCAGGGAAGCCCCACACAATCTTTTATATTTGCCTTGACCATACCCAATGCAACCGTTTTTTTATAGTATAGCTCCTTTATCTAGTTTTCATAAAAACAATAACTTTCTTTTTTCATTCGTATTTTATCACATTATATAACATTTAATTATATTTTATAAATATAATGGCAAGTATGACTACTACATGCAGGTTTGAGAAGAAAAACAGCTGATTGCTGGTAATTGTAGAACTCAAAGTATTGATAGAACAGAGGTGTATGGGTAAAACTACAGAGTGACCTACAGTCATGCCCATTCATCATGTTGTTGGCATTAAGTAAGTGAATTTACCCTGGGCTCTGACAACACTGTAGGAGGTCTATTAGGCTGGGACAGCATTTCCTGTCTGCCTTCATTGTACTGTTAACTTTTTAAAATCTTAACATCACTGTCACTCCTGCTTCAGCCAGGAAATGAGTTTTCTTAATGACTTTAAGATGATCAGGATTCCCACTCATCATTTATGTAAAATTACATATGCATTTATAAATGCAAATATGTTTAAAATATTAAAATTTTGAGAGATACATAATTATATTCCAAAACATTTATCACCATGGTTCATTATGTTGTTATTACTCATGATAGGAATATACTTGCATTCAATCTTGCCATTTATTCTTAATATATACTGAAATAAAACCATTCATAATCCAAACAATACACAGAGTCAACCCAAGAAATGCTGTTCAAGTAACTTTATTAATAAGAACAAGTGTCTCAAAGGTGCTATAACAAACAATACCCCAAGTCTCAGTGGCTTATGATAGTAGAAGTGTCTTCCTTGCTGATGTATGGCTTGTTGGCCATAGTTCCTCTTCCATGAAGTCATTTTGGGATCCAAGTATCTCTCATCTTATGGAACTGCTATCATCCATACCTGGCTTCTAAAATTCTCATAGAAAAAAGAGAAATGAGAAATAAGATATTGTAAAACTCTCAACTTCCTCAGTCTAGAGGTGACACATGCCACTTCTACTCACATTCCATGATCAAAAGCGAATAATATGCCCTCATCCCTTCTTCATTTAAGCTGAGAAATATGATTTAGCTGTGTTATCAAGAAGAGGAACAGGACTGGTGACCATATATCCAGTCTTTGCCATAGTCATTAAGCCTACTTAATCATTCCAGAAACCTGAGTGTCTTAAATTTATGTTTAAATATAATAGAGAATTGAAACAAAGGATTGAGGTCAGTAGCAAAGAAATGATTCTATGGAATTTAAAGTGGTCTGGGCATTTAGATACAGCCAAAGAGTCAGCACATGTTCTTACCTTCAATCAGGGACTGTAAGAAACTTGAACATATCAATGGCCTTCTCTAGCCTTCAGATTCCTTTTTTATACTGGAAATAAGGAATTAATTAATTTCCAGTTTTAAAGAGTGATCAGCAAACTGTTCTAGGAATGTTCTGTGATGATGTTGGTGACTGGGAAAGGGCTGAGACAGGACCTCAGTTTGGCTCCATAACCTTCCAGATCACTGTCTCACATATCTACTGACACATTGGGTGAAAATTCAATATTCTGGTTTATTAAGAACAGATTTTTTTCCTTTCTGTACATAATTATTCCTAAATTCAAAGCCATAAAAGAAAAGACTTTAAGCATGCCATATCTATTTATTCATTCAGCATTCACACAGTGTTTTTTAGTGATTCAGTTTAATTTATATGGCTTTGATTGAGAATTTAGCTTGTGACAGGCTCTATACGGGAAATGGGAGTACAGATAAATAAGCTGTAAATATGCCTTTGAAGAACTTTGGGTCTAATAAAAAAATAATAATCTATTCATTCATTCAACAAAGATTTAATGAACTTCTACTTACAAATCCGGCGCTGCTCTTGCGAAACTGCTTAGAGGAGCCAGTTAAGCAAATAAATTCATCAATCACATTGGAGGATGAAAAGTGCTACGAAGGAAACCAAATATAAAATGGTGATGGAAGGCTAATTGATTACGATTAGGTGGGATGTCTCATTGGTACTTGAATTAAAAGAGGGAGATGCAGATGCCAAGTTCTGTACCCAGAGGGGCCATTCAGTAAAAAGATAGTCAGGAATGGTCTGGGTAAGTTCAAGAAAAGTGAAGAGGCTAAGGAGGCTGGACATTCATGGTGGAGGGAAGCTGGGATGGAAGATGGATGTGTTAGCACCTAAGCATTGCACCCCATCCTCTCAGCCTAGGTCCCCAGGGAGACCTGAACACCACTGGCTAAAGCTAGGAAAGCATTTTTCAGACTGTATTAGTTTGCAAGGGCTGTGTGATGGTTAATTTCATAGGTCAACTTGACTGGGCTAAGGGATGCCCAGATAGCTGGTCAAACAATTATTTCTGAGTGTGCCTGTAAAAGTATCTCAGGAAGAGACTAACATTTGAATCAGTAGACTGAATAACTAAACTCTTTCCTCACCAATGCAGGCGGGAATCATCCAATCCATTGAGAGACTGAATTCAACAAAAAGGTGGGAGAAGAGTGAATTCGCTCTCAGTTTGAGCAGAAACATCCATTTTCTCCTGCCTTCAGACATCTCTGCTCCTGGCTCTCCGGCTTTCAGACTCAGACAGGAACTTATATCGGCAGCCACTCCCCTCATCCCCCCATTCTCATACCTTCAGACTTGGACTGAATTATACCACCAGCTTTCCTGGGCCTCCAGCTTGCTGACGGCAGACTGGGGGGACTTCTCAGCCTCCAAAACCACATGAGCCAATTCCTATAATAAATCTCCTCTTATGTCTGTCTATCTATCTATCTATCTATCTCCTATTGGATCTGTTTCTTTGGAGAACCCTGACTAACATAGCTTGCCATTACCAAGTACCACAGACTGGGGGCAGTGCGGGGAGGGGCTTAAACAACAGAAATTTATTTTCTCACAGTTCTGGTGGTTGCAAGTCCAAGATCGAGGTGTTGGCAGGCTTGGTTATCTCACTGTCTGTGTTCTTTGTGTCCTGATCCCCTCTTCATATAATGACACCAGACATATCAAATTATGGAACACCAGTATGGCCTCATTTTACCTTAGCTATCCAGTTAAAGGCTCTATCTCCAAATTTAGTCACATTCTGAGGTCCAGGATGATAGGACTTCAACATAAGAATTTGGGGCACAGGGCACAATTTAGCCCATAAAACACACCTTAAATAAAATGTGCACATTGAGAGTGGGAGGATTATTTTCTATTTCAATGTGTAACACTTAGGCAAGGGTGGATCACCAGGGTATAGTAGGCTACAAGACAAACTGTGGATTTTAAGAGAAATGAGAAACATTGGAAGTTTGTCATGGCAAGATTTTTTAAAAAGATCATTCTGGTTTCTTTTAGAGAATGAATTCTCTGACTGTATCAAGAAATATGGGTGAATTGCACTAGGACCATAACAGAGAAGATGGTATGACATCCTCAGGTTTGGGATCTATTTTGAGGCTGAACCAGCAGAATTTTCTAATGGATTAGAAATAGAAATTAGTAGGGAAAAAAAAGCATCAAAAACGACACAGATGGCTTGAACCACTGTGTGGAGTCGATGGATGGATCCCAGGACAAACCCTTTCTTTCTTTTTTTATTTGATTTCCCGCCTTTTATTTTTTATTTTTATTATTTTTTTAACATCTTTATTGGAGTATAATTGCTTTACAATGGTGTGTTAGTTTCTGCTTTTTAACAAAGTGAATCAGCTATACATATACATATATCCCCATATCTCTTCCTTCTTGCGTCTCCCTGTCTCCCTCCCTCCCACCCTCCCTAACCCACCCCTCTAGGTGGTCACAAAGCACCAAGCTGATCTCCCTGTGCTATGTGGCTGCTTCCCACTAGCTATCAGTTTCACATTTGGTAGTGTATATATGTCCATGCCACTCTCTCACTTTGTCCCAGCTTACCCTTCCCCCTCCCCGTGTCCTCAAGTCCATTCTCCAGTAGGTCTGTGTCTTTATTCCCATCCTTCCCCTAGGTTCTTCATGACTTTTTTTTTTTAGATTCCATATATCTGTGTTAGCATATGGTATTTGTTTTTCTCTTTCTGACTTACTTCACTCTGTATGACAGACTCTAGATCCATCCACCTCACTACAAATAACTCAGTTTTGTTTCTTTTTATGGCCAAGTAATATTCCATTCTATATATGTGCCACATCTTCTTTATCCATTCCCCTGTCGATGGACACTTAGGTTGCTTCCACATCCTGGCTAATGTAAAGAGAGCTGCAATGAACATTGTGGTACATGATTCTTTTTGAATTATGGTTTTCTCAGGGTATATGTCCAGTAGTGGGATTGCTGGGTCGTATGGTAGTTCCATTTTTAGTTTTTTAAGGAACCTCCATACTGTTCTCCATAATGGCTGTATCAACTTACATTCCCACCAACAGGGCAAGAGGGTTCCCTTTTCTCCACACCCTCTCCAGCATTTATTATTTGTAGACATTTTGATAATGGCCATTCTGACTGGTGTGAGATGATATCTCATTGTAGTTTTGATTTGCATTTCTCTAATGATTAGTGATGTTGAGGATTCTTTCATGTGTTTGTTGGCAGTCTGTATATCTTCTTTGGAGAAATGTCTATTTCTATAGAAAGATCATTCAAACATCATTAAGTTTGAAAATTTCAATATTAATTCAAAGGTTAGTAAAATAGGGGCTTCCCTGGTGGCGCAGTGGTTGAGAGTCCGCCTGCCGATGCAGGGCACACGGGTTCGTGCCCCGGTCCGGGAGGATCCCCCATGCCGCGGAGCGGCAGGGCCCGTGAGCCATGGCCGCTGAGCCTGCGCGTCCGGAGCCTGTGCTCCGCAACGGGAGAGGCCACAATGGTGAGAGGCCCTCGTACCGCAAAAAAAAAAAAAAAAAGTTAGTAAAATAAAGTGGCAAATTGGTATTTCTAAAGTAAATCATACTTTTAAAAATGTCACCCATTTCTTATAGCATCGCTAATAATTCATTTCAAATTTTGAAGCTATTTTAAAAGATCCAGAAAAAGATGACCATATTAACTCCCGACAAATATCACATCGTTGTGTCTGATGGGCTTTACCTATAATTTTAACTGTTGACTAAATTACCTAGCTTCCTGGAAACCATGACTGGAAATGGTATAATATTAATCACAAATATTTAAGGAAAGATAATAATGAAGTAATTGAATAAGTACCCGCAATTGTGAAAGAATTAAACTTTACCTACTACACACACCAACCAGCCGACTACTTTGTTACTTTGTTTCTTCAAAAAATGATTTGATTTTAGCATCTCTAGACAACTCTCAAACTTGAGAATCTGTGAGTGTTAGCCTACTGTCCCCAAATGCTAACCTGGACCAGGTCTCCTTTCCCTCACCTGCCCTTGGCTTGGTGATAGTATCAGCCTCTGAAGGCAGCTCTATGGCTTCTAAATGCCAAATCTGCAGCAGGGGTCCCCCTGCATTCAGTTTCCCTGGTCCTGGGCCAAGTGTGAGCTGGAGCTTCTGGGCACCTGGGTGAGGCAGAAACACGCACATAACATGAGCCAGACTGGAGGTCAAGTCTTACTTTCCTCTGACTACACGCTTGCTGCCCCTCTGGAAACTTCTGTAGGGAGGACTCTCTCCCTCACCTAATCATTGCCCCCACCCCTCTTAGCCCAGGTCCCTGTGGAGACCTGAAAGCTCCTGCCTGAAGCTAGGAAAGCATTTTTCACACCTTAAAATAAAATGTTCAGATTGAGGGTGGAAGGATTATTTTCCACTACTATATGAAACATTCTGGCCCTTTTCCCAGAGTTTATAATAGTCCTTGGAAAAGGCCATCTCCTCTGAAGTATAGTCCTAGAAACTAGCTAGAAATGAGCTGGGAAGTCTGGAACAGACTTGCTAGGGAGGGAGGGCCATTGCTGATGGGAATGTTGGAGCACTGGCCTTGTTACTGCCTCAGCCAGGATCACAAAAGGCTGTTCACATCTTCAGAGTCCACCCATACCTTTATCCTCACCCTCAGAGCCCCACAGGTAATGATATGTTAACTGAGGTTTAACTCTAGGATACTGGGGATCTCAAAGACAGCTAAACACAACACTGAGAAAGGTCTCCATCAATCCTCTTAATTATCTTTGATAACATTTAAAATTAAAGTCCCCTATAGACTAACTGCAGTAATAAAAACCCAAATCCCAGTGGATTAACACTATAAATATTTATTTCTTTCTCAACCCATGGTAAGATTCGTTGTGTGATGGGCATCCTTTCACAGCATGGTTTAGGGACTCAGGATCTTTCCATCATCCAGGGTCTTGGAATCTTCCACCACATCCTCTCATTCTGCCTAGACATTCTGTCTGAAGGACCTGGTAGGGGACTTTAGGAGCCAGGCATGGAAGTGGTACAGCTTACCAGACCAGCACCATTGGCCAGCACTCAGTCATATGGCCCATCCAACTTTGGGGCAAAATTGACTATACCACCCGCCAAAGAAGGAGAAGAAACACATAGATATTGATGGGCACATTCTCTGCTATTTCTCACTAAAAATAAAATTGTTAGTTTTGGGTTGTCATCTGTCCTCACACATCAGTGGGAATGAAAGATCTAAGAGGACATTGAGATATGAAGAGAGGAGACTTTGGGGCCTGGGGTCACTGTTGGAAGACTTCCTTACATTATCTTTCCTATTCACTGACATAAACTTTTCTTTACAAAAGGCTAGAGAATGTATTACCCTGCATTGGAATTGTATTATATTTACCTATCTCTCCTAACCCTCAACTTGAGGGTAGAGATAGTTTCCTACTAAACCTTGAATGTCTAGCACCTACCACAGGATCTGAGTTACAACAGATGCAGTATTAATTTTCTATACTGAGTAACAAATTATCACAAACTTAGTGGCTTAGAGCAATGCCCATTTATTATTTCACCACTTTTGTAGGTCAAGTTAAGATATGGCTTAACTGGATTCTCTGCTTCAGGGTCTCACCAGGCTTCAATTAATATGTAAGTCAGGCTGTATTCTCATCTGAAGGATCAACTGGAGAAGAATCTGGTTCCAAACTCACTCATGTTGTTGGCAGAATTCATCTTCTATGATTATAGGACTGTGATTCTATGATTGCTTCCTGCTGGCTATTGGCCAGGGACCACTCTCAGCTCCTGGAGGCTACCTGGCGTCCTGGTCATGTGGTCTTCCTCATAGGCCCTCTCACAACATGGCAGTTCACCTCTTTAAAGCCACTAAGGGAGAAAATTTCCACAGTCATTCTTCTAGAAAGACAGTATCCTACATAATATGGCTTACTCATGTGACTGGCATCCCATCACTTTTACCATAGTCCATTGGTTAGAGGCAAGTCACTGTTCCCATCCATGTTCAAGAGAAGAACATTACACAAGGGTATGAAACCAGGAGGCAGGAATCACGGGGACCTTCTCAAAGACTGTCTTCCACACAAGCTGTTTTCTAATTTGATGAGTAGATGGAGAGATGAGGAAGAAAGAAGCACAAAGAAAGAGACTGGCTGCCAAGCAACATACACTGTGCTCTGAGTCTTATTCTTATCACTTATAAAATGACAATAATGATACTCACTTCCTAGGACTATCAGGCTACTTAAGATAGAAAACATAGATAAAATATCTAATAAAATGTTAGCAAAAGGAAGTGTCCAATATGTTTTCCTTTTCTCTAACTTACTGATGGCCTTGACATGTGATTTCCTCATACCAGGGCTCACTTGCCTCCTCTATAAATGAGCAATTTAATTTCAGGAGCCTTTCTGGGGGTCACTGCCAACTTGAAAACTCACATCACTGGACAAAGATGATTTGACCCAACAGTGACTTGTACACATTCTCCTCATAAAATAAGAACTTGTAAAAATAAACTGAAGGCAAAAGATAAGGGACTTCCCTCCTCTCAGTTAATCATGGAATTAAGGCCAAAGTATGTATTTCTTCTTGATCATCCAATCGAAGGAATTTTGGAAGTTGACTATGAAGAGTTTAGCCATTTAACATTCTGTATGAAAATAATCAGAGACTAGATCATCTAGTTCACTTCATGTATTACTGTCTTTCTAACTGGTTGCAGCCTTCAGGGAGAGAGCTTGACTTTTTTTTGTTTTTCGAGTAGCTATTAATAAAACACAAATTGGTTCAAAAACAACAACTCTAGCTCCATTGAAAACTATAGAGAGAGAAATTTCTAACTTTTAAAAAATCTAGAACTAGAAGCTGACTTGTCTGGTTAATTTGCTTAAATAGGAATCAGCTACCATGCGTATTTCATTAGGGAGCAGATACAGGGAAAGAAGAAATCAGAATCGAGTCACCACTTGGACTGTTAACCACACTGGCTGGGGCTGCTCTGTATTTGCTGGGCTCTCATCTGTGAATTTCTCTCTATCCAACTCTTGTCTGGTCTCATCTTTCTCACACTCAGAAATTCCTGCTCTTCCCCCAACTCTTCTCCTTGCCATCTATGTCTGGCACACCCAGACAATCAGGAGGAATGTTAACAGAATCACCATTCAGCCTAAGATTGTTTCCTTTATCCCCTTTCTCCAAATGAGGTGTCTGAATGTTCAGAAAATTTAGCCAAGCCTCTGAATGGGCTCCCCTTGGTGCTTGTTGCCTCTAATGAGGTCACTATTAACACTTCTGGAGGGGGTGCCTCTGAGGTGTTCTGACTCCAATTAGAATGCCTTAAGTCTCTTAAATTGAAAATATACCTGTAGGCATGACTTTGTCTTGAATTCTGAAAGCTTGCCCCCTCTGGGAACTAGTGTGGATAATCCCTGAGTCTACAGGGGTGGGAGACAGATGCATGCTTGAGTGTGCACCCCCTTAAATTTTGTGCCCTGAGGACCTCACTCATCTCGCCCTAGTTCCAGTCCTGCTGGATACGGACAGGTCAGGAAGGTCCTCACTGAGAGCTCAGCTGATGGGGTACAAAGATTATATTAGTTTCCCAAGGTTGCCAGAATAAATTACCATAAACTTGGTGGCCTAAAACAAAACAAACTTTTTGTCTCACAGTTCGGGAGTCCAGAAGTTCAAATCGAGGTGTCAGCAAGGCCATGCTCCAAAGATTTCAGAAGAGAATGCTTCCTTGTTTCTTCCTGCTTCTAGGTGGCTTCTGGTGACCCCAGGTGTTCCTTGGTTTGTGGCAATGTAAGTCCAACCTCTGCTTCTGTCTTCACGTGAACTTTTTTGTCTATGTCTTCTCCTCTTCTTATAAGGACACTTGTCTTTGGATTTGGGGCTCACCCATATAATCCAGGATGATGCCATCTTGAGATCCTGAATTTAATCACATCTGTAAGACCCTTTTTGCAAATAAGATCACATTGACAGGTTATGGGTGGGTATATATTTTGAGAAGTCACCATTCAACCCTCTACAGATTGGAATCAAGAGGTTGAAATCCAGAACTAGACCATGAGACATTCTGTGTAGAGCTATTTGTTCAACCAGCCTTTGCTGAGTGCTTACTTTATCTCTGGCTCCAAATTTGACAAAGATGAAGATGGCACAGATGAAACCCACGTGGGCCTGTGCCACACCTCCCCAAAACAAGAGCAAAATAAATAAAAAATATTTTTACCTCTCTCTATCAAGTAACTTATTATCCATTGGGGAAGATGAAGATAATTAAACAGAATGTTTGGTTCAGGGGGGTGAATGCTAATAACGGCACCCAGCACTGGTTTTAAGAATAGAGTGGCTGATGGAGTTCACATATAGCTCAATCCAGCATTCAAGGAGCTCCATCCCATCAATTCCTTGGTACAGTGTTTATTTTCAAAAATACTATTACTTAAGAAAAAAGTAGGAGACTCAATCAAAGGGGGAAAATTACATAAAAGTACACTTCGTGTGGCAACCTCCCCCCCAAAAAAAACCCACCAATGAATGATTGGTGAAGCAATGAAAAAATTTTCAAGTCACGCTATAAAACCAACCTCAACAACTCATCCTTACATACATATTCAAATTGTGCCTAGTTTTAGAGGTCCGGCTCAGGCTCACCTTTTCTAGGAAACTTTTCTAAACCACCTGAACCCAGAGGTCACACAATTCTCAGTTCACATTTGCCTCCTTAAAATATGTTGGTATTTCCCCACCAGTTCCTTCCTGCCCCTCCTGTCTCAGTACATGGCGCCACCACCCGATGCTACAGCAAGTTCTGCAGGCTTTGCTGCCTAATGTATCCAGATTCTGTCCAGGCCACTATTAGCATCTAGTCCAGAACACTATGGTTTCTTGCCTGAAGCATTGTGATACCTTCTGAATTTGCCTCCCTTCTTCTACCCTTTTCCCCCTAACAACCATTCTCTGCAAAGCAAGTATTATGATGACTTGAAACAAACTATGTCACTCCCAATCTCTCCAATGGCTTTCTATTGCACCTGAAATAAAATTCCAACTCCCTACCCTGGCTTAAAGGGCTCTGATATGACCTTGCCGCTTCCATCCTCTCTGAAATAATCTTCCTTGTCTCTCCTCTTTGCAATCGAAGCCCAGACACATTATTTCCATTGCTTGAACAGTTAGTCCTTGCCTGAGCACTTTTGAATCTGGTTTCCCTGCCTTCAAACCCTCTCCTGTTTACCGTCACAAGTCTGTCCAAACAGTCCCAGCTCAAGCATCTCTTCCTTAGCGAGACCTTCCTTAACATTCAGTCTAAATCACCACACTGCCACTCACCCTCAATCAGACCACTCTGCTCTAGTTTCTCCATTGCTCTTGAGGGACTAAAATCGTCTTCAGTTTGTCGCTACTTGTATTGTCTATCTCCTCCGACTAGAATATACATTTCAGGATAACTGGGACCTTATCTGTGCTTTCGCCATGGCATCTCCACATCTAGATCAGCCTTAAGCACATAGGAGATGCCCAACAAAATATTTGCTCAATGACTGAATGAGTGCAAGGTTGTCTATTATTCTTGATGCTTAACTATATTAACTGTGTCTTTTAATAACATAAACTCTGTGAGAGGAGGCACCCATGTACTGTTCTGCCCACGCACCTTAACACAATTTTTTGCCCACACACCTTAACACAACAAACATAAATACATATTTAGCTGTTTCGGTAAAGGGAAGAAGGAACAGTGTTCTAGTTTTTCTGCTGGATACACTTTGGGTCTCTCTCATGTTTTAGAGACTCTATCCCTGGTCTACTGTCCTTTGCTGTTTATTCATTGCGATAAGGCAATTTTGTGTGAAGAGGGTCTGTTTGTCCTCCAGTGAACTAAGACTTGGTCCCTACCGAGGACATCCGGTATGAGGTCTCCCTCCTTCTTCTCTCTCTCTAATTTCCTGGATCTACCTCTTCTACTTCTAAGCGTCTTACCCATCACAGAGAAATCCATCCCACAGGTAGCTCTCAAGCTCTTACCTATAGAAATAAGGAACAAACCAACAACAACAGAAAATGTGCTACCAATGAGTAAAATTTGGAAAAGCATGATGTGTTTTACTGAAAGACACCAAACCAGAACACTTCAACCTTGACCTTCTAGAAGCACTTGCCGATTTTAATGGCCATAATCGTTGCATTTGCATGGTACGTTTATACGTACTGTCTATGTATGACCAAAGAAGATCCTCTCAGTATCTATTTTTGCTGTCAGTGCATCACTGAAACTAGCAAGATTTGTGAACGACGTACCTCAGGGGACTGTGTTGGGGTAGCCTGGGTCAGACAGACTCCGCTCTCTGTGTGAAGTAATCCTATCTGTGTGTGCTTGGATTTTAAAGTTGACCCTCATTAATCATAGCTCCAGTTCCTTTAGACAATCCAGAGCTGATCTATCCCCCTTTTCCCCTGAGCAACCATCCACATAGACCCCCCCAAATAAGTTATTTATTCCTGAAATGACTTGATCTGGCATCACCCAACCTTCTATAACCTCCTGTGTATGAAAGAGAGAAATGAATGACTTGGGCTACATCAAAGTGTTGTTTTACTTTCCATATAGTCATTAACTTTAAATGTTCCCAAACTAATAGTCTAAGACATTGTAAAGAGGTAATAAGTTCAAAGGAGCAGAAAACATAAAGCAGAACTCCAGAGTCATTTGAAAGTATTTTCTCTAAATGTGTGCAAGCTTTCAAGGCTGCTATAGGCAAAGGGACCTGGATCGGCATTTTGGCTGGTGCTGAAAAGAAGTTTCCCCAAGTGGAGTGTGTAAGCGAGTTGCCAGGCCAACCTCTTTGAGAGCAGAAGCATGTCTTTAGAGGATCTGCTATTTCAGAGACAGTTATACTAGCTGGCTCATTCTTCCTTCAACTAAAGGCCAATTTGTCTCTTTCTCTAAATCTCTCTTCCCTTGTTTGGATCCATGTGCTCCAGGTCACTTAGGGAGGGTTGGTCTACTGCTCGATAAAATAGGGTGTCTCTGTATAAGAAAAAAATTACAAATGGATTAAGTTATATAAACTGAAGATCCAAGTTCCTGTTGTAAAACCTCTAGTCATTGAGTTAAATAGAGTGTGGGGTAGCAGGTCAGAGCCCTACATGTTTCTCTGAAACATCAGAGCTAAAAAGCTGCTGCTTTTTTTTTTTTTTTTCCCAGGGGAGCGCATCCTTTGAGAAAGCCATTACTCGAGCAGGCTTGCCTAGCAAGCTAGTTGTGGAGATGAAGTGCCTCTGCTGTTCCTCATGCCTTCAGATTCTCACAGTTTTCCGTCACACTGGACCACTGTGGATTCTGCTTTCTAGCCTCACATCCTGGGAAGAGGTTTACAACCTAAAAAGAACATGGATTACTTTTATTTTGAACAAAAGGCAATGAAATTCAAGGCTTTTAATTGTTCTACATTTCTTTACATATTTTCTTCTTCTCTTTCATGACATACAGATTTATTTTTTTATTTTTTTTGCGGTACGCGGGCCTTTCACTGTTGTGGCCTCTCCCGCTGCGGAGCACAGGCTCCGGACGCGCAGGCTCAGCGGCCATGGCTCATGGGCCCAGCTGCTCCACGGCATGTGGGATCTTCCCAGACCGGGGCACGAACCCGCGTCCCCATGCAGGCAGACTCTCAACTGCTGCACCACCAGGGAAGCCCCAGACTTATTTTTGAATATTCAAAATCACAAGAAGCCAACTATGTCTTATTCTACTTATTTTTCACTTAATATTTATGCCTTGGGCATTTAAATCCTGCTATGTAATTTTCAAAAGAGTTACTGAAAGTTTCATTGAATGCATACCCTAGAATTCACTTAACCATCTATCTATATTATTGGATATTTAAATTGTTTTCAAATGTTTCACTATTAACAATAACTCAGTAATAAACATTTTGAGCATGAATAGTTTTCTTCTTTCAAGGGAAGTATGCCATTTGGATGGAACCTTTATAATGGGGTTATCAGGTTTCAGCACGTAACATTTTTATGGCTCTTGATAGTGATGGGTACGATTCTTTACAGAACAGTTTGTTCAGTTACAGTATTTACCTGGCATTGTTCAGGAACCATTTCACCACACCCTCATCTACACCGGGCCTGGTAGAGAGGGAGCTATTAGGCATCCCAGAGACATCGAACTGTAGTAGGCACTGACCAAAACTAAAAATCATGACAAGCTGAATTTAGTCAAATTAAAAACTATGCATGATACAACCTAATATGAATCTTGCTTTCATTAGGTTTTTATCATTTTCTTTCTTAAAAATATTATATTGTAAAAGGAAATATATAGCTTATTATAACATATTTTGAAATTTGGGGAAAATAAATAAATAAAAATCACTCAAACTTCTGCCACCTGGATTGTCATCATCATTATTATTATTTATTTTAACTTTATTACTAATAATCATTAATATTTTGGAGTGATTATGTGATTATTATTATATGAATTATGAATTATTCATAATAATCACGAATTATTATGAACATGAATTATTCATAATATGAATTATTATGTGATCATTGTTCTATGAACATATTTTTAAAATAAAATCAAACAGAATATGCTAAGTTTCAATCTTCTATTTTTCATTAAATAATATATGAACAATACATCTATAACAATTTCATCACAATATCGATCGCAGTGAGTATTTAAACTTATCATATGAATATAACAAATTTCCTATGGTTAGCCATGTAACTTATTCCAACCTTTTATCTGTTGCAATTAATGCTGCAGTGATAATCACCCTTCTAGTGGATGTATCCTAGGAAAAAACTGTGATAACATCCTAAAGATAATTTTTAATATAGAATTTCTGGATTAGAGTGTAAGCACGTTCTAAGGCTTGTGATGAACACTCACAAATTGCCCTTCAGAAATGCTACCCTGAAAAAGCCTATGAGATGATTTATTTTCTAGACAGCGTACAGCATCATTTTAGAAACGATCCTTTCAAATTTGATGGACAAACATAATATTGCTTGACTTTAACTTGCGTTCTTTATCATTTGTGAATTTATGCATCTGTTTTCCGATATTTATTTTAATGTGTATTTTGTGTGTGTATTCATGTCCTGTTTTCCTATTGCTAACTTTTCTCCTATTTAAACTTCTAAATAACTACAGAGAAACAGTCTTCAGGTTGCTTTGAGCATTGGGTGTCCCACATAATGTGGGTACTGGGGCACCTGGTACCTTCTGGCTTTATTCCTGCCGAGATTCTCCTCTGGCTTACGCACTGAGTTAATTCTGGGCTTCAGAATGAGGAGGCAGAAAATTTCGAACTTATCCTGAGGAGAGGCACCAGCGTACCCATGCAGGAAGTATCAGGAGATGAGACCTGAAAATAAACTTGTGCGAGATCATAAAATGTGTTGAACGCCAGGGATTTCAGACTCTTTTCGGTCAGCAGTAGGGAGCCATTGAGAAGTTTTGAGTGGGAGAAAGACGTGACGAGAAGATGTGTTTCAGAGAGTATCCAGCAGGTGACGCCATTGTAACATGACTTCTTCCTAAGGGCTTCTCCCAGCCCCTTGAGCTGTGCAGGTAAAATCCACGTGCGAAAATGTACCTTTTCCAAAACATTCAGACTAGATGGTCTAGGTCATTCTAGTGGACTATACTGGGACAGATTTTCCTAAAAACTGCAAGAACTCTTACACAGAAGCTCTGGCATTCTTTTTTTTTTTTTTTAAATAATATTCATGCTTTCCTCCAGAGCCTCTTTTTTGTTCATGTATATCTCGTTCTTCCTGAGTTTTATTTTAGTTCAGTGCCTTTGTGTGCATTAGGTTATTTCTTCAAATATCAAATGCTGTTTTTGACAAATTATCATTGGCCTTTTTAATGAAGGCTAGAGTAGTAACTTTCAACTCTGAAAAGTTGTGAAACTATCAGTACAGGAGAAGAGCTGTACACTGAACAATTCACTTAAATTAGGGTCTATGACTTCATTTTTACCAGATACAGAGCAGGAGTCCAAATGATTATTCATTTTCTTCCACGAAATTCTTCATATCTATTAAATGGTAATGACAGAATACTGAGTATTGGGTATCTTGAGATGTATGAGAAAATTCAAGAATTCCTCCATGATTCTAACAGCTATTTTAAGATTTGTATCATCTTTTGTCCTTTGATTCAATTTATTTGAAACACCTCCACTTACATTAAAAAAAAAAAAAAAGATTCAGTACAAACTATTAGAGTCCAAATGTTTTTCCCTGAAGCCTCAGTGGATCCCATCAGAATGACAACAAGGCACGTGTTTGTAGTTGGGAATCTGGCAGCAAGGAGTGTGAGTGCTGATGGTCAAGATGTTCTGGTTCAGAAGTTAGAAAATAAATAATTCCTGAGAGGAAGGATTCTTCAGCTCCGGGCAGCTGATACGGCAATAAAATAAATAGGCAGTAAAGTACACTTCCTGTTTTGAGCGTTCACATTTCATATTGGCCAAGCACATCTCTTAAATTCAATCTCATGCTTCCATAAATAAACCTGGCACCTTTTTAAACACTTTTCCATCTGCTGCAGAACGAGGCGCGCATTATTGAATACACCTCAGGGAGTCCCAGAAATGGGAAAAGACTACTTGTGAGGAACACACCACTGCCGCTGGCCTTGGCCCAGAGAAGCCATCAGGAGATTGTTTGCGTTCAAACCGTTGTAACAAGACCCTGATGGTGTTTCCCCACAGCCTTCGCTTCCATGTGAAGTTGTCATGGTCAGGGCTTCGCACCAGGAGGAACCAGGAATGGTCTCAGGTAGAGTCAGGATTAGAATTAGACATGTTTGCAGGATTCTTGTCCATAACACCTGGGATTGGTCTCCTACAGCTCCTGACACCTTTTCCAACATACTAATCCAGTTTCCTAGGATGGATGGAAAAGTCTATCATTCACCTACACTAGAATCTGGAGGAAGAGGTCTGGTATCCAGACTATAGAGAATGCAGGGGGCCGCTTGGGTTCGCAGTAGTCAACTCTGAGCTCATCTACTTGGTGGTGGAAAGCATGGGATGGTATCACAGGGAGATGATGCAAGTCCTAGCTTTGCTGTGTGATTTTCGACAGGTAGGGAGATCACTGTATCCTCAGAGTGTTTAAGTGAAGTAAAACCCATGAAATCAATTGTCCCAGGGCCTGAACAAATAAGCAATCCATAGATACCAGCTATGTTTATCATTCAATTTTCCCAAGTCATCTTGTTTGTGAACAGGGGACTGGGGACAGCCTGGCTCAGGTGACCAGGAGAGGGAGTTATCATTCAACACCTACATTTCCCATTTGAGACCATTATTAAATATGGGATACTTCCCTAAATTTTTTTTTTTTTACATCATCTAATTTAACCCTTGCTCTAAACTTCAAAGCAGGTTTTAATATTTCCACCTTACAGAAAAATAACCAGAAGATCAGAAATACTACTAAATGTTATCAGACCTAAAATACCATCGGTTGGAAGGCATGTCATTATCTTATGTAGTAGCACCACCAAAGGAAATCAAAAACTCTGATAATTATAACTGTAAGACCTCACCAGTAGCACGGCAAGTCAAAATCTCAGAGAATTTAAAATATAGGAAAAACCCTGCCTTTAAAACCAATGAAAAATAGTAAGAAACTTGCCCGACCTCACACAGGTAGTGGCAGAAGCAGAATTTTAATTCAGGGGACTCCAGTGGACTCTCAGTCTTTCTCTAAATCAAGGCACAGGACCTTTTGTCAGCCATTCTTCCTGCCCAGCACCAGGCTTAGGGTGGCTCTGTCCTCCTCTGGCTGTCCTGCTTTGCTGCTCAGGGTGGCCTTATCTTCCCCCAACTTGTATGACAGCTCACCCCACGCAGCTCCAGCTCAGAGCCCCTTGAACAGGGACAGGGAGACAGAGTCAAGCGTGGCTCAGGAGTACCGGTGGATGGCATTTCACAGGTGAATAGAAGGCAGAAGCTGCCGAGGGCCTAATGGGTGCTGACTGGAGTCTTTGAGGGGTGGCTTGTGCTCAACAAATGATCTTCCTCTTGGATTCTTGCTACACGTTTGCAGACCTGCAATTGGATTGGCTTGTGATTAGAGCTGTTCTCAGACTGTAGGATTCACTTGTCCTCTGACTGACACAGGCCTGATATCTCCCTGAATATCTGGAGTTAAGTGCTTTGGAATTCACCTTGACTCTTAGTACCCCATCTCAGCTCAAGGTTCTTGTCTTGACTTCTGTTCTTCTATAAGTAAGTTACCTCAACTGCCTCATTGCTTCTGATGAAATGGCGCAGAGAGAATTAGAACTTGGGCTGCAGGTTCCAAAATAAGGTGACTTAAGAAAGTAAGACCTTTATTACTACAAAACGCTGTCACTAAAGAAACAGAACGAGTGGTACACTTGCATTTCCTCTAACTCTGACAGATTTTACTAAAATTGAAAGGTAAGTAGGAAGTGATGTTGCCTCTCAGAGGATCCATGACTAGATTAGATCTAACTTCCTGTTCTGTCCCCAGCCAGCACTGTGGCCTTGGGAAGCCAGCTCTCCTGGTTGAGCCTCTGCTTCCCCATCTATAATTGAAAGAACTGAGTTGGACCGTCTTTCTAACCCCTCTTGGCCCTGACACTCGGATTATCAGACGTTTCTCAGCTTACTTGATTAGGCACCACCATTATTTATTGCATTTTGTCTCTGCCCCCCCCCCCCCGCCCAAAAGCAAAATACCCTGGGAATCACAACATTTTTACACCTGTCACAGCATCATGGGACTCTTGAACCAGCCCAGGGTCTTTTCACAGGCAGTATGCCCTCACATTTGCTTCAGGGAACCTGGTCACTGTGCTTTATCCAGATTGCCATAGAATGATTTTCCATCAGGATTATCATGGTTTTGATAAGCTTCCCGACCTAACAGCCTGAGAGCAAGAACCATAAATTAACTCCTCACCAAAGCTCTCCAGACTGGCTGGGCCTCTGGGGCAATAGGGCATCTTCCCAGCATCTTCGTGCAAAGCTACACCCTGTGCCCAATGTTCACCTCTCCTCTGGGGTCTCACCACGCCTTTGTACACAGTTCTACCCCAGGCTGTGGGCTCATTTATTTGCACGCCGGTTTCCCTAAATAGGCTGACAGCTGCTTGCAAGTCCAGAATGTGCTTGATGTATCTGTGTCCACAGAATCTGACACAGTGGACACAGGGCCTGGCATTGCCAAGCAGGAATGCAGTGAGGGCCTGAACATGAGATTTCCTTTGTGGGCAAGGGTGGGGAAAGGGGGCTTCCTCGGGAGAGGTATCATGGGGCACCGCTGGGGTAGAAGGAAGGGGACCTTAGAAGCAGTTCCCAGCCTACTGTCTACCTTTCTCCTACCTGCTATTGGAGCCTGTGTATGTGTGTGTGTGTGTGTGTGTGTGTGTGTGTGTGTTAATTTGACTGTGAGGTTTACCTGGCACCGTTGCCTCCAGGATTCCCTGAGTCCATGTCATGTCCTCCTCTAGAATTCATTATCCTTCGTGGAGTTTATGTTGCTGTTCAGCATTTGCCATTTATTTTACTGAGTATTGACATCATGCTTCCTAGGAAGGAATTATCACTCTCTCTGAGATGTTGCAGCAACGGTTCCTTTTTTATAGCCCTTGGATCCCCCTTTATCTCCCTTCAATTCGCTTCTGGAACCATGTGCTCAGTTGACCCCATTTCCTTCTTTGACCTTTGTTTAGTTTCTCCCTTAGATTTTCTCTGAGGCTAAGGAATCACCTTATCATTAGTTATCACAATTTTCTTTAGGTCTTTTTTGATTAACTTGGTTATTTCAATATTTGAGCCATCTTGGCAATTTTCATCGTTTATCCATGTGGTAAGTTCTTCTGATTTATTACCAGGCTTCATCAAGCACATTCTTCCCTGCTGCCCACCTCAGTAGATGAAGCCAAACTCATCTGCAAGGCTTGTTCTGAGAAGGCCAAACTGTTCCTGGTTATTTGCTCCCCTTCGGGGCTGTAGAGATAAAGCTCTGGTATCTTGCCAGCCACATCCAGTATGGCTGGTCCACCTATCTTCACCTTCCTGGGATGTTCAAACTGTCAGGTGTGACATGTATGAAGGGTGGAGAAAGTGAGCCTCCTGGAGAGCATTCAGATTCTCCAAGACTCAGAGTTAGGGCAAGTTTTGGGGGGTCAGAGGCACACCTCAGGCCATTGGATGTATTATGCCAGCGTCTGTCCAGCTCTCTGAGCAAACACTGTACACGGCCTGTAACATACAGAGAGCATTAGCCCTTTTGATCCAAGAGCTGCATCAAATCATTTTGACCCTTTGAGGAAGATATGTAACCTGGGCCAAGTGGAGCCAGATGACTTTTTTTTATTACCGGAGCATAAAGCACTATTAAATGGTTTCACGAGTTGTAGCCAGAACATCTGTTACTAAGCATTAGAAATCTGGTTTATTCAAATCTAACAAACTGGCACTCAGCCTTCTCTAAAGTAATGCCTTGCCTTTGGGGCAAGAAGGTGTTATTGACCAGTTTTCCTTTTGAACATACCATCTGTTCCACATGTCACATGACTGCCCCTCTCCTCTCTGAGAGATGATGTCCCTATCGGGAACAAGGACTTCCCTGGGCAGAGGGGTGGCAGGGGTATGTAACAGGGTCTGCTGTTTCAAGGGCAGTCTAGCAGACCCTGAAGCGTAACAACCCAGAGGCAGCCGGGTTGTCACAGGTGGGGAGGGTGACATAAAGAAGGAAAGGTTAATAAGTAGAACTCTGAGGGCTGTAAACCAACCCACAGAATTGAAAAACAGGCGAGTCCTTGTGCCAATAGCCAATGCCTCCAAATTGGCCAAATTTTTCCTTCAGCTCCACTTCTACAGTGCTTATGGGGCACAGTGTTCTGTTCCATATGCAACCATCCCCAGGCTTTGGGAAAAATACCCCTTCTCAAATCTTTCATTCAGCATAGATGATGGAGCATTTCTCTGAGAAATGTGAGCCTCTGATCTCTAGGACATCAACATTTTGCACAGATCAAAATAATAAGTGGAAATCAGGGCATTCTACTGGTGGGCTTTCAGACTTAAGTCACTCTATGTGTTGGTGGGCTTTGGGGCAGGCAAAAGAAATAAAAGGAGAAAATCTTTCCCAATATAGAGGCTTCCCAAAATAATCCAAAGTCACCCACTCATTTTAATCCCTGTGTTCCATCATTTCTTCATTTATACATTCATTCACCGATTACTTTATTTTTCAAATGTTTACCTGTGCTAGTCACTGTTCTGAGCATTGGGAGATGGGTGATAAAATTTAAAGAAGAGGCAATCCATTAACTCAAGAAGTTGACAGTCTGATAAGAAAATTAAGACACTGGCACAGACTATAAAGTAGAAAATTGTGAGTCATGAGAGAGTCACTGATAAAGGATTGTGGGAAGTTAAAGGGGAAAAAGAGAAAACATCCACTGCAAGGTTCCAGGAAGGGTTTCATGAAGCCTATGGAATTTAGGCTGGGTCTTAAGGAAGGAGGGAAAGGAGAAACAGTGGTTACTGTAAGAGGAAGGTATGGGTACAGGGCATCATGGGGCATGCTTGAGTGTTGGCAAATCCTTAGTGTCCCTGACACCCACAGTCCATGTAGAAGAATCAATGTAGACGATGGGCTGAGGCCATATCTTGTAGGTCTTTATGTACCTGGCAAAGACCTACTCAGTTGGTTGAAGGATTCTGAGCAGGCAAACAGAACTACAATTTAGGAAGATTAAGCTAAACCATGAGTATATTGACAAGCAGGGTGAGGTGGGGTGGTACCTGAAAAAACGCAGGCGAGAGATAATAAAAACGCCAGTTGGAATATTTGGAAGGGAAAAAAGCGGATACATAGGGCAGATTTACAACAGAGGAATCGATACGTTTTCAGGGTTTACCTGTTGTTATAAAAGGAATATGGGTTTTGGAATCAGACAGGCTTTAGGATGAACTTCATTTTTTCCTCACTCTTGGAACTCTCTGGAGTAAGCCACAACTTCTCCAGGCTTCCCTTTCTTCCTCCTCAGCAATGTACCTGAACATGTAGGGGGTTTTTTTGTTTGTACTTTGTTTTTTTTTCTAGTACGCGGACCTCTCACTGTCGTGGCCTTTCCCGTTGCAGAGCACAGGCTCCGGACGCGCAGGCTCAGCGGCCATGGCTCACGGGCTCAGCCGCTCCGCGGCATGTGGGATCTTCCCGGACCGGGGCACGAACCCGTGTGCCCTGCATCGGCAGGCGGACTCTCAAGCACTGCGCCACCAGGGAAGCACCCCCTGAACATGTGTTATTAAAGGCATAATGGGGAGGAGAGCTCGCCTAATCCCTCCCAAGTTGTGGAGAAGCTCAGATGAGGTCATATATGTGGAAACATTTCGTAAAGTCTGAAAAACCCTCCGAAGTTCATTGTGGTTATCTACATTACTACCCAGATGTGTGAGACAAACAGAAGGGAAGGTCCTGGATGAACCTCGGGTTTTTGAATCAGAATACCTCTGAAGATAGAAAATGAAGGGAAGGAGGATGGGAAAGGAGGTCACCACTCACTCCATGGCTCAAAATAAACTCCAGGTGGATCAAAGATGTAACTGTAAGCTTGAAAACACTGAGGACATTTTATAATGTAGCAGCTGAGAAAATTTATCTAAGAATTCCAGGGAAGCTAGAAACCAAAGGAGGAAAATATCAATAAAATCGACTGCATTAGAATTTGCCAATTATATAACTTGACACTGAGTTGATTTCTAAATCTGCAAAGAGCTTTACAGAGCGATTAAGAATACGAATGAGTACCTAAATCAAAAAATAGGCAAAAACTGTGAGCAATTTATTAAAAAATACAATCGATATACATTACACAAAAGAAACCTAATTTAATCTTAATCAAAGATACTCAAATAAAATAAGGTCTTTTTTTTCACCTACTAGCTTGATGATTCAATTAGAGAGATTGAAAATACTGTTTTTATGAAGGATTGAGAAATGTTTACTCTCATACACTGTTGGGGTGGGGAGGAAATGTAAATAATGACAGTCTTTCTGATGTTCGATTTGGTATGTTAAAGTGACGTATCCTTTGACCTATCACACCCACTTCTGGAAATTTACCCTAAAAAGATAAATATGCAAATGTAAAAACGTAAGTGAGTAAAGATATTTACTTCATTATTGTTTAAATCGGCAAAAAAAATAGGAACAGTGAAATATATAATAGATTCAGTAAATAAACTGTTATACACCTAAAAAAATTTTAGTTACTAAAATTGATAACATAGACCTTTATTTATTGAAATGTAAAGCTGTTTAGCATATTATTAAATGAACAAGTGTAGTACTATCCCATTTATTTAAAATATTACATATATCTAAAATACCTAAATATACATACATATATATGTATATTTATTTATTTATTCATACAAGATATAAATATACATACATATATATGTATATTTATTTATTTATTCATACAAG
>NW_021703775.1:74824644-74827307 GCF_005190385.1 Monodon monoceros | reverse complement strand
AAATATACATACATATATATGTATATTTATTTATTTATTCATACAAGTCTAGAGGAATCTTCATTAAAATGTTACCAGTATTTTTCTCTGGATCATAAGATTTCCACTGCATTGTTCTGTATTGCTTCAATTTTTAAACTTTTAAAAACGTTTTTGCTGAAACAATCACATTTTGAAATGAAATATATAAAATAAATTAAGAGAAGTAAGCAAAGATGGAGAGAAAAAAGAAAGATGGGAGTAAGGGAGAAGCGTATTAAAATTAAAACATGGGATTTTAATTTATGGAGGTGACTGAGTGATAACACAGAGAGGTCAATGTCATTGAAAAAAAAGAAACAGGTTATTACTAATTTTCAAGACAAGAAGGCACGCCACGCCATCCGTGCAGGGCAACGTGAGGGAGTACCAGGCTTGGGCTGGAGGCAGTGAGGAGAAAGCATAGCCAAGAGCTTTTACTGGGTTTTCTGTGGACAGCGCAAAGCAGGGAAAACAGTTTAGGATTGGTTGGTTGGAATAATGTTGGTGGACTGTGGAATAAGCAGTGGTTATCTGGTACCTGGCCCTGGGTTTATTTAGAGCAGAGGGAATATTAGCTTGGTGTGTGAGAATTAAATAAAGGAGGTGGCTGGGGGTATGGGCATGGAACTTGTAGGTTTGTGTGTGAAAGATGTGTTTGCAGACAAGTTGTTTATTATCATGATGAATTGGCCAACCCCAGGAGGAGCAGTAAAACGTCACAAAATTAAAACCATGATTAACACAGGAGGGAGTGAATGGAGGAAAGGAGAGAAGGAATAGATTTTGGGGCAAAGTCCTGAGAAAGTGGAGGTGATAGAGTCTGAGGGTAAGTGGAGGGTCTTGTTATGGTCTGAAGGAGGAACAGTGCTTCCTCCAAGGATGAAGTGATGTGTGAGAAGCTACACAAATGTCTGCTATATAGAGAGAGAGAGGCAAAAAGAACTCACCCTCAGCTGGCCTCAGCCTTGGAGAAAAGTGGTCTAAGTTATTCTTAGAAAATTATCGGGATAGAGTTTGGTAAAGAATTTTAAAAGAATTGGAGCAGTTTTAAACAACAGTTGGAGAAAATTCAGCATGTGACTTTCTCTGTGTGAGTAAAAGAACAGCCATTGGGGTCCTACTGTGGTTATAGTCAGGCACAGAAAAAAAGGTGAGTTTGACTCAGGGTATTTGCTAATGGAATAGACTCTTAGACTTTTTCAGCCTAATTCTTAAAGTTCAAATCCTTGAACAAACCAGCTTCTGCACCAGGAAGTGGCTTCCTTGGCAGGCCAGCAAGATGATACAATAACCTATGTTGGCTGCAATATAGACCACTGTCCACCCTCATGGTTGGCTCTTGAATCATGTGAGAAGCATCCTGGGATGCTCCTTTCCCTCCCCTTCCTTGTTGGCTGGAAGACTCACCCCTCTACGTACCAACCCTTCCCCTTACATATTCACATTAGGAAATGATTAATAATAACCCTCATCCCAACCCCTGACATGGCATGAGAAAGGGGTGAAAAAAACCCATAACACATTGTCTTATGACTTTTCCCAAGATTCCATATCTTGAACGTTCACAGATCTCTCTGTTTAAATCTTTCTCCTTAACAACTCATGACTCGCCCCACATGAGACTCACATGAGGCGGGAAATAAATTTGTTAATGTATGAATGAATGATGTCATCCTTTATTTCAATAGAGCTTTACCATGTGCAGTACGGTATAGAAGATGACCTAATTATCATTGCTTTGTCTCTTCATGCTTGGTTGAGTAATTGATGTCTCCAAATGCTTGAGTGAGGGCAGATGAAGGAGAGAAACATGAAACAGCTCCCAGATGTCAACTGATTCCACATGACGGAGGCTGGCTGTGGGAGGTGATAAGCGTGTTCTGTGGACATCGGGCTGGGCTGGGCAAACATGGACATACTCAGAAAAACAACAACCAACGTGGTCGTTTCTCTGGGCCTTGTCTTCCTTCTTCCAATCAAGCTGCATTCTTTACTCCTGATTTGGAAGCTATTCACAGTGCATCCCAGGGAGCCAGCCCATGGCACCGACTCTACTTTCCTTTGGAAATATTAGAATTTGTTTCCTAAGGGAGTCAGAAGGATTGTTTGTTAGTTTAAAATTAACTCATACGTTTGATCGTGATTGTGCAAGACTCTCTCCTCCTCAATAAAGTGTCCATTTCAGGGCTGGTGGAAAGGAAGACGTCTATAGGGAGATTGAAGGCAGGACTATTGTCTAAGGAGGTATATGCTGTCTCTTATCTGGAGATAAGAGAGCCAAGAAGAGAAGTAATAACACTGCAGGGACTGCCTGCAGTGTAACTGATGCTTTTTACCAGGAAATGGAAGTCAAAAGGGAAAAGAATTACCCATTCGTGGGATTAATACCCAGGCCAACTTTTCCCATTGCATCTCTAGTGGATTCTTTGAAATAAAAAGGTCAGAAAAAACAAGCAAGAGTTGTACAATATCTGTGACGTCTAAAACAGAGCTTTTGTAAGTCCCAGCCTACTTCAATAACTGTCCCATTCTTCGTCATGTCAGCTAGGCTCCAGCCTGGACCTTCGCTCTATATGAAAAACAATTCTTATTTGAATCACAGAGAAAACTCCCTTTTTTCTCTCCAACCACACATTTTCTCT
>NW_021703775.1:74748780-74824634 GCF_005190385.1 Monodon monoceros | reverse complement strand
ATCACAGAGAAAACTCCCTTTTTTCTCTCCAACCACACATTTTCTCTGGACAATCTTTTTCATTCTCATAGCCCAACACAACACGTAGGATGATAAAACCTAGCGTGTAGCCTGTAGACTCAATCTTTTTTCTGAGCTCTTATCCTTTCTGCAAAGTTGTATCTGATTATCTCAGAGATGCTTTAAGTACAATGTTTCCAAAATCAAAACCATCATGTTCTCTCAAAGCCAGTATCTCCTCCTTCCTGATGTGTTAGTCAATGGTCGCCATATCCAGTCTTTTGAACTCAAAAAATACCTGCAGCGCTACCAGAGCTCTTGTCCTAAAGGCTTGGTCATATCAGGCCTCTTTGAAAATGAATAAGATACACATCTCAGCCTGGAATGATCAGCTTACTAAAGTCACAGGTCTGTGCATTGTCTTTATTATGTTATTTGCACTCTCTGAGGCATACAATGTCTTTGGCCACTGCCTCTTTCTTGAAACTCCATCTTTCATTCCTGTAACCACCTTTTCCTTTAATCATTCTGTTTGTAAGTTTCTTGCTTTGGCTCTTCCTCCTTCTTCCCTATAGTGATATTACTCCTTAATAAAGATATTATTTAATCTTCCTTATTATCTATATTAGAGTGCCTAAAAACTCATCCTGAGAGCTTCTTATTCAGTAAATCGAGGATTTGTATATTTTACAAGCTCTCAGGGTGACTCTGAGTGGTCTAACACCAGTCTGTATATAATTTGTGAGATACCAGATGCAAGGTGGCACTGTCTTTACAAACAGTATGTATACTATCATATGTCTGTAACCTATACTTCTCCTAGCAGGACCAGACTGGCTAGATATTCATCAGACCTATTTCCTCTACTCTCTCGCAGTTCCGTGTGGCCATATGTCTGACTTCTAGCCTGTGAGTGGAAGCAATATGCCCATAAAAACCTTCCATTTGTACTTCTCCATGCTCTTTTCCTCTTCCAGTTGGCTGAGTCAATATCATGGAAAATTGGCAAGTCATGTGCTAAAATGGCAGCGGGCTCTATCATTCTAAATCATTAACATACTGCACAGAGAAGGATTTCCATGCTGAACTTTTTACTCTTTCCAGTACTGTTACATCCAAGAAACAAACTTACATTGTTCCAAGCCATTGAAACTTGGGGGCTATTTGTTATAGCAGCTGACATTTCACTGATACAGTTAGGTGAAAGGTAACAGTAAATCAGCCATTTCCATGGTATATCTCAAGAATATCTGACTACCCTGCCTCCTGGATTCCGGTAAAATTGCTTAGTCCGGGGGTTATTAACTTTTCTTGTGCCACGGATACCTTTGGCAACCTGGTGAATCCTATAATACCTTTTAGAAGAAAAAAAAATTTTAATGCTTAAAATAAAGCATATATAAAAGACACATACCACAAAAGAAACTAATTTAAATAGTTAAATAATATTTAAAAATTAAAATATATGGTATTGTTATTAACATGTTCAAGAGCAGAACAACACATTTAAAATGTAAGCAAGTTAGAACTGGATTTTATTTTTTACAAACATATTAGTATGAAGTCTGGTTCAAGGCCATTGTTTCTTGCCTTGAATAAGGATATTGAACTGTGGGGTGGTCTTCGTCAAGGCAACACACATGTCATGTTGGGCATTTAGTCAATGTTGATTTTTTGTTTTGATGGTTACAAGTGTAGAAATCCCAATTCACAAAGATATATTGAGGTATTTGGAATAAAAACTTCCATAGATGGTATTATAAGCCCAAGATAGTCTTTCAAGGAATACCAGAAATCTCCACGGATTTTTGAGTCACACTCCAATGTTTTGCGATTTTAGTTTTGCGATCAATGAGCTCACATTTGGCTAGATCAACATCTTTGATACAATTTATATCAGAAAGTGTTCAGTAACACATAGTGAAAATGACTCATCCCTTTCCACATATTGATCAACAAACAATTGTAGAGAGAATGTATTGCAGATGTCTGGGTAACCAGCCTTTGGTGGCTGACGATACCTGGCTTTGGGTTGCCTGAAAGTCATCTGGAAACATTACACAAGAAGAGTGTGATCTATGTTTAGGATAATAACTACCGTAGTTTAAAAGAATTCTGAAATATCTGTAATAACGGTTATGCAATAGGGCAATATCCTATTTCTACTGGTGAATAGTCACAAATACTGCTAAAACTCCTGTTGCTTATTTTCTACATTTATAATGAAAAGAAATGCTAAATTTCCCGTTAAAGTTATTGAAAAAAAAAGTGTCACTTTTTCTCAACCAAGTTCAAAACCCTGCTGAATTCTGCCCGTGGAAATCTTGGGGAGAACTGTGGACTCAGGTAGAAACCCCCGCTCTAGCCCTTTGGGATACTTTTGTGTTGGAATAAAATGCTCCCTTCTTGCCAGAAGTGTTGACTGTGCATGTGCACGTGGCCTTAATGCGGCCAAGCGTATGTCCTGAAGTGAGGAAATAACTCACTCCTTCCTTTCTTCCAGCTCAAATGGCTTCTTACTTTTTCACTGCCCTTTACTCTGTGGCAGAAATGCCCACTAGAGGGACATCTCATGCTCTAGACCAGGCCACACACACTCTAGTTTTCAGACATGTAACAAGTACCACCCTTTCCCTGCTCTCATCGGCTTTCTATCCCATTTCTTCCCTGAAAGCAGTCTTGTTTTCTCATAATTTTATGAGTACCATATAAAATATAGGGCACCATGTAAAAGTGAAATGGAATTAACCTATATAGACACAAAAATATAAATAATCACATGTGTTCACCATGTTTACCCTTCCTTAGGATAATTACCCTAAACATTAGAGTTACTGCACACACAGACACACACGCACACCTACAGAGTAATTTGGTATTCTCAGTGAGTCAGATTTCTCATGGAAGGCATCCACTAGATTATGAGCTTCAAGAGGAATGGAGTTGAGTCTCAGACATCTACAAGCCTCTGGTTCTGGTCTCAGTGAATGACACAGAGCATGTACTCTGTAAATGTTGATTAAAGTGAACCAAAGCCTGCTAGTTTAGGAATGATTTCAAAATATCTTAAATAGATATACATCTGAAATAATTGTCACAGTTTTTTTAACTGAAGTAGAGTTAGTTGAATGTAATATAGCCTTTCAGTAATCCTGTAACCTTGGGAAAGTTACTTAAACTCTCTGCAGCTCACTTAATTCATGGATAAAATAAGGACAATAATAACCACTCCGTAGAATTATGAGGATTAGCACATAGCAAGTCTTTAGAGAATAATGCTTGGCACATAGTAGGCACTCTGTAAACGTCAGCTATATAATCATTAATAGAAGTTGTAGTATTCATAGTAGTCATTTCGTCACTATTAGAAGTGCCAGGGAGTGTTGAAAGGCTCAGAAGTTAATGTTCTACAATAAATACTAGATCTTATTGCTTATTAAGATCCTGTGCTTGTTTTTTTATTAAAGTATAATTGATATACATCATATTAGTTGTAGGTGTACATCATAGTTATTTGATATTTATACCCATTTTGAGATGGTCACTGTGATGTCTAGTTACCACCTCTCACCATACAAAATTATTATATTATTGCCTATATTCCCTATGCTGTACGTTATAGCCCCATGACTAATTTATTTTATAACTGGAAGTTTGTAGCTATTAAGGTTTTTTTTACCTATTTTGACCATCCCCCAACACCCCTCCCCTCTGGCAACCACCAGTTTGTTCTTTGTATCTATGAGTCTGTTACTGTTTTGTCTTGTTTGTTCATTTGTTTTGTTTTTTAGATTCTACATATAAGTGAAATCATACAGTAATTGTTTTCTCTAACTTATTTCCCTCTAGGTCCACCCACATTATCATAAGTGACAAGATTTATTTTACGGTTGAATAATATTCCATTGTATATATATACCACATCTTCTTTATCCATTCATCTATCAACAAACACTTAGGTTCCTTCCGTATTTTGACTATTGTAAATAATGCTGAAATGAATATGAGGGGTGCATATAATGAACTATCACCTCACACCTGAATGGCAATTATCAAAAAGACAAAAATAACAAGTTTTGGTGAGGAAAGGGGAAAGGAGAATCCTTCTGCCTTGTTGGTGGGAATGTAAATTAGCATAGCAACTATGGAAAACAGTATGGAGCTTCCTCAAAAAAATTACAATAGACCTACCATACTATCCAGTAATTCCACTTCTGAGTGTTTAGGTGAAGAAAACAAAAACAATAACTTGTGTCTGCTCTGAAGTTTGCTTTGTCCCTCCGCTTCTTTACCAGCCAGTCAACTATCATTCTCAGTTACTTCCTACCCTGAACGTTCCCCTCTAAATTTTATTTTGTAATTGACTCTGAACTTGGAATCAGGATAACGTACGACTATTTGTATTAAATAGTATTAAATAGATGCATCTGTGCATCCCCTAAATGCATCCATTTTCCTGACTTTTATGATAACTATATCTAGATGTCTAGAAGGATTCATTTTCCAGATAAATGGCTGTATCCACCTAATAAGTAAGGTATTGCTGTATGTTTGCCTGTGTACTAGCATCACCTTTCTTCTATTTCCTTTATCATGATTAACTTCTCCATCCTCACCCCTGGTCATAAGGCAACAAATTCTTTCAAAGCACCACAAGGTCATGGTTGGAAAATGGTAAACGGCCTGATTTCAGGGTCAGTGACTACTTCAATAGTCTATGATTTATGAACTTGACCAATTCCAGGCCTCAGGTATATTTAGAGTTGAGTGGGATTGGTTAGACACCACAAAGGCATTTCTTCTCATGCTTTGGATTCCAACTAATAAAACAAAGGATGATATTTCTTCCTGTCAACACATGCACTTGCCTGATGCGATTTCCGGCCCCTGCTGATGGGCTGGGGCAGGGCTGTGGCTCTGCCACACTGGTGGACATGAATACTGTTCTGGTTTCCGCGGAGGAGCAAATACCAGAATGTCTAGCTCTGTAGGTGGTGGTGTCATTCTTGATGTGTTTCTTGCTGTCTAACAAGTTGGTAATATAAAGTTTATAAATCTAATGCTATGGTGGAGACAAGATGGATGGAAGAGTTTGTATTTAGGAAGAATGTGCCTATGGGGCTTTTAAACAGAACAGTATTGAGTTGTTTGTGTCACTGTTTTATGGTTCTGGATAGTCTGTTCTAGCTGGACAAGATGTCAAAATTTGTGGTAACATCAGGCTAAAGAATGGTGTATTTTTAACATGCTCGCTTGTCCCCTTCCAGCTGAGGGAGACTTAGCATGGTTCCTACTGCTTTGGCTGGACCAGCTGCCCTTCTGGCTCCTTGAATGGGTTTGTGTCTTGGGAAAAAGAGCCTTCCCAGGACAGGACTTGGCCGACTTATAACCAGGCCAACAGTATAACCAGATACGAAGCAGACCCCATAGTAACAGGAACATCTTCTTTGGGGAAGGATGGTGCAGTGGGAAGTTCAGGGGATGCAGAGGGAAAATGTTGATTTCAGGTCTCAGCTCCATCACTGCACAAACCAAGTTATCCACCTTGAGCAGGTACCGGGACCTCTCTGGGCATCAGTGTGGCTACCATGGAAGTACACACTCAGATTTCCCTCAAAAAGGAAACTTCTGGTGGGGACTGTGATTTGCTGACACATGCAGCTGCACTCTCCGAATCCACCACAGCCTTCCTGCCAATGCCACACTTTTCCAGGGATGCTCCCAGACAACAACTGAACACAGCAGGGTCTTCCTGCCCAGCACAGGACTTGTCTCATGGGCAGTAGGTGCTCTGGGGCTCCCGTCACTGGCCAGCAAACTCAGCTGCACTGGAGTCTGAGGCTCTTCCTACTCAACCTCTTTCATCTTCTCTCTCGTCTCGGAGGTTTCAGAACAGCATTGCACTCTGCGGAGGCCCCTGCCTGCTCCAGTTCCTTCTCCCCTTTGGCTTCACGGGAATTTTCCCCCATAAAGCTCTCGCACACCAATTTCCATCTTAGCTTCTGCTTCTCAGAGGACCTGAACTGACATGGTCAGTGTGCGGACATATGTTATTTTTTGCCTACACCATACATTTTCCCTCTTCTTATAGGAATGCGATCCCCACATAAACCCAACCACCTTATTGGAGAAGTGCTCTTCTTCAACCCCAAGCATGGGGTTATGGTAGACTGTTAAGAAGTCTCCTTGTTTTGCTGCCACTGGGGTGGGCACATAAGCGAGGTTAGATCACTCTTCTCATCTCCCTGTTTGCAGTGGTTCAGGTGGGCTTGTGACCAAATAGGTTGAGTCAGAGTCCTCCCCTGGGATATGTCACACTGACACTTAGAGAGAAAGTTCCTCTCCTTCTTATTAGAGATGAGCTAAGGGTGTGAACCTAACTTCTGATAACCATGCATGTTATCAAAGGAAAGAATCTAAAACAAGGAAGCCAACAGTCAGAGAAGAGGGAAGTAAGAGTCTCAGGGCCCAGAGTCTCCAGGCTGGAGGCTCTCAGAGCTGCCCTTCTTCCTGCCACTTTTCCCCTGGGTCTGAAATCTACTTCAGAAATCTACTCTATCCCCTGCCTTTTTATTTTTCAACTTGAGTTGAAAATTAAATTGAAATTGAAAATTAAGTTGAAATTGAAAATTAAGTTGAAATTGGATTAGCTTCTCTCACTTACACTTGAAATAATTTTCATTAATAGATTCAGTTTCTAATAGACTGATTCTATAAACCTGTTCTATAAACAGGTTGCTCCTGCGTTGGAAATGGAGAGAAATCCAGAATAGTAGGAAATACCAGCAAAGTGCCTGACACAGAACAGGCATTCATCAATATTTTTTGAATGAAACTGCAAAAACATAAGAAAATTAGAGTTCAGGTCCAGGAATAAGGGCATAGTTCTCAAGAAGTCCTAAAAGTACCTGACACATTGTCAGCACTCAGTGACTATTCTGTGGAACTAAACTAAGAATACGCAAGGACTTGGATTTCCTGCAAGTTTGTTTACGAGTCAGGGTCCCTGGGACTAGCATCCTTTCTGAGACTGTGATCCACCTTCTGCTTCCAAGTCAGAACTCATCAGCTGGAGAGGAACGGCAGAAGGAAGGGTAGTGGGGAAATGGGCCTAGAGATATTTAGAGGGAGTGACAGAGGTGAAGAGAAATAGTCATATGGGAGGTAAAGAAAAGGGCAACCAGGGACGGCCAGTGACCTATGTTTTTTTTCATTTTTTCAACGAAAGGAGCCTCTGTCCAGGGCCAGACTGAGACCCACGGGTTTTCCCAGCAGACCAACAGTTTGGCTCCCCATTAAACCAATATTCTTTAAATATTTGTTCAACATTTGTTTAGTGGAGGTGAGTTGGAGTCAGCAAGGAATTCTGTTGCTAGTGATCATTTCCATGCCAGGCCACCGCCTGTTTTGACAAACAAGATTTATTTACACATGATCAGGACTCTTAGAGGCCCCACGGGGAGGGTAAACTGCCACCATTTGTAACTTTGGTGGCGTTAGCGTGTCTTCTGGGTGGGAAATAGGATCCTAATCTGTGGGTTAATCAGGTTCTGCTCATCCCAAGGAGTAATAATTGGAGAGAAGGCTTGAAGGACACATTTCCCAGATTGATGCTGGAAGACGGCCTAGTGCAGAGGAAGGGAGAGAGCGTGGTCGGTCAGTAGAGTCAATTTCTCGGTATATATGGTATATCTGTCTGTATTTGTATCTCTATCACATATCATTCAACCTCTTATCCACTTTACATGGGAAGAGCCACAGAAACCTGCCTTTACTTCTGATTGGAAAAGAAACAGATATCACACAAAACTTAATCCTGAACCTATAAGTACTCAAGTTTATGGAAGCATATCATTAAAATATCTGGTGGTCAACTTACCGTAGTAAATAATAATGACCAGGACGAGATGGGAAGGCGTGTGAGTGTGGTGACCAATTCGAGCATTCGTGACCTGGCAGGTCACACGGGTGAGGTGGATCCCAGAGATTTCCTCATGGGCGCCAGGTGTGGGGGGGGCAGGGACTCCTCAGAGGCAGCAGGAAGTGTCCTCTGGGTGAGAAGCAAGGGTAGGGCGGCAACCGCTGAGCTGAGCACACGGAGCATTCCGGGACCTCATCTCAGAACCCACAGGCTCATTTGCCTCAAAAGCATATTTTTGCATCAATTATCAGTGAATAGAAAATTGGTAACTTGCTCAGGGAAATGACATTGTTTTGTCACAGTGTTATAAGAGGACTGTCTAAAGGGAGGGACCTTTTGAGAACATGTAGTCCCCACTGCTTTCCCACTGTGTTCCGGAGCCAAATGCTTGGTGGCCACCTTTGTCACTGTTGCTTTTGCTATGCCTGGAGCCACCGTGTCAGATCTGAGACCTTCCCTTTCCTATCCCAACACCTGCTTTTTTTGTGCGGTACGCGGGCCTCTCACTGTCGTGGCCTCTCCCATTGCGGAGCACAGGCTCCGGATGCACAGACTCAGCGGCCATGGCTCACGGGCCCAGCCGCTCCACGGCATGTGTGATCTTCCTGGACCAGGGCACGAACCCGTGTCCCCTGCATCGGCAGGCAGACTCTCAACCACTGCGCCACCAGGGGAGCCCCCAACACCTGCTTTTTATTTACACTTTCATCTTGGTGAAAATGTGCCCCACTCCACCTTTGAGACTGTCATGCCTTCATAACCACTTTTGTCTTACCTCTCATGACTAATTCACCCAAGAGCCTTAGCCAACCCCAAGCCCTTTGTCTCCCTTCCTCTCTGCAAAGAAAAAAAATCCCCATCCTTGTTTTATATTAAATGCAATCAACAGTCGTTAACTGAGCTCTGATAGCAGCACTTGGGACACAAAAAATGATATATACAGACCCCAGGGGCCCTTCTTCATAGGAGCTCACATTCTAGCAGGATTAAACAGAAACACACAAAACTGGTAAAAGGTAGAAGAGTGCAGGAAAAGGATCAGAGAATTCTGACTAAGGAGATGAAGGAAATTGACATGGAAGAGGTATCATGGAGCTGAGCAATGAATGACAAGTGAGGTTGCAATACCTGGAAAATAGTGGGGAACGCAGTCCATGCCATGCAACCAGCATATGTGCAAGCAGCAGAGGTGTGGTCTAAGCACAGAGGAACTAAAATCAATGGGCTGTAGTTATGGAAACAGGAACTGTTCTAGCAGGCATCTCACTTATTGCTACATTATTTTACAATGGTCCTTGGAAGTTGTTTATAAATTTTCTCCGCTTTGCTAGTGCACTTCTCCACTACCTGGAGCAGAGACAGGACCCCATCGGGTGGTCAGCGAAGGCCAGATCTGTGAGCGGGTGTTCAGTCTACAAATGAAATAAGCAGCAGTGGCTTCATCCCCCAGGCATGCAACCATTCTAAGCAGTCTGTTTTCCTAGGCTGGGGTCCCAGTCTCAGAAGGGGTGGGCCACTATGTGGTACACAGCTTTGGGGAACAGCCTCACAGCTCCCCTGTGTCTATCAGTCCATTGACTTTGATGGAGTGAGCCTCTACTTTTCAGTTTATTTTTAAGGCCGTGGATGTGGAACCAGAGCTTAGTTGGTGGAATCACCACATTTTCACACCAACTTTTGCCAGTTGAGTGATTACTGACTCAAGCAATCCAGACCTTTGCTAATGCATTGAACATGAATGGAACCTGATTCCTGTGCCCTTGTTTTATTAGTAAGTGCTTGAAGTAAATTTCAGAATTTCCCGTTGCGTGAGTTTTGAGCTTGGAAGGAAACTGTCTCATTTATTTATTTATTTATTTATTTGGAAAAATTTTTGCAGTTCTTTGAATAAATAATCAAGGAGGTCTTTGCAGACCTTTTCGTCCTCCACTTGAAAATGGCCTCCGACTCAGTTTGAAAAAAATCCTTGCAAGTTTATATCATGGTTTTTTTTTGTCAGTTGATATCGTTAATACTGACACAAAGTAAGTAATAAGCATATGTTGACTACGTGATTGCTTAACTGAGGGATGATGGAGTTGTCCTGGGGTTTGCTTCCCTTTATTTTCAAAACCACTCTTTCATTCCAAGTACCTCAGACACCCACCCCGATAACAGGGTCACTCTAATGTACTCTCAGGTCCCACTGTCCGTCATCCATGTCCCCTCAGTTTCCAGGGAGAGGAGATACTGTATTCTTTCTTGTCCACTCTGATCTCAGTGGTATTTGCTTTGTCCCTGCCGAAGAGTTATGTTTCAGTCAGCTGGCTTTCTTGGTTTTGGCAAATCCTGTTTGATATTTCTCAATTACAAACTAATGATTCATATTTCAGCCTCCCCTGATTTAACATGAGCACAACAGATTGGAGTTGTTAAATCGAAGGGAGTTGGAAAAGCAAAGCCGATCCTTCAGGGTCACTGACAATCTCTGTAGTTTTTGGTGCCATTGGGAAATCTAAAAGGAAAGGCAGAGGGACCTAGAAGAAAAGAGTTTTTAATCCATTTAGAATTGAGTGGCTTAGCTTGAGTTGAGTGAGTAATTATACTCTGTAAACATTCTGTGGAATGGTCACTGTGCTTGTCAGAGTATCTTTATATTATGCAGTAGTAACAAAATCCCGGAAATCTCAGGTCTGCTGCTCTGCTCACCCGGCTTGTCCAACCCAAGTCAGAGAGGAGCTCTCACCAGCCAGAGTCCAGGTGGACAGAGGCTCCCTTTGCTGGCCTTTGTGGCAGCAAAGAAGAGAGACTAGATACTTTTACATGGGCTTTTTCACTGCTTCAGCCAAGAAATGACAGTTGTTAGTCCTGCCCACATTTCTTTGGTCAGATCAAGTCACATGGCCCTCTTCAGTTGAAAGGAGGATAGTGCAACTCCCTGTGGGCTTGGAAGGAGAAAAGGATCAAATATTGGCCAATACTAACAACGTTGACAACATCTGCCCTTCTGCTCATCAAATGATTGCTTCACCTTTGTTTCCACATAGAAAGCGCTTCTCCTCTCGCCCACAGTAGAAAACCCAGGGTGTCCTTCATTCATCACAAATATATCAACATTCAGGACACAGGGGCATGGATGGTAGTCTCTACATTAGGTTTGGACAACTTTTTTCTCTTGATTCAAAGACTCACGTACTAAAAAGTCAATATGCCATCGTGAAATGGGGGCAGGGTTTCCATAATAAACTGCCACGTGGAAAGGGGAAGAATGAGGACATTTATCCACCACTGAACTGACAATTCTGAAATCTAACTGGGGATGAAATATCCCGGGGGCCCCTAGCCTGAAAAAGGAGAATATTCCTTAATTAAGCCCTGATTCTGCTTCTTGCAGGGGCCACTCCTTAGTTCTTTCTTCTCTGACCCCTGGATCTGCCCTGTAGGAGGGTCTTTCTTTTCCATTTTTATCCTTCTTGGCCACTTTGGATAGGGGCATTGGGTGACATACACGCTTTGTGGACTGAGTTCTCTTCCTATTATTTCTGCATTTAAACTAGTCAATCCTTTCCTGAGCTCCTCTCTTTCTGGTAACACTTTGCCAAATGCTGCCACTATTAAGACACTATTAACACCCTTATTTACCTCCTGTCTCCTAGAGCCATAACTTCATTAAGTTCACGATCTGCTTCTCACATCATTATTGGTAATTATTTTACCAAACATTTTTGCCTTATGTGCCACGAATCATCGTTTTTTTTTTTTTATTGCCTCCAGTATCAGTATCCTCAGGGGCCTCTTCCTACCATCTCATGTGTAAGCCAATGCTATGTATTTGAAGTTTCTCAGCTAATCTTCACTCTTGGTACCAACTTTATAGTAACCAGATTAGATTAGATTATGCTATGATAATGAATTAACCCTATATTATCAGGAACTTGATATATTTTTGTTTTTCTGCTCATGCTAAATGCTAGTACCTAACTACTCATTAAATACTGTGTATACTGTATAATCCAAGGCACATTGTGTTAGTGACCCTGGATTTAGATGGGAATGAGGAAAAACAGAGCTAACGTTTATGGACCATCTGCTATTCTCGAGAAAGTAATTAATGTTTACATATGTTAAAGATGTTAAGTAAATACTCAGAGTCATAGAGTCAGAATTTGAACCCATTTCCTCTTGATTGCATACCTTTTCTATTTCCTTTTATTCTACTGAATTTCTACAACTGCATTTCTGTAATGTTTAGCACAGGAAAGAGGGTGCTTTACTGAAGTGCTCCTAAAGCTGTTATCTGCACATCAATCAATCACCTGGGAGTCTTACCAAAATGCAAGTTCTAGTGAGGACAGGCCTGAGATTCTGCACGTCTAAGATCTCAGATGATGCTGATGCTACTAGTCTATGGATCACTCTTTGAGCAGCAAGGTTCTAGAGTATGTTTGTAATAATCAAGGACATCTTGTGGGAGACCTTTGCAGACATGAACACTTACCCAAAACAATGATCAGTCTTTTCTGATCATCTGGAAAGGCAGTGTTTTAAGTCACACATTAAACAAGTGATATTTTTAAAATATGAACATCTTATTCTCTGGGCCTCCCTGTAAGGGATTCAGCTGTGTGAATGACACCTCTGGAGTTGTCCATTGTAAAATTTGTATGGCCCCTTTGTCTGAAGGGCAAACTAAAGTTGCACTCTGCATAATATTTGACCAATATTTTCTAGTGTAGTAGTTGATAAAATAAATATTATTTATCTTTGGACATTGATAAGTTATTGGGAAGAGTGTCTGGATAGCTCCAGAAAATATAACAACCTGTGGCTCACCTTCCATCATTTAACTTCCCCCTGCTAATTTCCACTGCCATGATGCCATGATCAAACTTGTCTCTGTGGTAAGGTACTTGCTCCTTATTCTGTGGTCCAAATATTGAAACAAGAAAAGATACTTTGGAAGAGTCATGTCTTATTTTTATGATCCAGAATTTGCTCCTTCTTAGTCTGAATCAGCCCTCTGCTTTTCCTTTGGGAACCACCCCTGCCCCAGTCTGTGTGGACTGGTGGGACATTTGTGGTCCCCTATCTTACCCCTTGCCTATGTGAGTGACCCAGGGTGGCCAATCAGAGTATACTGTCCCTTGGCAATGGTGATTTGTTCAGGGATAAACACATCACTCAAATAGAATAAACCAAGGTCAGCCCTGAGAGATGATTTATTTCCCCTGGGATAGAAACTCACTCTTTTATTCAGAAATTACAAGCAATAAAAATTATGAAAGCCTGGAGCCCTAGAACCCTCATCTTCAGCCATATGAAAAAACATTGCTAGATAAAGTAAAGGTAAATTAAACAAACAAATGTATAAATATAAAATTAAAACTAAAAAAGAAATCAAACCCCGAGGTAAGGGGGTAGAAATGACTTTATTAAAGATTCTGGATCCAGCCTTGCCTTCAGCCCAATCCCTGGATTTTCCTTTGTGGTGAGTTGGATTTCTGTCACGTTTCCAGAAGGGTCATGACTAACAACCTCCATTATTTCCCAATAACACAGCTGATATTCAACTGGAAGATTTAAACAAGGTTTTGCTAAGAGTTCAAGGATAACAGTAGGGAAATAAGCAAAGAGCAATAGCAAATTAGACCGTCTGGCTTACATCTCACAAGCCCCTCATATTTACCCTGCAATCAACTGCAGCTCCTTGACTAGGATCTACATCAGAGGAGAGCAGTCATCCCTCCATCAAAAAACCCCAAAGAGCTTTCCAGAAACTAAACCTGAACTACCTCTGTGGCCTCATATCCTGCCCCAACCTACCTCTACTCCATGCACCTAATTGTCCTGGATCACCTGCAAATCCTCCACACTCACTGAGAACTTCCAAACTCTGTATCTCAGCTCATGTTGCTCCTTGACAAAGATTCTCTCCTTGACCAAACACTAGCCAGGCTTCTCTGAGCCCTTTCTTGAGTAGGCTTCAATCTTGGCCTATAAAAACTTGAACAAAACACTAACATAGTTTCTTACAGCCCAAGGTCACATCTCTAGGATGACCCTAGCCCCCATTAAGGTATCTACCTGAGAAAACTCAAGACTGTCAAAAGAATTTAGTTTGTTCAAGCCAACACCTGAAGACAGGGCCCTTGTCTTCCAGTCCCTGTGGGAGGGTAGGAGCCTCACTCTGATAAGCTGATAGGAGTCAGTTGACAAACACAGATGTGTTTCCCACAGACCAGCCCCTCCTCCCAGTGTTTTGTAATTCTCACTTCCCTGACACTACTGAGCCTCTGCTCACCCCCTTCTCTATTCCCTTATTCTCCCTTTAAAGTGCCCAGTTTCCTCTGTACAAATGGGAATTGAGTTCAGTTCACACTGGACTCTTTTCTCTATTGCAATAGTATATCACTGATTAAAATCTGTCTTTAGCACTTTAAATAGTGTCAATCTGGCTTTGTTTACCTTTGACAACTTCATCCTGGGAATCTCTTCCTTCATCCACCCCTTTCCTAACTTGAAAATCCTACTCAACATTCAGGCACAGCTTAAAAATTTCACGTCACATTCCCTAAGTCTCCAGCCTGTGTCTTTCTCTGTATTCCTACAGGATGGAGCTTGTATCTCATCTCAGCCCTTAATTACACTTCTGTGTTTGTTTGTTTGTTTGTTTGTTTTTGGTCTCCTTCACTGGTCAGTAAGCTCTTCGGAAGCAGGAACTATGTGTAATTATCTTTGGGTCCAAAAGCAAAGCTTCAATATGTCTTTTTGTTGTTAGTGCTTGAATTGCTGCCTTAGAGCTGTTTTCCACAGATTTAAAACTAAGTAATTTGGCCAGATCACTAGACCCTGCCTCTGGGCCTCTGATTTTAGTAGAAATATAAAATAATTTATACCTTAGTGTGTCAAGAAGTTATGATACCTCCCTTTCCAAAGCTGATTGTTCCCCCAATGGTCTTCCTGTCTTTTTTTCTTACATTCCCTTAAATTTTTATTATTCTATGAACTTTTTGATAGAAAAACACTGTAACTCATAAATCTATATGAATGTATTCTTTATATTCTTTTTAAATTTATTTTTTGTTGTGGTAACATTGGTTTATAACATTATGTAAGTTTCATGTGTATAACATTATATTACTACTTCTACATACGCTACACAGTGCTCACCGCAAAAAATCTAATTTCCATCCATCACCACACGGTTGATCTCCTTCACCGATTTTGCCCTCCTCCCACCTGCCCCTTCTTCTCTGGTCACTACTACTCTGTTCTCTGTATCTACATGTTTGTTTTTGTTTAGTTTAGTTTGCTCAATTATTTTGTTTGTTTCCTACATTCCACATATGAGTGAAATCATATGGCATTTGTCTTCCTTCATCTGACTTATTTCACTTGACATAATACCCTCAAGTTCCAGCCGTGAAAGAAGATGAAATCTTGCCATTTGTAACAACACAGATGGACCAACGGTCTTTCAGTAAAGGAAGGCTGTATGAGAAGGCATATGTGGTAGCTGGGGTCTCTCTCTCATAGGCTGTGCTGCCCTAGAAGGCCCACTGGGTGGCGCTCAATGACATGGACAATTTTGTCCCATTTCTGCCTAGCTCAGCTAAGGCCCTCCCATAAAACATATATATATCTCCAAACTCAACACACACATACCACATGGTACATCATCACATCTCTCCATGTCCCCTCATGTACACATCACACACCAAACACTTGCCATCCACACACAGATACTCACACACAATGTATTTTGTACACACATAAACAGTGGGGGTGGACTAAATTATGATTTTTTTTTTTTTTTTTTTGCGGTACGCGGGCCTCTCACTGTTGTGGCCTCTCCCGTTGCGGAGCACAGGCTCCGGACGCGCAGGCTCAGCGGCCATGGCTCACGGGCCCAGCCACTCCACGGCATGTGTGATTCCCGGACCGGGGCACGAACCCGTGTCCCCTGCATCGGCAGGCGGACTCTCAACCACTGCGCCATCAGGGAAGCCCTAAATTGTGATATTTTTAAAACACATTTCAACAGTTATAAAGAAGGATGTTGGACTACTCTAGTCAATGAGTTAATTTAATTGGAAATATTGAAGTAGAATGAAATCAGCAAATCTGCTTTTACAGCCTTAATTCCTTATAGTCCACTCTTAATTCTTACCCTCCAGCCCACTTTGTCTCCTTTCTGTGCTTGAAAGTGGCTTGAATTCTTCCACCTCTTATTTTATTCACATTGTACTCAAATGCCTTCTTCAATTCTAAACTCCTAATAAACATTTCCAATATTCAGGGCCCTGTCCAAAATACCCTAAATTCAGAAATTTCTGGGACTCTCAGTCTACTAGGAACTGAATTCTTATGGTGTAAACTAAATACCCATTTAAATGATTCATGATGCTTTCATGTCACAGCTATTTGATTATGTCCTTGAGGTTGGGACCATGCCTTGTATGTATACACTCAGTGCTTAATGCAGTACTGCACACAGTTGCTCAGGACATCTATAAGGACAAGCCATCTATGGGAGAGGAATGTGTGGCTCCCCCTCTACCATGGTGTGTAATTTACTGGCTCTTAGCCATAGGGCTTTCCTCCTTCAGACACCCTCCCGGATAATAGGTTATTAAAGGCACAAACCCAAGATCATAAATTACTTACCCGAGTCCCAGTAAATCTGTATTTCATAGGAAGCATGTTATTTTTGACAACAGGCCCAATTTCTTTGGAAATCACGTAGTAAGTAATAAGGGAGGTATCTTCCACAGAATCACGTGATGATTTCACACAGGGCTTTTGTCAATCCTCACTCAAAATATAACGCATTAGCCAATCAGATACCATAGTCTCGGTGGCTTCAGCCTTCACAACAGAAAGCTCATTTTCTGCCTCTCTCCTGGGGCTGGAATTTCCACTGCCCAGAATCCATTTGTCTTGAAGATTTCATTTTCAACATCAGTGTAAGAATTTTAAAAATGTCATTTTAGCTCTACACAAGATTAAGATAAATCAGGCTTTTTCTTCCTCTTTGGGACTTCCTGGCCCTGGTGACCCTATAATGTTGGGTGTGGGGGGGAGGGCAGCTGTTAAAAGATGCTGGGCTTCCCATGACTGAGGAATTTAGTACATTTAATGTGTCTAGGATACAAGCACATTGATGTCCAAAACCTAGAGAATTGTGCTAAGTCTAGGAGAGGGCATGGGCTTTCTGAATGGACCATTTGGTACAAACATTGTCAATAGTCCACTTAAGTCTGGGAGCAATTCACTGGACTCTGGCACTGGAGTGAGTTTTATACAGTTTGTCTATGGAGAATGACTGCTAATTAATGCCAACTCCATAATCAGGAAAAAATTTTAATGTTCTTAATTTATTTTTAAATATCACAGACCTTTTATCCATTCATTCTTTGCTTTAATAAGTATTTACTGAACAGATACATTGTGCCTGGGAGCTACAGATACATCAGTCAAGCCTGCCTTCTCAATATGCAAGGTTCTGGGCAAATAATTTTCTAAATAAACATTTTAAGTCACCAGTATCAGCATGTCAGCAACATCTGGCAACACAATCTCATGCCATTCCATGAAAGAAATGCTATGCCGGTCAATGGGAGCTATTCCTCCCCAGACTCTCAGAAATCTAGAACCAGGGCCTGACCACATAGCCCCAGACTATCTCCATCTGCTCCAGTGGATTTGTTGGCGTGAACTGAACTTGTCTTTAGCACTGGAAGAGGACTTAGAAAATTTCCAGGAAGTCACTCCAAAGTACGAGGCTGCCTGATGAAAAAGCTGGGACAGCACCCTCTGCCTGGGTTACCTGAGAATGGTGTTGACACTGGTGACTAAGTCGTGATTCCTGCTCTTAAGGAGATCTCCTATTGTGTGGAATGTTCTTCTGACTCTGCCTGTCATGTAATAAAGTAAGTGCATTCAAGTGTTACAGATGCCACAATAATGGCATATGTATGGCGTAGTGGAAAGTCAGAAGAATAAGTGGTTATAATTTGATCAAGCTAAAGAGAAATATATTTATGTGATTGTAGAGTTGGACATTTATAGTCTTGGGATATCACCGAAAGATGATTTGGAAAATTATTTTGTTTGATTTGTCATGCTTTTCAGATGTCTATAGAAACTTCAGCATTCTGAACTGACAATCTGAAACAGATCACACTGGTAATAGGATATTTGGATGTAGAAAAAGTTGCATTTGTATTCCAGGTATGTCCACCACTTATTAGCTGTATGATTCTGGAGGAAGTAATTCCTCTAAGCCACAGTTTATTCATCTGTAAAATGGGAGTCATAATACTTATTTCACTGGGTTACTTTGAGGTTTAAATTACAGATTTATCTGTAAAACCATGCTCATGGCATACAAGTTTATTTTTCTCTTGGAGCAAGGGTAATTGTGGAAAATATATGGAAAGGAAAATGCTTTTTAAAAGAAGATGATCATCTCAGTCTAGGATAGGAGCATTTCCTAGGAGCTTACTACTTGTAGGCACAGACCCAAAAATGTTAGATTCTAGGCCCTGCACTAAAGGTCAGGCAATACCAACCAGGATGTCTGGGCTTCCAGGCTGAGATGTACATTCCCTAAAAACATATTGGGATATAAATGTCTAACTGAGCCTCCAGACTTCCTCAGTGTCTTAGTCAATTCAGGCTGTGTTATAGACTGAATATTTGTGTCCTACTCCCAAAATTTACACGTTAAAATCCTAACCCCCAAAGTGATGGTATTAGGAGTTGGGGCTTTGGGAGATAATTAGGTCATAAGGATGGAGCCCTCATGACTAAATTAGTGCCCTTATAAGAAGAGACACAAGAGCTTGCTCTTTCTCTTTGCTCTCTGCCATGTGAGAAGACAACTAAAAGATGACCATCTAAAACTAGGAAGTGAGTTCTTACTAGACACTGAATCTGCTGGCACCTTGACCTTAAACTTTTCAGCATCCAAAAAATATGATAAATTAATTTTTGTTGTTTAAGTCACCCAGCCTTCCATACTTTGTTATAGCAATCTGAACTAAAACCTCATAATCTCATCTAATCCCAGTTACTTCTCAAATGCCCCACCTCCTAACACCATCACACCGGGGGTTAGGGCTTCAACATATGGATTGGGGGAGGAGGACAGAAACATTCAGTCTATAGCATTCAGTTTCTAAATGCAGACTCAGACCCACAGGAATGAAGGTCCTTGGGAAACAATGAGGTTGCAGGAAAGCTAGGCCTGTTAGATTTTTTCAGATGTCTGCAAAGCTTCCTCTGTGTCTTCCTCTGCTTGTGGAGAAGGCTCTGCTTCCCCACTGAGTAGAATGCTCAAAGCCTCAGTCCATCCGGACTAACCTCATTACTTTACCTGCCGCCATCCCCAGCTCTTGGAGCACAGCACAGACTGAGCTTGAGGAGGGGTGGGGGTGAGGGCTGGGAACTACAGATAATAAAGATAGGAATCAGGACCCTGGGTGGGAGCTGAAGTTCAGAGAAGGAGCAGAAGGCACAGACCAAAACCATCAAGATGGGAAAAGAGACTGTGTTTGGGGAACAGGGAAGATGCTAATCTGGCTCAAACCAAGCATGCTCAGGGAGGGTTGGACGGACACTGGGAGACTTGGGGAATGCAGGAGGTCTCTGGAGATAACATCCCCAGCCCAGAGCTTGCCTCAAGGCCCCACTCTCCCCAGGAGCAGCAGAGAAGTCAGGGAGAAGCCGTCTTTAGCACTTCTTGATTTTACAGTGGGAAGCCTGAGAGCAAAGCACTAGGAAATTAAGAGAAATGTTCTGCACACTTGTATATAAGGCACCACTGTTCTGGAATAGACACATCCCGTTATAATAAGTCTGCACAGAGAAACAGATGGAAGGAGATAAGTATCAGACTCTGGCCTCCAACTCTGTCAGCCAAGAGAGAAGGAAATTTGAGATGTTAGTTACGGAGGCTTCCTCAAATCCAGGCTGGCACCAAGATTTTGTGGTTGAGTTATTTCCCCTTTTATCAGAGACCCTCCATTTCCTAGCATGCAAATATTTTGGAAGAGAAAACCCCTTTAAAGGAAACTATCATTTTATTGAATTGCTCTGCCAGACTTATTTGCATTTAGTGTTCATAAAAACCTTGAGCCAGGGATTATTACCATCTCTGTTTTTATAAGAAACACTCTCAACACTGAAGGGACTCAGCTTATATCGCACAACTTTATAAGGGCCTGGCTTAGAGTCGCTGAACACCTGGATTCACGTTTCGCACTTGTACAATATAACCTTTCAGGCTGGAGGCTCACTCTCTCCAAGTAGAAAAACACAGTAGCAAGAAATGGAGAAAGGATATAAATCTGTAGATAAAGCCTCAAGTTGGACCAGATCATTTCAAAGCCCACGACCATAATCAAGTCTAGTGTAAAGTCAGCAGATGTGGTGAGTGCCAGGGCCCACAGGAGGGGACCTCAGATCCTTCCCCTGTCACTCAGCCTCCTCGGAAGTAACTTTCGTATCCTAATAGCGAAATCCATGGTCAAGCTTGATTTTCAACAAAGTAAAAGCTCTGAGGAATGGCTGGACTCCAGTTCCTTTATGATGTCTTTGTGCTCTAAATCTCCATGGCCCCTACATATAATTCAACACGTGTCTGTGTGTGTGCATCTGTGTGTGCTGAGAGATGGGAGAGGGATGGGTTCAAATACAGCAAAAATTCTTCCATACAGTGATGATGGACAATGAGACCTGATGGGTCCAACTACATTCTCTAGTACAATATAAAGCTCCACATTCAGAATATGGCATTGAAAGAACACTGAATTTGGAAGAATGAATGAATAAATGCTGATAAAGACAAGCATGAAAGAAGACACTTATGGATTCCTAGGACTATCAAGTAGCGTGAGGCCCACTGAGTTTGTTGCTCATGCTTAACACTGTAATATGAAGAGGTGATGGCTGGAGCTCTATTAGCCATTTTGCATCATGAGGATAAAGGCCACACCTGGGTACTGTTGAGAAATCTTTGGGATGAAGTCTGGCTCCTACAGGATAGTGGTACTATAAGTTCAGCCCTGGACTGCTATAGACTCTCCTCCCACCCACCACCCACCTTCCAACTAGGTTCAATGTAGGCCTATCCAGTGCTTGCCTTCCATCTGACCCATCACACTAAATCAAAATTATTTGTTGACTTGCCTTGTTAGCCCACCCAGCTGTGCGCTCCCAGAAGACTGGGACCTTCAAGGCTAGACACCCCTCAGGTCTAGCAAGGTGCCTGCTACCTAATAACGTTTGCTGAACAAGGGAGTCAGTGAGTGAATAACTGGTGGAGTTAATGAAAGTTTCGTTATGAGAAAAGTAAGGGGGCAATAACATGAGAGATATTCTAGCTACTAGAATACTTAGCGAGATATTCTAGCTATTAGAATCCTGTGGGTGCCAACAGCTGCAAAGGACAGAGCAGTTTGGGTGAATTTGGGGCCAAATTCATGTGTTAAGGGCCCTTCTATATTCCAGCCAGATCCCTCCCCTCCAGCCCTGTGAATACACAGCAGGGATCGATGATGACACTGACTCATTTGGAATGTGAGGCGTAGGGGAGTCCCATGAGGGGCTAAGGGCTAGCAGTTGATGAGAAGACATCTGCCCCAGCTGTTGCATGTTCCTTCTGCTTCCCACCACTCCTGTCTTGGGGCTGCTCCATCCCAACCTGCATCTTGCCACCTCTGGCCAAGACCGATGGTCTCCTAGGCACCCTCCTTCCTTCTCACCTCTGCAAGTCCTGGGTAAGAGTCTGTTTGTGCCTCCTTTCCATGCAGCCAAGTCCCTGAGGCCTTAGTCAGCCTGCGTGGGTGTTGTTTATCCCCTCATCCATCTCCCAATTCAGGACACAGTCTATTAAGTGAGACACAATGGCGTAGAGGTTGCCGCTGTAGACAGTGTGTTTTCTTTCCTTCACACCTCTTTCCCCTTAGCCTCTGGTCTCTTTGGCCTTTTCCTCCAAATTTCTTGCCATAGACCTCTCATCATGTGTTTTTCTTTCCCTGGCCTCTCCCTGAGTGTTCTGAGCTGTGAATACGTCTCTGGTGGAATGACCGTGCATCCCTTCCTTTTGTTATGACAGCTGAGGGGCAGGACCCTTCTTTCTCCTTCTGAGCTATACGACTCCAGAGACTCCTAAACATTTCTGAGCCTCAGTGTACTAATTCATAAAATGGGATTGCAAAGGCTGCCATTAGAGCAGGCTGATTGTGAGTGACGTAGTGCAGAGAAAGTAGATGGAAAGGTCTTAGTAACTGTACGTCATCCTAAGAAGGTAGTGAAGATATTTTCACTATTTACAGCTCCAGGAAAGAAGAGGCAGAGAAGGCTGAGGTACACGGAAGCCTGTTCTCTACCACTCACCACTATGCACGCTACTTCCATCCCTTCTCCTTTCTCTCCTTCCATTCCCTTTCCTGTTTGTCTATTCCTTTCCATTTCTAGCCATCTTACAGGTGTTCTATGAGGTTGGCCACTGCATTGGATGCATTGCACTCTCCTCCTCTCTTCCACGAGCCAGGCTGCCTGCAGTGACAGGTGAGATCCAGAGACCAGGAGCAGCCACCCACCCACTCCCACTCCTACAGGCACTGCGGTGACCCTGAGGGCTAATGTCCCTCTGGGGTGGAAGCCAATCAGAGGCAGTGGAATGAACTGCTGACCTCAAAATTCTTCTAGCTGCAATGATTAGATCACTCTATATTTTTTCCTCAACAATTCTTCGATCCTTCTTTTTCTCCCTTCCTTGGGTGGTTCACAGAGGAGTCTCCTGACCTGTATACCCAACAGGATTGAGGAAATGCACAGATGCTCCACCCAGTGGTGCCCCCTGGGCCCCTGTGCTTTGTCCAGTCCGGGCTCCAGCACAGAGTGGACTTGGAAAACTTTTCTGAATGGCAGACTCTGTGACCCATGGACCATCGGGGTAAAGTGATATCAACAGATGACAGAGTTGGGGGTAAGAGGGCAGGGGACAAATCTCTACTGGGAGCCAAGCTGGCTGTCAGTCATGCTATTTCTCTTTCCCAGCGTGGCTCTAGCTTTCCAGGATACCCGAGTACTCCGTTACCCAGATAGGCCACACGCTTGGGAACGTCATCCAGCGTTGCCCTTCAAGGCCATTCAAATTAGGACAAAGCTTCGTCTACAACATCCCTGTTCTCACTTTTCCACCAATAAAATGGTAACCTCTGACTGAAAATACATCCAGGGTTTTCTGAAGCCAAGTACCAGGGCATCTCTTTTCTGTGGTTCCTGAAATCCAAGTCCTCTGCCATGTCAGACTGGAGAGGGTACAGGTGAGGAAGAAGAGCTCTTGGATAGGGAAGTCCCTGGCTTGTAGTCCCTAAAATTCTAACAGTATGCCTTTATGCTGGACATCTTTTTTCCTGTTTGGCCCATTGCCAATTCCTCAAGGTATTTCCTTCAAATAAATTATGAAAAAAATTCACTTCACTAATGTTAACAACTAGATATTGAATCCTTAGTGTGTTTGAAAACAAATGTTTTAAATCAAGGCTTTGAATAGATAATGGTTTGTAGACTCACCTTTTCCCCACTTGCCTTTCACAAAAGCATCTTCGATTTCCTGTGAAAAGCTGGGAAGGTAAACGTAAGCGCATTCATTCAATCTCCCTTTGGCTCACCAGGCCTTGTTTCTAGAAATATCTTTGATGTCCTCTGACTCCTCTGCTATCTTTCTATTTCCCTAACCTGACATCATCCCCAAATGTTCCCTCACAGCCATCTCAGATTACATAATTGTATCTTCAACTTGTCTCTACCAGTATTGTAACTCCTCTTCTGAGAGTTTTTCCCGATAGTTCGGGTAAGATGAGGATGATGACGGTGATGGTATGGGGGTGAAGAGAGGGGGGTGTCAGAGAAGAAAATTTGAATTTTGTCCTCTTGAAATTCTGCCTTCATCTTAGGAGCGCCCGTGAACCTGTTCATTCAGCTGACAGGCTCGCTAACTACTACATAAATTTACACGACTCAAGTAAATCTATGAGTTGCTATACGTTGGATATTTACGCAGCCTCCAGATTTTTCCTCAAGATCCTGCTTCTCTTCCTCCATTTATCTTTTCAGAAAGTAGAGGCTCCTTACATTCCTGGTAGGAGCAGTTCTGTCTTCTATGCCACTTCTGGAAGTCAACTTTCCTCTCAGATCCTCACCTGTAAGTTGAAGGGTTGTATATCATGGTCTCTGAAGTCCCCTGTAGAGACTTGTGAAAGATTAATTGAGATTGTTACAGATTGACTGAGCTGATGTCAGGGGGTGCCAAGGAGAAATGAAGATCTAACAGACCTGTGCTTTAGAGTCATGGATGGTTTGGGGGAAGAAACATTAAAGGACAGAGAAAGAGGGTTAGAATTTTAAGCGAAGCATTAAAATTACTTCTCAAGACGTTGTCCCTCCATTTCTCAATGCTCTTGATTGTGTCCTTGGAATCTAGGGTGGTGTGGCCTGTGTTCACTGATGTAAATTGTACGGTGTGAGTGACTACAGCACCACTACTGGGAGTCATCACATATCTTGACAGCAGCCCTTGTTGATGGTCACGTGACAATACTATTGGAATTCGGTATCCATGGCTTTTGAGGATCTGACATCTCTGAAGAGGATAAAGAATTAATCAGTAAGTGGCACAGTACCAGTTTTGCAATGTGGGCAAATGTCCACCTGGATATAGGGAAAAAATACACTCCCCTCTGCTAATAACATCCTGCCCTCATTCAAGCAAGGTTTGGATTGAAGAACTCCAAAGCAAGTCTCTAGATAGCCTAAGTCTGCCATCAGCCTTACCCATTGGTCTGGAATCCTCCCATGTTCATGTTGGATCTGCTGTAGACTCGTGACAAAAGAAGAAAACATTGACCTTTCTATGCTAGGTCGCTAGCTACAGGTGGCTATGGATGGAGTAGGGGCTGCAGTCTGTGTTATTTGGCACGTTTGTATCCTAGGCATAAGCCGACATCTCCACACTATACTATGACTCTCGGGTGGCAGAGAGTCACAGATTTGCTATCTTCTATGAATCTGAAAATTGAAAATATTTACATTTAGATTATGGCAAATATAGGACCATCTTTTAATCATCTCTGTACCCCACGGTGACAAGCACAGAACTTTGCAGGAAGCAGGAACTTTGCAGGAAATCATGTGTTAGCTTTGATGAGGAGGATGACAATGATAATGATCATGGTAAAGCTAAATGATACAAAATAGTAAGGTGGGGCTTCCCTGGTGGCGCAGTGGTTGAGAGTCCGCCTGCCGATGCTAGGGGACGCGGGTTCGTGCCCCGGTCCGGGAAGATCCCACGTGCTGCGGAGCGGCTGGGCCCGTGAGCCATGTCCGCTGAGCCTGCGCGTCCGGAGCCTGTGCTCCACAGCGGGAGAGGCCCCAGCAGTGAGAGGCCCGCGTACCGCAAAAAAAAATAGTAAGATGTTTTTCAAATGGATTCTATTAATAGAAAGTTATATGACGCTAACTATCTTGCTGTATTTGAACCTTAGAACGATATTAGAGAATAAAACGTTTCAATGCCAGAGTATGAGCCTTATGGAGAGTAGAGACTGTGTTTATTCATCTCTGCATTTCCAGGCCTTATCACAGGTCCTGGCAAGAAATATAAACTTAATCTTATTGTTGTACGCTTACTTGGTGCACAAAAAATTTATTACGCGTTCATTGCAAAGCAGCAGGGCTGCCACTTGTATGACCAAAAAGACTGCAATGTACAAGATAAGGGAATGCTATTATTTAACACAATGTGAACAGTGTCCGCTGAGTGGGTGTTTAACCGTGTCTTGGTGTCCTTGAGAAGCAGTAGTCAAGTTTCTACTCTCTTGCAACCTGCAGTTTTAAAAAGAAAGATAAACAATAAACTCATTAACAAATAAATAAATTATATAAATTCATGTAATGAAAAGTTCTTCAAAAAAAAAAGAAAAGAAAATAGGACGGTGGCATTAGCAGCAATGGATGCTGAGGGAGAGGCTATTTAGCTACGAGAGTCTGGAAAGGTCTCTCTTGAGGAGGGAAACGTAGAGTGCAGACCCAAATGATTAGACAGAGGCAAGCCTACGTTAGCTAGTTTCATTCTTACATCACCCCTGTTAGGTAGAAATTAGTCCCGTTTTATATGGGAAGAGATCAAAATCCAGAGAGAAGTTTATCTAAGGTCACACAGCTAGTAAGTGGCCCAACAAGTATTTGTTCCGGACAGTTTCAACTCCAAAATCTTTGTGTATACACACATGATACTGTCTCCTGTAGAGAAGAAAGTGAATGAAACAAGAATCTTATGCATAAACATAATGTCCTAGTGTCAGTTTCATAAACATATTTCTAGATGCAGGTTCCAGCTACATACTGGGTACTTGGATACAGTTTTGTGACATGTCTACGATGAGATTCTTAACAATATTGATGCATGTCCCCAAATTGTCTTAGGCAATTAAGCCCAAATAAAGGGACGATTTTAAGAATAATGCACAGTCCCAGAGTGCACTCTGCCACCAGGAATCTACAGGACCTCGGGTAAAATCACTTTTTCTATTTGAACTTCAGTTTCTGTATCTAAAGATAAATATGATAATTACCCAGCTTACTTCTGGAACAATTGTAAGACTCTAAAGTGATAACAAATGTGACAGTGTTTTGAAAAAATGTAAATATAAGTAATTTTGACTGTATTATTTTGGCAATCATTAAGGAAATACAAAATATCAGACTTCATATTCTTTTTCTTACCAAAGCCAAGATTTTATGGGGTAGAAGTTGAAAAATGTCAGAAACGTATCAACATAGCTAGGTCTACTTTCCAAAACTATGCCGTCCAAGTAACTTTTCAATTTAATTATCATTCATGCCCAAGAAACACTTGCCTTAATTACCCAAGTTGTTATTTGGTTGTAAGCAGCTGAATTCCTTCCACAAATTTCCCATTTATTGTCCTAGTATAGATCTGTTATGAGTCTTGACTTGGAGATAAGTATCTTATCTCCATTGAGGTATTTGCCCTAGAAGAGAGTTTTGTATTGGATCTATTGCTGAGACCTTGGTACTTCCTTTTCATATGCTTCTCCCCCAGAACTTCCTGCTGTAAAAGCCACTCCACTTTTTCATGCTCCTTAGTAAATATTATTAATGATACAAATCACAACAACCCTATTCTTCCATGTTCATAATACTTTTGCAGCATAAGAACTGCCTTCCCACATACCTTTTTCATTAATCTTTGCCGCAAATCGATGGTGTTAGATTTAATCCTCATTTTAAAGATAATGAAAAGCAGCTCAGAGAGGTTAAGATGTGGTTAGGGTAGCACAGCCAAGATGAGTGGCGCATGGCCTCAGACCCAAGGCTCTCCTATCGTCTGAGCCCTGCATCCTGCCCCCGCACACGCCAATGTTGAAAGAGCTTGGCCCTCGCTGGATTTTAAACAGGCATTATTACATTAATATCTTTAAGTATCTTAATTTGGTCTTACAGGAAGGAAAAGAATTATTTGGTCACCAAAACAGCCCAAGGATTCCAACTTGAAAGAGTGAGTCTGTTTCAGATCACCAGATAGGGTGGTGGCTCTGTTTGGCCAGAAAACTTCAACATAAACGATGAGCCATGTGTAGCAGGGGATGCTCGCCTGAAGCCCCTGGCCTGGGAGGAAATGGGACTGTATGTGGTATGTGGACCCAACACCTACAGCAAACACTCCCACGGCCACCAGTGTTGGATTCAATTAAACATTAAATTCATCATCTTTAGCAAGGAAGGAGAACAGCAAACAGTTGCTCTCTCATGGCTAAACACCCCTTGGATTTGCTGGTCTTTGATTTATTGGAAGAAACCTGCTGGGAAGAACATACTGTGTAGCTGGTTAATGTCAGCTTCTGCCATCAGTTTCCACTTAGATTCTTGGCCAGCCCTGACATCTCCTCCCTGAAGGATCCAGAAGAATTTGAGGGCTGATCCAAGAGCTTTACTGGCATGGGATTTGCAGAATGTGGTGTTTGCAAAATAGGGAAGATGAATGGAAGTGGAATCCCATGTTCTCCTCTGGACTTGTTTCTTTAATTCATTTCTCCAGAGGCCCCGCTCCATGCCAGGACCACACCAGCAAGGGGACCGGGGAAAGTGTGTTCCCAGGCTCCAGTACAGATGTCTTGTATTTCCTGTACTGCTTTATGTACTGCCTCCTCAGAGCTTGTCAAACTGGGAAAGGGTCCGAGGAGGAATGCAGTGCACATTCACCATTGGAACCTCACTGGGACACTAGGACAAAGCCCGTGGATGCGTGGGCACATGAGGATCAGGTCCCTCCAGCTGCCCAGCCAAGGCCAGGTCAGGCACACACGTGACTTAGGTTTCACAGGGTCCTAGAGCACAGTTTTTTTGTTTTTTGTTTTCTCAATGATAAACCGTGATTCGATGGCATTAAAGCAAGCAGAATTTTCTGTATTTTTTTTTCTGTTGGAGGAAAAGCCCACTGTTTGAATTCTTATAAATAAGGCTACCCTATTTATAAGAGAGTTTAGGGCTACTCTAAACCCTCTCCTTTCTGAACTCATTCCTGTATGCAGAAAAAAAAAAAAAAAGAGAGAGAGAGAGAAAGGAAAGATTCCGACTGAGAAATAAAAATCTGTTCTGGTTATCTATTCGTGTTTAAGAAATCATCACAAAACCTAGTAGCATAAAATAACAACACTCATTTTATTGTATCTCACAGTTTTCAAAGGTCAGGAATCTGGGGAGAGATGGGCTAGACAGTTCTGGCGGGGAAAGTTACAGACAGGAGCTGGGAAACAGGGCATGAACCAAAGCCAGTGGGGGCTTGTTGGAGCATCTCTGTCTGTTTCTGTCTCTGTCTCTCTGTCTCTGTCTCTGTCTCCCTCTCCCTTTCTCTCTCTGTTCCTTACTCCTTTCTTCCCTCCCTCTCTTTCTCCATATAATCTCAGGACCTTTCAGTGTGGTCTCTCCACCTGGGCTAATCTTGGCTTCCTTAGAGCACCGCAGCCCCTGTAAAGTCAAAGTGCTTACATGGTGACCGAGGGCTTCAAGAGTAAGTATTCTAGTGAGTCCAATCGTGCTTTTTGTAAGCTGATATTTGAAGATGCACGAAGGATTTTTAAGATTTTGAAAAGCTTAGGGTTACTTCCTTATCTTTTCACTGGTCAGTCATAAAGATCATGTAAAAGATGGGATCAAATTACTTCCATGCTCTTCATCACATCTATTCGTCTAGAATTCTGTGGGGCACTATTGCTAAGGGTCTCATCCTTAAAAGTAAGACAATAATAATAACGTTGTTGATGCTTACTGAAGTGTCAGGAGTTCTTTTATATACTTTTCATGCATTGAATAATTTAATTATTGCAAATATGCTAGAGGTAAGTACTATTTTTTCCCCTGTACAGATGAGAAAGTAAAGGTATGGAAGGGTTGAGCAACGCGCCGAAAGGCATACGGTTGGTAGGTGGCAGAGCCAGGATTTGTGCCAGGCAGTCTGATTCAAGAGGTCACCCTCTCAAGCTTTATACTAACCTGCCTCCCCCAAAGAGAGCACAGTCCAGTGGCTTCCCACTGAAGCCACAGAGAATTTTCTGTGCATTTGTTCTCTGCATGTGTAAGGGACAAGACCCCTGAGACAAGCATATGTCAGTCTTCCTGCCGAAGCAGCACGTGGCAGATCTCAATGAGGACCACAGGTAAAGGCTAGGAGTGAGCTCGGTGTTAGGAAAAGCTTCCTGTTGGAGGGAGGAGCCTAAATGGGGTCTTGGAACAGATAGAAGTTAGATCACCAGAAAGATGGAGTTGACATTCTCGATGGTAGGAGGAATTTGCTTTGCCTCACAGCTAATAATATTGCCAGTTCCAGCCCTAAAAGAAGAGGTTCCTCTTTTAGCGTGATTGCATTGGTTTTCTTTGGGTGCTGACCATTAGGTGATCACCATGGGGGAGAATAAAAGACAGGGCTTCTCCTTAGGGAGCCAGACGCGTTACAGATGAGTCAGGGAGGAGGGGGGATCTGGCACTCCGGGGAACACAGGTTTTTCTCATCCCAAGAGTCCCCTGAGGCCCTGTAGAACTCCCTAGAACCTGCGAGATCCGGCTTTCCCTGGGAAGAGTGGTCATGGCAGCAGGGAAAAAAAAAAAAAGACAAGGCAAGAGAGTTAGCTGCCATGCCACTAATCCTCTGTCCTCATCCACAGAAGACCCTCTTTGCCCAATTTAGAGCCCAGTTCCGGTTTGGAGACGAGAGTGCGGACAGGGATTGTAATAACAGAGGCAGGATGCGAAAGGATCCCCACTATCGCAGATCCACAGCATACTCCAGCTGCCTTGAGGTGTTCCGTAAACTCCTGGGGGTGGGGGTGTGCCCGCCTTAATCACCAATGAGCCCTCAGCAAGCGACGTGAAATCCATGGTCGGTAAATATTTGCTAAATAAGCAAATGAGTGAATGAATTGATGAACAGAATACGTGAATTTGTATTGGTGCTTTTGGAAACCAACGATAGGATTCCCGAGCACTGAGAATGGAATGAGGTGGTCCTTCCCACCTACCTAAAAGGCAGAGAGTCTGAGGTAAGAAAGAGTCCTGTGTCCAGAGAACTGGCTTTTTCCTGGGTGGTAAAATTCATACTTCCCTGAAGAGGCCTTGAATAAGTTGCGTTGGGACATTTAAAAGACCAACCAATGTAAAATTTAATATGCTTAATTCTTCAACTTCTTTTCTCAGCTACACAGACCTCAGGTGAATCTGTTTTGTGGCAAGCTGAACTTGAGAATTATCACAGGCATGCAGCTACAGACGCTTATATTTGAAGCATTCTTACATGTCACCAAGATCAACTGAATGTGATGTTATCTTTGCCAGCAGGTGGCTTAATTTGAATGACCCAATAAACAGAAAGCTCATTCTCCTTGTGATAAACTGCTGTCTTGTTATATCATAGTATTTACTGCAAGAAAGAATTTCCCCCAAATGAGGTGAGCTGCAATCTCCTGTTGAGAAAGTTAAAGCAAACTTTGGCCACCTTGAATAACTATTCAAAGTGCACTAAGATCCTGGATAAGAAACTAATTTGCTCCAACCATCTGTAAATAATACATATTTTGGTGAGTTAGGGAAATTAGAAAGTTTGAATGTGTCTGGATGTCAGATTTACTGAAAGTTTAGCAAAATGAAAAAAGGGAAATAATTACCAGGAAAAACAAAACAAAACATTTCCAAAACAGAATATATAGTATACACAGCAGAATCTTGTTTTTATGAATATAATATAGTTAATGTAATATCAAATAATAATAATAAATACATATACTTAATAAATATGCCGTATGTATGTAACATAATAAAATATATCAGGGTATCTACATATAAAATGTATACATATAATGTTATACACATGTTACAAATTTATTATTGTTGATGGTAGAGCTCTCTAGGGTGATAGAAATGTAATGATTCTATTTGTTTATTTTATCTACCTCACTGACTGGGGAGCCTACCCATCTGTACACACCTTCATGCCCCAGGATGCAGTCAGGTCTCCTTACGCTTTTATTGTGCCAGCAATAACATTATGCCATGGTCCACTCTATACCCCCAGGCAGAAAACTCCTTCCTTGTTTTTTCTACCATCCCATTCAAGGCCCATGAAGCCTTCCTAGATCCTCCCTGTTAACCCCTGCACTGTTCCTGGGTCTCTTTGTCAAGCTTCTTCCCGCCCACATTTCACTCTGCCTAACAGGTTGCTTTCAGAGCCCTGGTATGGCTGGGAGAAAACGGTGTGAATCAGGATAGCCAGGTTGAAAGTCAAAACTGTGCTTCCACTTAACAGTCGGATTTTAGGGAAGCTGTATAATCTCTACAGACTCCACAAATTCCAATTAATGACAATGATACCAATTTGACCCAATTTATGAAGTCGTTGCAAGAAAATGGACGCACAAAATGTTTTGAGATGCTAATGTATCATGTGCGCATATGTGAGAGGTGATCACTGCGAAATGTTGAATGACAGCTGAAAGTGTACTCAGACTTACCTGGGTGACCTTGAACAAGTCACTCTGCCTCTGCACCTCAGCTTCTGACTTAGAACCCAGGTTCTTAGCCTGGGATCCTCAGAGGGGCTTCAGAAGAGCCCAGATGTCCCTGGCGTTGTATGCGGAATTGTGCCTGTTCATGCATTTTTATGGGTTGAGCCTTCATCGTTTTCACCAGATTCTTAAACAAATCTGAGCCCCAAAGGAAAGCCGAGAAACCCGGGCCAAACGCTAATGAAGATTTTTATCTGGGCCTGACAGCTTGTCTCTCTAAGAACTTCAGTCCAACATGTTCTTGTAAAAGGTACAGAAGTACATTTTGCAAGACCAGAGAGGGACCATCACAGATGAGGACACTGCATCCTGGAAGGGTGAGGTTAGGTGCCAGATGTGAGGAGCTGGCAGACGACTGACTCTGGAAGCCTACCAGGGACCCAGTGAGATGGGTAATCACAGAGTCACAGATGATTTCCTCCTTAGATTTTAAAATCAGGGTGGGGTGGTCAATAGCAAATCCTGAGAAACAGCCTGCCTTGTAAATAGAAGGCGTTTAGCTTTTAGGAAATCTTGACTTGGATCGTAATTTTCTACTGTCTAGAAGGTAAGGACTCAGAGACACATAAACTTTTGAAGAGTCTCCACACTAATGAAGAGACAACCTTGCCATCAACTGACGACAAAACCGGTGAGAACTTAGAGGACCCAGAGTCAGATTTGGCTGGATATTCTATTGGGTACTTAAGTGTTGAACTGCACGGGTTGAATGAAGGCCCACCGATGCCTTTGGAATATCATCAAGGCATGTAGTATCCATGAGAGCAGGCTCCCTGCTGAGTAGTTTGCCTACATGATCTTACTTAATTCTTACAACGTTCTTGCAAAGTAGGTTATAATCCCTACTTAAAGTTGGGGAATCGGTGGCTCAGAGATGTAGAGAATCCACTTTTGGTTACAAAGAGATAGAAACGTTTCCAAGTGGCTTCACTTCTGCAGGTCTGGTACCTCCGTGTCCTCTTTTCTTGTCCATCCCAGCTCACCCCCTGCTGCTCGGCAAGACTGCCCAGGGCTTCCTTCCAGGTGCAGTCCACACTTTCTACAATCTGACTGCAGCCCACATGTGTACCCCCTCACCTGTTCCTCTCCGCCTCATAACGAGGGCTACACTTGCCTGGACTAATTGTCGTTTGCCCCTGCCAGTCTCTTCGCCCAACACAGCTCCATTCCCACTCTCTGCCACCTCCAACTTGTCAAATACTACTCAGCCTCCAGGCCCGGCTTCAAGCACTCCTGTGACAAAGGGTGTCAGAGCCCTGCAGAGAGCCTCAGCAAGCAGCCCTCCCTCCCCAGGCCCTCCTGAGATGACAGGGAGGGACAGCCCAGGGCTGCAGACCCCTGTCCCCGTGCTGCCTCGGGGACTCACTGGGTGTGCAGGCTGAGGCCGCTCAGGGGCCTCCGACAGAAGTTCACTGAACCGCAAGGGAACCGTGAGCCGCAGCAAAGGTGTCCAAATCTGTGGCAGAGATAAGAAGGGAACCAAGAGGTGCTGGGGTGCTGACCCCCAGGGCGGGGCTCTGTCCGCTTCCCTGGAAGCCTCTGACCGACACAGAGGAAGTGAAAACAAAGGGCAGAAGCATGCATCCTTACTTCGGGCAGATTCTGGGCACTCAATCAGTTTCTGTTGTTAATTACCTATCTTGCTCACTGGCACTGGGAGAACATTCTGCCCAGGTTTTACTCAAATTGCTGTGAAAAGCATGTGGAATGCCTTAAATGCTCTTTAAGTCCTAGGGTAGAGGTGATGCTAGGCACAGCCAGAACTGGAGCGGGGCCTCCCGGCTCTCTCCAGAGGCTGTCTTGAAGCAGCCAAGCAGGCAGCAGGGAGGCTCTCAAAGGGCACGGCTGAGAAGGGTTCCGGGCTCTCTAGCAATCCTACACTTTAACCCTTTGTTCTGCTGCTTGGAAGTGGGCTTCAATTTCCCTAGATCTCCAAACCGGGCTACAGAATTGAGTTAGACAGATTGTAAATCCTGCAACATTCTTCTAACCCAGAATGGAGACTCTGAGAAATGAGTTCGTTCTTTTGGCATCAACCTCCAAATGGCAAATTTTCTCATTAAAACCAGAGAATGGACAATTTTAAAGAGATTATTTCCCCTAAAGATACTAATCTGCAATTTGATATTATAATATCATTTCTTGAAGCCAGTGGTTAGAACAGCTACACAGAGAAGTTATTAATTTCCTTCAGTGGGCTGTGATCAGGAACTCACTGGCCAGAATGTCAGTAGTTTTTAAGACCTACATTATGCATAGAGGTATTGCCTAGAAACTCAAGCGCATTGTAAGTGGTAGTGCTTAACTATGGACCATGTTGAAGAGGAGTGATTTAGTGAAGTGAGATTTTATTGTGTTGCAGAAGCACATGGAAATTGATCAGAGGTGAGTCTGAGACACACATAGTAAAATGCATATTGCATCTTAGGTCAAGTATTAGTGTGGTCACTTCCTCAGCTGACTCTGCTCTATTAAAACTGGAAAATAATAGATATGAGCATTAGGGTCACTTTGAGAGTCTACAGCCTACTAATTACATGAAGAGAAGAAGCTTCCTGGTTTTTCTTTCCACGAGGCAAAGTATCTCAACCTTGGCACTCCTTTTTTTTTCATTAATCAAAGTTTTAATTCATCATCTCCTTGATAGACATCAAACGACATAAATTACTCTGTTAGAATTATATAATACAACTAATATGAAGTGGGTAGCTTTATTTTAAACATATAAAATTATTTAATATATTTCTTTTTTATTTTATTTATTTATTTTTTTGCGGTACGCAGGCCGTTCACTGTTGTGGCCTTTCCCGTTGCGGAGCACAGGCTCCGGACGCACAGGCTCAGCGGACATGGCTCACGGGCCCAGCCGCTCCGCGGCATGTGGGATCTTCCAGGACCGGGGCACGAACCCGTGTCCCCTGCATCGGCAGGCGGTCTCTCAACCACTGCACCACCAGGGAAGCCCTGATATATTTCTTTTTTAAACCTCTCTTTCTTATTGAAGTATAGCTGATTTGCAATGTTGTTAGTTTCAAGTGTACAGCAAAGTTATTCTGTTATTCATAAACATATATTCATTTTCAGCTTCTTTCTATTATAGGTTATTACAAGATATTGAATATAGTTCCCTGTACATTACAGTAAGTCCTTGTTGTTTACGTGTTTTGTATACATTGGTGTATATCTGTTAATCCCAAACTCCTAATTTAACCGCCTGCCCCCGCTTTGCCCTTTGGTAACCACAAATTTGTTTTCTTTTTTTAAACATCTTTATTAGAGTATAATTGCTTTACAATGGTGTGTTAGTTTCTGCTTTATAACAAAGTGAGTTATACATATACATATGTCCCCATATCTCTTCCCTCTTGCATCTCCCTCCCTCCCTCCCACTCTCCCTATCCCACCCCTCTAAGTGGTCACAAAGCACCGAGCTGATCTCCCGCTGCTATGCAGCTGCTTCCCACTAGCTATCTATTTTACGTTTGGTAGTGTATACATGTCCATGCCACTGTCTCACTTTGTCCCAGCTTACCCTTCCCCCTCCCCATATCCTCAAGTCCATTCTCTAGTAGGTCTACATCTGTATTCCTTTCTTGCCCCTAGGTTTTTCTGACCATTCTTTTTTTAGATTCCATATATATGTCTTAGCATACGGTATTTGTCTTTCTCTTTCTGACTTACTTCACTCTGTATGGCAGTCTCTAGGTCCATCCACCTCACTACAACATATCTTTGTTTTCTATGTCTGAGCCTATTTCTGTTTTGTAGATAAGTTCATTTGTGCCCTTTTTAAAAATTCCACATATAAGTGACATCATATGATATTTGTCTTTCTCTGTCTGACTTACTTCCCTTAGTATGATCATCTCTATGTCCATCCATGTTGCTGCAAATGGCTTTATTTCATTCTTTTTATGGCTGAGTAATATTCCATTGTATATATGTACCATATCTCCTTTACCCATTCACCTGTTGATGGACACTTAGGTTGCTTCCATGTCTTGGCTATTGTAAATAGTGCTACTATGGACATTGGGGTGCATGTATCCCTGGTGCTGTTGATATTTGGATCCAGATAATTCTTTGTTGTGGAGATTGTCCATTGTGAGATGTGTGGCAGCATCCCTGACTTTATCCACCAGATGACAGTAGCCCACTTCAGTTGTGCCAAATAAAAATGTCTTCAGAACTTTCTGGCCAAATATTCCCTGAGGGTTAGTGGGTAGGAAAAAATGGTCCCTAGTTGAGAACTGTTGCAGGAAGGGAGAGCTGTACCTGTTTAACTGAAGGTCCTTCTGGGGTCAGGAGATAGAACTCATGACCTCCCACCTGTGTTCCAGCTCTAACATCCCAAAGTTAATCTAAAGTAAATGTATTTCATTTTAGTTCCAAGCTAGTTTCCAAATGAAATATTGCTGCATGTCTTTCCTTTTTGCAATTTACAATGAGTAATGATCAATTTTTAAAATTTCTTGTAACTTATGCAAACCAGAAAATGTACTAAGTTTCATTCCTACAGGGTGACTATTTAGCTTCAATAAGATAATGTTTAAAAAATCTGCCTAAAAGTGCGCTGTGAAGCAATAGATACCAGTCACGATTACCTTTGATGTAACTATAAATTAACTGTTTTAGCCATTTTCCCTGGATATGCTCACCATGATATTCAACTTTTCCATCTCTTCCAGCTCCGCCCCGGCTTCACTAAACCTAAAAGGTTATGTTCAGATGAAAACCATTCTCCCAACAGAGACACTAGGTCTCTGCTCAACAGAACCCTAATCATAATTCTGTATTGCTTCCCACTCAGCTCCTTCTGAGTAGACTGAATACGAGTTTCAGATTTAGACAGACCTGATTTCTAATGATGCCTCCATCATTCACAAGTTGTGTATCTTCCAGCAAGACACTTAGCCTTCCTGGGTCTGCTCTGTGTTGAGTGATGGTGCTTAGTAGACTAAGGCCAAAGCCTTCCCTGTATGAGAATGTCCAAAAGGTTATTCACTTTTAGAGTTCATGACCACCTGGCTTAGTATCTGTGCAGATTCTAAAGGAACACCTGGAGAGGCTTCTTAGATGCCTTAGATGATAATAAAGCATTGGGAAGCATTGAGCCTTCCCAGTAGGTGAGACTAGGTGTTAACTCACAAACTTGAACTTAGGTAATAACACACATGTCACATTCGGACCAAAACTCCAGGAATTCTAACATGAGCGTTGAGATTCTGCTTGTTGTCGTTCTTCTGGGAACGCCTAGCCAGAGAGTTAGAGGAGCTAGAACTTGTCTGTTCTGGATGCTCCTCCTTACTTAACTTAGGTTCTGCTCATCTGCCTTCTATGTGACTTTATTATTTCCTTTTTACTGTTTGCAAAAAATCTTGTTTTTACTCATGGAGTTAAACCCATTCTTTTTCCCTGAGAACTGTCTTTATTGATTGATTTCCATAGCAATTTGCTTCTTTCAAACAATTCTACAGGAGGTCACTGTTACCTTTTTTGGATTAGCCTCAGAATGGCCTCTTTTTATTTGCTAGTTCTGCAACTTGCAAATTTGACTACTTTGCTCTACAACTGGGTCTTCTCTCTCTCTCTCTCTCTCTCTCTCTCTGTCTCTCTCTCCTTCCATTCCTCGCTTTTCTTCTGTCTCTTTTTAATTTGGTAAACAATTTTAAGATACGGAAAACTATATAAAAGTCATCCATGAACTCAGGACTTGGAATCAATCCTTGGATTAACCTTATATCATGTTTGCTTTTCTTTTTAATAAGAAAAAAAATCACTGAGTAACATTAAAACTTAAATTTATATCTTTCTAACAAAACCTAAAACTAATACCTTATTCTCCTCCAAAATAAGACAAGAACTTTAGGAAGCTTTAATTTCCCTCTCACTATCCTTCTCTAGCCCTCTGTGTTTTTTACTGTCTTGTAATTATTGATATATTACACTATGCTGTTAACGTCCCCAAATACTACTGATATTTGTGGTTGATAAGATTTTGACATATTGCCATATTTTTATCCTCATCTTTTCTGGTATGACTTCTTGTTTCAGACCATTCTTTCCTTCTGGGTTTATTTTTCTTCTTGCTTTAAGTACATGATTTAGTATTTCTTTCAGAGAAAATCTCTGAGTAGTAAACTTGGTCTTTATTTCATAGTTTCCTTTTTAACCATTTAATTCCTTCCCACTTTCGTGTGGGTAAGATCACATTTTCCATAGTATTTTTCTGTGAGCCCCAAAGTTAAAAGAGTGCTCTCTGCAGATTGGTGATAACTAACTATCCCTGTGCCTCTCTCCCTCTGTATCATCTTAAGGGTTTATGGCCTGGTTGGAATTAGACCTCCTTTGATTCCAATAACATTTTAGGCAGCATGCTTAAAATGGAACAAAGTCACGTTACGTTACAGAAAGAGTCCTACTAAGTGGAGATGTATCTCAGCAAGATTCCCAGACCCCTCTTGCGTCCCTGCCCCGAAAGGGCTGGAACAGAACATTCTGCTTCCCCAGCAGCCTCCACCACCCTCCTCACTCTCTCCTGTTATTGCTTTGCTTCGAGACTACTCCCTGTCCCAAGGGAGGCTGATCATTTGAGTTAGTTTGTCTCTTTCTTCTGCTGTCCTTGGAAAGCCTCTTCCCTCTGCTAGCAGTTTCAGGGATCAATTGTTCTTTGGCAGAGAAGGAGACTCGATGACAATGAAGAGTTTCCATTTCTCCTTCCTGCAGCTGCTGACCCGAGAGAGCAAGCCAGAGATGCACCTCCTCGCAGGAGAGGAAGCAGCGTGAGCCCCAGAGGTTAAATGGATTAACTCCCTCAATCACCTGAGCAAAAGAAGACAGAGGCAAGGGATGCCTTCTTCCAAGCAGGCCCATCTGATGAAAGCAGGGTTTCCTCGCATGTACAGATATTATGCAGCACAATTCTCTGTGTCTGGATACAAATATGGAAAGGTTAACCCCTTTAGTGATAGGCCAAACGTTCTGTACATTTCTGGGCAAGAGCTGATGACATACAGAAGAAAGTATATCTTTTCGTTTAAAAGACAATAAAGTTAAAAGAAAGAGAATACACGCTCTTTATTGATTTTATGGCCAATATTTTTCTTCTATTTAAGCAGAAATGGAGGAGTTTTGCAACATCTCTTTTTTTCCAGGTATTTTGTTGTTTTTTCTTTCCTTCAAACAGTAACCTCAGTACCAGCTGAATGAAAACCAAATATTTTTCCTGGTTCCCAAGTACTTCATCTGCCTCTCTTCTTCTCACTGTGTCTTTTCCAGAACATTCTGGGTGGAAGGTATGGAGAGTATGCAATCCAGTGGACTGCCAACTAAGTGCTGAGGTACAAGCAATTAGATGGGCCTACAGCAGCTCTCTCTGGAATGTCTTCCTCCCTTAGGGCGAAGGTGCTTAAGACTAAACTTGAAACTGAAAAGAAAAGGAACTCCTAACATAAATATCACTTCTCAGTTACAATTCATTTTTCTTTCCCTACTTCTTTCTCATAAACACATGCATATTCACTTAAATCAGCCTTATGTTCCAGAAGTGAAGACATCCTTAGGAAAGTTTGAAAATTCAACATCCAGTGACCTCTGCCCTGATTGCTGTGTAACTGCTGGTGAGTCACTGTTCTTTAAAAATGGGGGTGAGCATCTCAGTGATTAATGAAGGTTTTCTTGACTGGCAGGGGGCCTTACCCAGCTGCTAAGGTAATTTTCCCCCTACATCTTCATTTTAGAATGAAAATAGTAGAGAAAGGAAAAAATATGCAAGTGCATGCAGATTTTTTTAAGCTCACTGCTTTTGGACATGTTCAGGATTTGTGTAATCATGGTGATTACCACTATTCACTTGACTGTTTTTCAATGACTAAATCAAACTTTTCCTTTTGAACTTGTATTTGACCTCTTTGAAATTCACAAATGAGTTGCAAAGTAGAAATCATATTTTTCAGAGTGCCATAAGTCATATTTTCAAACAGCGCTTTGTTGAGTACCAATCTCTCACTGATAAATTGCAGACTACCGACACCCCTGGAAACACTCTGGCTCTGTCTCGTGGGTGCCAGCATGGCAAAGATTGCTTAAATGTCCGTTACAACTTTGGTTTCTCATCTTATTGCAAGTAAGACACCAAATTACATGGTCCTCTTAGAGGAAGAAAAGAGTTGCCTTCACAGCTTCATGGCAATCACGAGACCCCTAGAGACTGTGTTTGCCTCCCAGCTGACAGCCAAAGGTGGCAAAGCTGGTCTTTCCCACTATCTCACTTTCTCTTTCAGTCACCCCTTCCTATCTACCTCACCTGCCCTAACCCCTAGATGCATTTTACTGTTTCTCATTTTCCTGGAGAAACCAGTGCTTGTCTGGAAATCAACCAATTGTCTTTCACCTTTAAAAGAAATTGCTTATTGTGGTAGATGCACTAGCTGTACACTCATATCTCTTCTCCCATTTTTCCTGAGCACAGAACTCAACTGCATTTCCCAGAATCCCTTGCATTCGTTGTGACCACGTGATTGAGCGCTAACCAATGAAATTATGAGGGCTACTTTCTCTCCTTTTTTGCTCCTTTAAGGCTGGCTGGAGTTGGGAATCCCCTCAGGGTAACTTTGTAAGTACCAGGTCTACAGTTGCAGATCTGCTCTCATCCTGGAATCCTTGAATGACCTCACGGAGCAGAGCCCCCTCCCTCACTATTCACAGACCTGAAACCATCCTGGAACATTAAGTAATTTAGGCATATACTGCTATTATGTTGAGTGATTCATAGGTGGGCTTTTTTGTTACATAAATCTAGTCTACACAAAAAATTTATGCTTTAGTGCTCCCTTCAGGTGCACTTGTATTTTATTTTGGGGCCATCTGAAAGCCTTCAAGATGCAGTAAAACTAGCTGTCCAAGGTGGGGCTCTGTTGATTGGTGAAAGGGAGGCTCTGGGCTTGAAGGCTTGTGCTTGGCAATGAACAACCACAAATAAAATGCCAGTTGTATGGAGACAGCACATCTATTATTCAGTTCACAGCAACTTTTAGCCTCCTTTCATAGGTGAATCAGTTGAAAATTAGGGGAGTTGGATAATTTTCTGTCTGTGCTGGCTTTAGGTGCGGCTTGATGTAGGAATGACCTGCCAGCGTTTCATAGGTCTCTCCTGGTGAGGGGCCTGGTTTGAAACATTACTTTCTGATTCCCTTTCCAAGGAGCAGGTGTCTGGGAACATGGGCTTGGCACCAGTGTGCACCCCTGACGCCCAGGGAGAGGAGTCAGCACCTGGGCTATTATCAGGCATAGTGTCTTTTGGGGTTTCCCTTCAGATTACGTATACAGCATCCAGGGCTGGATCATCACATTCAAATGGGGACAACGAAATGGGACACCAACACGCATGTGTAAGTGGGTGAATGGGTACGGAAGTGAGAGGAGCTGGCTGGCGAGGATGCCTGGAGAGCCAGGTGGGTGGGAAGGTGAGGTAAGAAAGGTGAGCCTTCTGATGCTGCAGAGCCAGGTCCTGGGCAATTCTTACAGAAGTAGAGTCTGTTTGATGCTTTGTCATGAAGAGACACTTAATTGAAACAATAACCATTTACCCAATGAACTTCATTAGACTGAAGAATCTTATTTTGTTGTTGTTAGCCTAAGATCAAACTTGGCAAGGACCTCTCTGAGCCTCCCTCCCTTCCCTCCTTCTTTGGTTCCTTCCTTCCAACCTTCCTTTTTTCCCCCCATCCTTCGTTCTTCCTCTCTTATTAATTAGACCCAATCGACATACTGGACATTACATAAAAAGCACTGTTATTAAAAGAATAAACAAGATTCATTCCCTGTCCCCAAGAGTTTCACAATCTCATGGGGAAGAGTGGCATGAAAATGGGCAATAACTCAGTACGGTAAGTTGCAAAAAAAAAAAAAAAAAAAAGTGATACGGAAGCAAAGAAGAAAGACATCTAAATCTGCCTTTAGTTTGGGCTTTCTAGATCCGTGACACGTGTCTCTCCGTTTCAGACATCAGCCCCCTCTTGCTCTGGGTGTTCTGTAACTCTGACATGGACCAGAAACAGAAGAATCTTAAAATATATCAGACCCTCATGAAAACCTCAGCACTAAGAAAACTTTAAAGAATCCAGCCTTAAAGTGCTTTGCCCTGGAAAGCCTCCTCAGCCCGCTGGAAGAGGACCACCTTCCCACTCAGAGTGGTGTACTATTTGAGTCTGGTAGCACAGCACCAAGGACAGTCTGGGTTTTCTCACTTGACAAATTCTCGTCTGTCAAGAGATGCTAAAGGCTACACTTGCAATCAAAAGTACCCCAAGGGGCTTCCCTGGTGGCGCAGTGGTTGAGAGTCCGCCTGCCGATGCAGGGGACACGGGTTCGTGCCCCGGTCAGGGAAGATCCCACATGCCGCAGAGCGGCTGGACCCGTGAGCCATGGTCGCTGGGCCTGCGCGTCCGGAGCCTGTGCTCCGCGGCGGGAGGGGCCGCAGCAGTGAGAGGCCCGTGTACCGCAAAAAAAAAACAAAAAAAACAAAGACAATACATTGTATAAAAGAATTCAAACAAACGAAAATAAAGGAGTAAAATTAAGTAGGCAGTTGATATAGGATAGAGGTTACAAATAAAAAAAAATTTTTTAAAAAGTACCCCAAGGCCATCAACTTTTAAAAACTGGCCATTGTTTACCAAGTTCTGTCAACCAGAATTGGGTATTTCTTGCATTTGTTTGTTTGAGGAAGAAGTTATTTTGCTCTCTGTAACCACCCACCATGCAAAAAAGGACAAAGTGTTTAAACAAACAAATTTCACAAAACAGTCCTCCTCCAGTTGAGGGAGGGCAGGCGCTCTACGTGATGGTACATAAAGTTGACTTGGCGAATAGAATGAATAAACTAGAAACACAGATAGCTGCTTTGACAGAACACATATTCTCTCAGGCCCTTTTTGCAAATAGTCTGTGAGGACCTTAATCTATTTTAAGGGTACTTTTAAACTGTGAAACAATTTTTAAGATATTTTATCATATTTCATTCTTACCACAACTCGGTGAGGTGGGTAAAATTATTTGCATTTTATGGATGATAACTGGGTTCAGAGGAGTTTAAAAACTGTCCAAGGGTACAGAGCCAGAGATAGCTGAGATAAGATTGAATTTGGGTTAGCGCGACTCCAAGCTCCATGAATTTTCTACTGATCCGGTGTCCTGTAGCTACAACTCCTCTTTCCCCCAGATTTAGACAGCCAGGGTCGTCTAGAGAGGCATTGTGAGGCTCAGGATAAGGGGCGAATGCAAGTGGGGGAGACTTGGAATCTCAACCTAACTCCATGTTCTTTCATGTGTGGCCTTTGGGACTAACTTGTCCAAAATTAAGACACACTTGGATTAGAATTGCAGTGCACAGAATAGCCCACATATAAAACCAATGCAAGTGTCACCACAAAGACGGAAATGCAACCATCAGGAAACACAGCAAGGACACAACTCTGAAAAGACAGGCCTCGATTTCTAAAGTTGGGGTGGAACCCTTAGGAGGGGCCAGTTTCCCAAAGACTCCAGTTCACCCCTCCTGCATGCTCTAGCAAACCCTATAAAGGAATTTTGATTTTGTGACTACTACTAAGAATATAGAACTCATTGCTCATGGAAGCCCCTAAACCTCCATTTTTCAGCTCTCTGTGCAGTATAACAATTTAAAGTTAAGAGAAAAAGCATTAAACCCCCAACAGATTATTTTAATGTGGGCTTTCTCAGCCTCAGCGCTATTGGCATTGGGGGAGTGGGTAGTTCTTCGCTGTGGAGGCTGCCCTGTGCCATGTAGGATGCTCAGTTAGCATCCTTGGCTTCTACGCACTAGATTCCAGTAGCACCCCCAGTTGTGACAACCAAGAGTGTCTCCAGACATTACCAAGTGTCCCCCTGGGTAGAAAGTCACCCCTTGTGGAGAACCACTGCTTTAATGATTCTCATGAGAGGACACTTCTTTGCTTTTTTGTTTCTTTTAATGGTCTGGAAGACATTAAAAGTATCACATGCTTTACTCATTGTTCAAGAAACAGATTTTGGATTCTTTGTAGCCTTTGTGTGATCCCGCCCCTCGGTTAGGATAATCAATCAAGAGTCAAGTTCTTTAATTGTTAGAGGATGTCAAGGTTGTTTTTATTTGCAGATCTTGAGAAAATACACCAAGGCCATAGACTATGGAGCAGACATATATGAGAGTGAGTCCCGAGGTTACCGTTTTTTAATCATGTGGTCCTGAAGTTAATCTCTATGGACGTGCATTACCTTATCTAATCATTTGAAGAGCTGTTATAAGAATTAAATGAAGCAATACGTGTATCTGTCACATATAGGTTTGCCAGATTTAGCAAACAAAGGTACGGGACATTCAGTTCAATTATAATTTAAGATAAACAACCTTTTTTAGTACAAATGTGTCCCATGCAATCCTTAGTGACCTCAGTTATATAGCCTGTGTTCAATCGTAGCTATTATTACTGTGGACTTAGAACTAGAGAGAATCAGTTGAGAAAATCATGAGCAGCTCCTGTCTTTAAAGCAAATAGATATTTAAACCAACCAACACGAAGAGACATCTGGAATCTTCCTAAAGAGTCATTTACGAACATCTCAAAACTTTCACAGCTTCTTATCCTTTGTTTGATTTTTTCCTCTTTATTCAGAAATTCTACAAGTCAAGTGATATAATTCCAACTTTACTTTGTTCCTATGTTATTGCTCATAGCTGTAAGGATATACGGATAAAAAAAAAATCACGAAACAACCTTCCAAATATTTGGGGATATGAATAAAACCAAAGTTCAGGTCGGAAATCAGAAAGGGCTACATTCAAATCCCCATCTGTCACCTACCAACAGGGTGAGCTTACTGGAATTTCGTAACCTCTCTGATCTCAGTTTCCTCATCTGTAGAATAGTATTACCTACTCCATAGAGCTGATGTGAGGGTAAAATGAGAGCATGCATTTGAAAAGATCTTTGTAAATAATGCTCGCAAGAGTTAGTTTCCTTTCCTTCTTTGTTTTCCGTTCCTTCCTCTCTCAACCCTAGATTAAATAATTTTGATTTTTAAACTCCTCTGAAAAGAACTTGTTGACTACGGCTGAAGAATGGAATAAATGGAAAATCATAACTCACTAGTTAAAAAATAATTAGAGAGAACTGACAGCTTGTTAATCAATTTTCAGATAAAAGGACATGGGCTTTGGAGTCACTGAGATCTGGTTTAAATCTTGTTGCGTCATCTTACTAACTGGTTAGCCTTGGGCAAAGGTACTAAGCTTTTCTGAGTTCATTTCATCCTCTGATAATGACCACAAAATATTTACTTCTGTTCATTGCTCTGAGAAGCAAATAGATGATATACATGATGGTTTTTTGTAAGCCATAAATCAGTATACAGATGTTGGCCAGAAATGCTGCATTTTGTAAAAATAAAAACAATTGCCTCTCTGACTTCAGGGAATTGATCACATCAACCAGTTCAGTTGATCGCAAATTATGAATCACAACTGTTCAGAGGCTTAGTTGCTGTGTGATAGTCATTCTCCCTCTCTGTTTTACTAGCAAACACCTGACTCTATTCAGTGCAGAAACACACACAGCAAGAGGCTTAGATTTCCCAGCCTCCTCTGCAGCTGTAAGTGGCCAATGAGCTATAAACCAAGGCAAGTAAAGGCATTGGGAGTGGGGTGGGGGGCAATCTTCCATGAAGGCTCTGGGGCTGACTCAGCTGAGGGAATGTAAGAATCTGAGTTTCTTTTTCTTCCTGCCTGGAATGTGGATGGGATGGTTAGAACTGCAGCTGGTATCTTATGACCATGAGGTAAGCTTGAGGATAAAATCTATATGCTAAAGAAAGTGGAAAATAAAAAGAATTAGATTAAGTTTCTGATGACCTCAGAGCTATCATACCGACCCCAAACTACTTTTTCTATGTAATAGATAAAAAAACAAACAAACAACATTTACACCTTGCTAAAGCTTTCAGAATTTGTTGTTCTTATTATATGCAGGCAAACTGTTCCTTAGACAGTGTACTAAGACATGTAAAGTGCTGTTATATGCATTCCCTTAACTTCAAGCCGAGTTTAGCCAAAGGAGTTGAAAACTTATGCCCCCCAAAAAACCTGCACATGGATGTTTATAGCAGTGTTATTCATAATCACCTAAACCTGGAAGCAAGCAAGATATCCTCTAGTAGGTGAATGAATAAACAGTGGTACATCCAGACCATGGGATTATTATTCAGTTCACTATCAAGACATGAAAAGACCTGGAGGGATCTTAAGTGCATTTTGCTAGGTGAAAGAAGCCAATCTGAAAAGGCTACATACAGTATGGGTCCAACGATATGACATTCTGGAAAAGACAAAACTATGGAGACAGCAAAAAAAGCAAAAAGATCAGTGGTTGCCAGGGGTTGGGGTGAGGGAGGGATGAATATGCAGAGCACAGAGGGTTTTTAGGGTAATGAGATTACTCTGTATAATACTATAATAATGGGTACATGTCATTATACATAGGTCCAAACCCACAGAATGAAGTACAAAGAGTGACAAACAATACAAAGAGTGACCACTATCGTAAACTTTGGACTTCATGTGATCATGTGTCAATGAATGTTCATCAGTTGTAACAAATGTACCCTCTGAGGTGAGGGATGTTGATAATGGGGAAGGCTATATATGTGTGGCAATAGGGGAGGTACGAGAAATTTCTACCTTCCCCTCAATTTTGCTGTGAACCTAAAACTGCTATTAAAAAATAAATCTTAATTTAAACATATTTAAAGCAAAGACCCTAGAAAGAAATACCTTCTTCTTCAATGTGGATGCTATAAACCAAAGCATATACCTGAATCCTCATGGGTCCTATGACAGCTATTTTCCATCTCTTCTTCCATATTTGTTTCTCAACTCTGAGCAACAGCAGTTCTACTACATGTGAGTGTCACAAACATAACTGAATCTGTTGCTTGTATTCTGACTTACGCAAGGGGCAGCTGAAAGTTCTCCTTCCCTGGCCATGAGTGACATGCCACTTGGAATACATAATTCGGGGTGTGTGGCAATACTTTCTAATGGTACTGGGGACTCCCTGGTAGATTGTGGTTCCCTCTGCTTTCTGGGAACACCTGTGTAGACGCTTAAAGACTCCTTCTTCAGCTCTGCGTGGTTTATCCAAAGTTGATCATCATGAATTTTTGTCTACTAAGTTTCTTGTATTTTATATGGGTAGAATATTATTTTGTATATTCAGATTTTGAACTTTCCTCGCAGTTTTGTAGAAAATGTTTCTATAGTTGATTTGTTGTCATAATATATCTTGCTTCCTACTTCTGGCTTATTATCAAGCACTTATTGCTCCAAAATGTGCTTACCATGCTTTTGTATAATCACAATAGCACTTAGTGGTCAGCCTTAAACAATTGAAAACATTTTAGGAACCTGCCAAAACTAGACTAAATTACTTATAAGAAATCTCTCTTGGTTTGGTTTGGTTTTTCTACCTATTTCAGGAGTTTATATAACTATCTCATCGTTAGACAAAGCAGAGAACCATGAAATAACTATGGCATGAAACCCTTAATCATACTATTACAACAGCAATGTTCATTGATTCTCTAACTACAGACCAGGCACTGTGCTAAGTGCTTTGCAAATGGAAGCTCAATTAAGCGTCCTCAGCACAACTCTATCAATTAGTATGAATTCCCTTCATTTTATGAAAGAAACTAAACCTTAAAGATTTGAATAGCTTTCCCATAGTTACAAAGCAAGGAAGTTGTACGTGCTTAGGAACAAGTCAGAAAGCAAAAAGTTTATTTGGACTCAGCTTCCTCCCCACAAAACCCTAGTCACACTTCTTGTTCATGTAGGAAGGTGCTTAAAGGAACCCATGTGAAGTAAGTCAGAAAGAGAAAAACAAATACCGTAGGCTAACACATATATAAGGAATCTAAAAAACAAACAAACAAATAATGGTACTGATGAACCTAGTGGCAAGGCAGGAATAAAGAGGTAGACGTAGAGAGTGGACTTGAAGACACGGAGTGGGAAGGCGAAGCTGGGACGAAGTGAGAGTAGCATCGACATATATACACAACAAAATGTAAAATAGTTGGCTGGTGGGAAGCAGCCACATAGCACAGGGAGATCGGCTTGGTGCTTTGCGATAACCTAGAGGGGTGGGACAGGGACGACGAGAGGGAGGCTCAAGAGAGAGGGGATATGGGGACATATGTATGCATATGGCGGATTCGCTTTATTGTGCAACAGAAACTAACTAACAGAAATTATACTCCAATAAAGATGTATTAAAAAAAAAAGGAACCTATGAATAAATGGCTTCAGATGCAGGAACACGACGTCGTTTTTTCACGAGGACAGCGCGACCCAGGAGAAAGGGTTGTGTTAGGGGTCAGGGCATGTTCAGATCCCAGGACGTGGGATCTCACTGTGAACTTGGACGAGCCACTTTTTTTTACCAAGCCTTTGTTTTTTCCTCAGGAACCAGGTTGGTCGAGGTGATCTCTTCTATTGCTAAAATCCGTTGAGTTCACACTCAAGACATGAGGGGAAGTTCGAGATGAAGCCATCTGCAGGGGAGAGGCAACCTCTGGGTGTGGAGTCCTTTGCATGGTTTTTAATCTGTTGGAAGTGGTCCTTTCCTTTCCAGCTAATGCTCTGGAGAATGCTACAGGAGTAAAGAATTCTGAATCTGAGACAAAAATAATATTCCCTCTTATATATTTATAACGCTTAACTATTAGCCGGGTGCCAGCATGTACATTTTCCTCACTACAACGACTATAGTGATAGCATCAGTATTCTAACTCTGCAGAGGAGAACTTAGTCCTCCGAGGGAATGCCTGACTTTTCAGAATTACAGAACCAGGTACTGGAGGTGCTGGATTTAGACCTCGTCATGTTCGTTGATCCAGGTCTCTTTCCCCACAGCATTAACCTGCATTTCTGTAATCGGAGATCAAGAAATGAAAACTTAACTGCTGCTATTTGAACCAGAGTTTCATTATTATACTCGGGGTGGGTGTTTGTGAACCGTGGTTCACAATAACAAGTTCTGCAATGTAAAGGTGCAGGCATTATTACTATTCACAAAAATAAAGGAAATTGTATCCCTGACTTCCCGAAAAAGTCATATCAACCTGAAGTTCTCTCTCTCTCAACATATTTATGTAGGTACATAGGAAAGAATTTGGAGAAGTGTATATTTTTATTTACTTCATTTGTTCATGCGATTTTTTGTGTGATTACTTCTCTCACAGAGCGCCTGCTAACGGCTAGACACTGTGTTAGGTGCTGGGGATACCAACATAGATAAAGCCTCTCCATCACCTCCTCCTGGCTCACAGAACTCACAATCCAGTGGGGGATTCAAATGTGTATTGAAATAATTAACACAGGGAATGAAGTATCGTTACATAAAAATATAGGCAAAATGTAGTGGGAACTTTGAAGAGGAATTGATCCCTTTACTCTTCCTTTTGGAGATAAGAAAAACACTGATTGAAAAAGGATAACAAAAGGGGAAGTCTTATCAACAGAAGCCACTCAGATATCTACTCCTGTCCTGACAGCATGATGCCTGAAATGACACCATCCATTGGAAATCTCTTAAGAAAGGATTTCTGAGGACCGGCCAGAAAGAACAAGAAGTAGTTTGTTTGGACCCTAGATATATTATCATTTTAGTTTTGGAAAGGAAAAAAAAGTCCCAGATCTCAGCAGCTTCTTTGTTGGAGACCCATTACTGGTAGCTCTTTCTGGAATCCACTGGTTCTCTTGAGTATATAGGTGGAGAGAGAAAATATTAAGTGACAAATATTCACATAATTGACTATTGCACATCTTACCAGCATAAACTCAACACTGTCTATGAATCTACACACTCAAGTTCACTAAAGATATTTAGGCTGTGGCCCCTGCTCTCATATTCTTCTCTCAATTCTCTCATATACCCCCGCCTCCTTTATGCACCTCTTCAGCCCCACTGTGAGACCTAACCGAAGTCCCAGCTTTCTTTGAGGACTTTCCTATGGCTGTCCCAGAATGACCCCCTTCTCCCTCTGTTTCTCTCCTGATTATATCACTCAATTGCCAAATATCTTTTAAAAATTATACCATAATTTATCTTGTTCTGAAGCGACTGGCTACCTCAACCATATTCTTGAGTTCTTTGAAGGCAAGCGACGTATTTTCAAGAACTGTTCGTAAAGGGAAGTCTATTTGCCTTTCTTCAAGTGATCCATACTTACTTTATTCATCTGAATAAAAGAAAAATGAAGTGCAATGTTTGCATGCTGGACAGGGCTGTTCTAAGATTTTACTCTAAGAGGTCAAAGCCATGTTATAACAAATATATTAAAATGTACCCACATTAAATATTGTTTACATATGCATATTTATGCATGCATGGCTCTACATATACATATATATGTACATGGATTTGTATTCATTTATATACATATGAATTGGGTTCTACATCACTAGGTAACATAATGTTCTGTTTTGTAGATGTTTAATTGAGAATATTGATTTCAATTTTCCAGTTATCTGGAAAATACTTCTTTTGGCCACTATTCTCATGGGATCCTGAGCATATTATGCATATTATAGACTGTAGGCCCTGGGCGGAGCATGCCTAGGGGACAGAGTAGACGTATGTCAGGTGATGATGGCTGCAGGGCTGATTCATGACAATCACTGTTGATGGAGGTGAGTTCCTCTTTTGCCCTAGTAGACCAGCTCCACTGGAGAGAGGACAGCTTTGGGAAACGTTGGTTGTCTTGACACAGACATTAGGTTACATCCCTCACTGCTGTTTCCACTTGTCCTGGTTTTTCCTAACGTCCTCTTTTGCTCTGAGATTTTCCTGGATTTTTCACACCACTTAGGAGACTTGGAGATGGAAATTTTGAGTAAAATGTATCCACTTGCTTTCATGTTATGCAAGAGTGAGAAAAAAGAAGCCTCAAACTCAATTTAGAGTGAAGTGGGATGGGGTGGAGTGTTGCCCACGCACGAAAAAAACTCCAAACTGCTAAATTGCAAAAAGTGAAACTTTCCTTGAGTTTAATTTTTGGTGTGGGAGATTCTCTGGAGGGATTTTGGAAAAAATGACAGAATTGTAAGCAAACGAGAAACACCATTGGCACGCATCTCTGCTGGCATGGTTTTAAACGATATACCCATCTCCATGTTTAAGTTGACAAGTGAAGGAAGTTACTGGGACTGGAAGTTACAGGTGGTGGTTTCCTAGGCTAATATGTAGTTGTTTTAGGAATTTTATCTCCAAGTTTTCCACTCCCAGCACCCATCCTCTTCAATCCCCTGTAACTTATGCAACTCTATATTTCACATTTTGATTTTTTTAGATGGTTTTCTTTTCTTTAAGTTTTTATTTTATATTGGAGCATAGTTGATTAACAATGTTGTGCTAGTTTCAGGTGTACAGATAAGTGATTCAGTTGTACATATACATGTATCTTCTCTTTTTCAAATTCTTTTCCCATTGAGGTTATTGAGAATATTAAGCAGAGGTCCCTGTTCTATACAGTAGGTCCTTGCTGGTTATCTATCTTAAGTATAGTTGTGTGTACATATCAATGCTCAAAATAATATTTCAGGCTTGGTTAAACCTCTAAGACACAATTATAAAAGTTCCTATTTGAGGGAAAAGAATCTTGAATGTTCACCACGTAGAGGACAAGTGCTCACAAGGATGTGGCCTTGTGAGCACTGCTAAGTGTCCATGTATAAATTAGACACAGCTTGAGCTCTATGGGAATTTTCCTCATCCCACCCATCTTCCTTCACATCTGCTGATAGATGCTTAGGAAATTATCTCGTGCTTTCAGTCATGACCCTTTCATACTTGCTTTTGTTCATTCACATATCCATCCTATTTCTCAACAAATGTCTGCTGCTTCTCTGTTTTGTGGCCATTTTGAGTTAAATGATGAGAAAAAACAAAGGCTGGAAATGTGACTATACGGTCTCTTATTCAGCCAGGTTGGGGAATCCATGTAAATATCCATGAAAACGTGACTGATGATAAAGCAGTAGGAGGTATTGTAAGACCAGGTTGATGAAGAGTCAGAGGAGCTCTTGGTGTGGACAATGTGAGCTTTCTTTTCAGAGGTCAGAGAACCTATGGGCCAGCATGGCCAGAGAAGTCTCCTGGAGCTGAGACATGGGAGAAACCCAAGCTAGTTCGTGAAGGAGCAGCAGTCTTTGTACCACAGTCGCAGGTCACTTCAGTTCTTTGAGCCTCAGTTTCCTCATCTGCAAAGAAACAATAAATCCATGTAGAACTGCTGAAGGTTAAGTTGAATAGTGCGTATCAAGCAATGAGTGCAGTGCCTGGTATATACTATGGACTTAGTAGAGTGGCTGTGACACTTCATATCCGAATTAAGTGTCACCTCACTGAACAGTATCACAAAGTAGGACAGTCAAAATGATTCAATGTTTAGATGAACAGCAAGGTCCTACTGTATAGCGCAGGGAACTATGTTCAATACCCCGTAATACACCATCATAGGAAAGAATACGGAAAAGAATATATATGTATAAGTGAATCACTTTGCTGTACACCTGCAATGAACCCAACGTTGTAAATCAACTATATTTCGATAAAAAAATTTTTCACTGAAACAATACTCACTTGGACTAAAAAAAAAAAATGATTCAATGTTGTAAAAAGAAGGGAGGGAGGGAGAGAGGAAGGGAGAGGAGAGGGAGGCAGAGAGCGAGAGAGAGATGAGATGTGACTGAATAGGTTCTTAATTAGCAAAGGCAGCAGGGGAAAAAAGATCACTTCTGGAACTGGACATTCTGTGATTTGGTCAGGGGAAAGAGACCCGGGTTCCTCTTTGCCTGAGGGCAAAACTTCGTCACAGAAGCAGAGTGCAGACTCAGGGTCTTAAAATCCAAGGCAATGTTGGCTTGGAGTTTATGTAGATCAGAGGTGAGAGGTTGAAGTCAGTGTGGAGTCTGGCATTTGAAATTTTCCTTGCATTGGTAATTTGGAGTGATGGTTCCTCCAAAGTTCCTGAGAAAGGCATCCAGAATAATTACGACATACCCAATCATCTAAACAATGGGCCAGTTCTGACCACTTGGATAACAGCTCTAGGGAAGTTTGGGATCTGGTATGTGCGTCTGTTCAGTCTGTCTGGCTCCCCTCCTCTCTTTCTTCCTCCCTCCCTCTCTCCTTCCTTCTCTCCCTTCCTTCCCTCCTTGTTCATACATTTTTATACTGTAAGATATACATGTAAATGTGCATAAGATATTGGGTTGGCCAAAAAGTTCACTCGGGTTTCTCCATAACCTCCCGCAAAAAAAACGCGAACTCACTTTTTGGCCACTCCAATATATATGCAAAGTTTAGTGAACAAAGGTAAAATCTTGTGAAAGCAGCCCCCAGGTCAAGAAATAGAACATTTATAGAACCTTGGAAGCCTGCGTCTGCCTCTCCCCAATCACTACCTTCTTCTCATTGACTGGGGTTAACCAGTATATTAACTGTAGTCATAATTATTTCTTTGCTTTCCCAAGAAGCTTTAATGACTTCTTCATTTTTCATTATGTTTGGAGATTTATCTATGTTATTGCATGTAGCTGATGCTCATTTATTTTACTTTCTGTATAGCATCCCCTGGTATGAATATACCACAATTAACCATTCTACTGCTGGTGGACAGTGGGTGTTTTCAGTTTGCATTATTGTGAATATGCTTACACATGCCCCATGGTGTATGTGCATGTGAGTTTCTCCAACATATATAGCTAGGAGTAGAAAGATTGGATCATAGGGTACATGAATCTTCAACTTTAGGAGATAATACCGAATTTTTTTTCCCCAAGTGATTTTACCAGCTTATACTCCAACCAACAGCGAATGAGAGTTCCCACTGTTTCACATCTTACCAAAGTTGACATTGTTCGACTTTAAAAATTTTTGGCAGTCTGATTCATATCATTGTTTCAATATTCATTTTTCTGATTACCACCAAGATGGAGCATGTTTTCATAAGCTTAATGCTAGTTTGGAAGGACCTGTTCATATCTTTTGATCATTTTTTGTGTTAGGTTGTCTGTCATCTTCTTGAGGATTTATGTAATTCTTTACATATTTTATTTGACAGTTACATGTGCTTTTTCTATTCTATAGCTCGAATTTTCATTCTTTTTGTGTTGTCTTTTTAAATATTATATCTTTGACACATAGAAGTTCTTATTTTTAATATAGTTCAATTACTGGTCTTTTCTTTCATTACTAAATAAATGTTTTCTTTATTCTAAGACCCTGAAGATATTCTCTTATATTATAATCTAAAAAATTTATATAGTTTTGTCTCTCTCATGTTGGTCCTTAAACAACATGCAATCTTTTTTGTATATAAAGTGAGGTGGAGATATGATTTCATTTTCTCATATGGTTAGTCAATTATTTCAGCACAGTTTTTTGAAAATACCATATTTACCTAAATGAGATAAAATGGTACCTCTATAGTAGTTCAAGAGTTTATGTGTACATGATTCTGTTTCTGAGTTCTTTTTTTTGCTATTGGCTTATTGCTTCACCCTGCCTCAATATCCAATCGTCTTTATTACTGTGGTTTCACAAAAAATACTGATTTCCTTTAAAGCAAATACTCTCAATCTAGAATGTCTGTGTTATTCTTATTCCTTTGCTTTTCCACATACACTCTTGAAACAGTTTGTCAATTTACACACGGTAGCCGACACTCACACATCCTTCTTTTAGAATTTTGTTTGACATTGCATTAAATCTATACAGCAATTTGGGAAAAATCGACGTCTTTAAAAGATTAAGTCTTCCAAATATCATAAACAAAGCCTAACCTTCCAGTTTCTTAGGTTTTCTGCAACAATTCTTCCCTAACTTTAATAATTTTTTCTGTAAAATCTTGCACAACTTTTGCAAGATTTATTTCCAGATAGTTCATATTTTCTTATGTTATTATAAATTATATGATGTAAAACTTTCATTTTCTAATGGTTTATTGTGAGTAAATATATATATACTTATATATATGATAAAGACCATACAACGGTTTACAAGTAAACATTTATATTTGATTCCAGCAACTTTTATTTATTATAATTTATCTGAAGATTCTTTTCAATTTTCACATATGTAATTATTTCATCAGAAAATAATGAGAATTTTGTTTCTTATCTAATGTTTAACACTCATGCCTTTCTATTGCTTTATCATGCTGTTTATGATATTCAGTACAATGTTGAAAAATAGTGGTAACAGCAGCCAACCTTGCCTTGGTGAGAAACTCAGAGAAGATAATTAATGGTAAGAAAATCAACCATTCATTATATTTCTAGCAGGGTTCTTATTAATATAAACCCTCTTTAATGATATCTTCTTCAATTTCTACTGATAAGATTTTTTAAATAATAAATTGTTCTCATTAAATTGTATCCAATGTTTGTTTGCTGTGTGCTTGTGTGTGTGTGTGTGTTTGAGGTTGGCAATGGGTTTATCGATTACTGAAAAAGGTATGTTCAAATATACCTTTAGGATTATGAATTCATTTATTCTAGTAATTTAGTCAATTTTAGCAAAATATATTTTAAAGTCATATTATTGAACTCTTACAAATTTAGAATTGTTATATTTTTTCAGTAAATGAAAAATTTCTCATTATGAAGTGACCCTATTTATATTTTATATATTGTCTTACAGTTTACTTTGTCAGATATTAGTAGAGCTACACCAGCTTCTTTGGTCAGTATTTCTTTTCTATCTTTTTTCTTTAAGTCATTTGTATCGTTATGGTTTAGATATGTCCCTTGTAAATAGCTTGCACTTTGAGACTTCCATACTGTCCAATAATCTTTATTTGTAAAATTAAAACATTTATTTTACTTATATATCATATTACATATTTGGATTTATATATTTTATCTACTTTTGACTTTTTTATTTGTTCTGTCTTAATTATTACGGGCAGATTTGTGATTTTTAAAATAATTTTCCTTTTTTAACTTCTGTAAATGTACACTCTGTTTCTATGATTTTAGAATTACCACCGAAATTAATGCATAAATACTGACCTTATAAAAGTATAAAAATTAGTTACTATTTTAACCCTCCTTCTGCATAATGCATGGACCTTAGATCACATTGACTCCAGTACCTTCTTCATAACTTATACCTTTATTTTTATCTTGTAAACTGCACAGACATTATTATAATTTTATACAGGCAGAGTCTGTTTAAGTATTTCCACACATTTCCACTTTTTCTGTTTCATTCCGTCTTAAATCTCAGACCTTCCTCCTGGCATCAGTTTCTTTCTTCCTGAAATAACATTTTTTCAGAATTTCCTTTAGTGACGTTCACCTGATTTGAAATATTTTAATTTGCCTGATAATGTCTTCATTTTTTCCTCTTGGATCTATAGATCAGTGTCTTTAGTCAGTTCTGGAAAGTTCTAAGCTGTTATATCTTCAGATATTTCCTACCATATATTCTATACTTACTCTTTCTGGGAGTCTGATTGGAAATAGGTTAAGACCATTTCACTTAATCGTCTTATGTCTCATAACTTCTCCATCGCACTTTCTCTTTGTCTCTCTGTGTTACATCTGGATATGTTCTTCTGAACCCATCTTACAGTTTACTAATTATCTTTTCAACAGTTTCTAATCTGATGTTAAACCTGATCATTGAGTTTTTAATTTCAAGTACTATCTCTTTAGTTCCAGAATTTTTACTTTTTGCTCTTAAATCTGCTATGTCATATTTAGACTTCTTATTCTAGAGATATTTTCAAGATTTTCTTTTCATTTATTTAAACAAAGTTGGGATAATTATTTTGGTATCTCAGGTCTTTGTGAAACTATTTCTATTACCTTTTTATTTCCCCCTGGTTTTTCCTTATGGGTCATCATCTCTTTGCTATTTTTTAAATTTATTTTTTTAAATTGAAGCATAGTTGAGTTACAATGCTTCAGTTGTACAGAAAAGTGATTCAGTTACATACATATATATGTAACTGAATAAATATATATATATATATATATATTCATTTTCAGATTCTTTCCCATTATAAGTCATTGTAAGATATTGAATATAGCTCCCTGTGCTATACAGTAGTTCCTTGTTTTTTTCTTGTTATTTTTGACTATGAGCTGCTCTGTTTACTTGGGAAGTTATCTGTGGGCCTTTTTCAAGGCTAGGGTGGTGGTGCATCACTCCATAAAGTATTGACATTTGCTTCTGCTATTTTAACCTACATTGTTTGAAGATTTTTTTAACAGAGTACATGTGAATTGGAATTGCCAGTATGTGCTAGATATCATGGGTGGTTACAACTTCTCAGAGGTTTTCTTTCCTCAGTACCAACGCAGCTTTCTCTATGACCCCTTCAGGGAAGGAAGGACACAGGTTTATCTGGGGGATTAGGCAAAGCAGTTTTATTTCTGGTTGGATCCCAGCTTTATGCGCATGTGTTGCCTATTAGACTCTCCTCTTATAAGCTTGGACTATGTCTTCTGTCCTCCACATACTGTGTTTTAATCTGGTTTTCCCAATACCCTCATGAAAAAAAAGCAGCTGTGGGGTCTCCTTACCTCTCTGGGTTCCTGCATTTAGATTTTGGCTAGATAATGTATCACATATTTTCAGTTCTTTAGTGTTTATAATACAAAAGTGTATTTTCTATACCATTTTAGGTATTGGCAGAACAAGAATATATTACAATAACCTACTTCTTAATCAGAAATTTTATTTCTTGACATCTTAGATGTGCTGGCATAACCTCAGTGTTGGGCTCTAGTGATCTAGGAGGGCCTGGGAGGAAAGGATGGCTGTTTCACCTGAATTCCATAGTTTCTAACAATTGCGACCAGAAAGTGATTCATTCCCTTGATTTGCAAGATGTTTTACAGTTTTTTTTTTCTGATAATGAAAACAGTATGAATTTATTTCTGATAAAAATATAGAAAAAAAAACAAAAAAAATGAGAAAATTGTTAATCATCCAGAGGGGTGATCACTAATTCACTCTTAGTATTTTGGAATTATATATACACACATAAATGTGAATGTGCATATACATATGTGTGCTTATATTTATAGTATTAGACAACATTAATCATGCCTTCACATCTGTTTCTTCCTGATTTAGATATGCATATTATGTACCATCAATCTACCATGACTTATTTAACCTTTCCCCTATTTCTGTTTTTCTTAAATTTCTTACTATAATAAATCAATATTCGGTATATGAATCTTTGCTCCCACTTATTATTATTTTCTCCAGAAAATTTTTTAGAAGCGAGATTGTTGATAAATTGCTTTTACATATCTTGGAGGTTCTCAATATATTCTCGCATACTAATATTTATTCCAAAGCTAAATGGTAATCTTTTTTTAACATGGGAATAAGAATACCTCCATCCCACTGATGTGAGGCTGTAAGAATTTAATGTGACAATCTTGTAAAAACCGGGCACTTCCTAGATACCAAAAACTGCCCCCATAGTATTGCTATTGCTCCAATTCCTGATAACATAATTGTGCAATTGTAATCAAGTTAAGTCCAAAATGACGAGATTTCCAAAAGTCTAAATGGCCCCTTTTCCTGCCTCACCCTTTGCCTCCCACCGCCTCCCCACCAGTCATTCATTCCTCATCCTCACTAATGTTTTACATGACTGGTACAATTTTTTTTTTAATTGTGATTTTGCAAATTGTTCTTCCTTCCTGGAGCTCAGAGCCCTATCTTCAGCTTGAAATCAAATAGTATTCTTTGTTTTGTTTAGGATCTTCATAAGTGAAAAACTGCATTGCAGATTGCAAAGAATGATGAAGTAGCCAGACCACCTGGGTTCTTAGACACAGCGGCATCATAACCTGCTCTCTGGACAAATCATTCCATTGTATCATCTGTATTGCGGGAGGATTATAACACCTGTCCTGGTGGTGCCTTGGGGCTGTTATGAGAATCAGACTCTATCTGGTTGAGAACGTGCTCTAGGTCCACAGACAGGGTGTGCACATGAAGGCTCCCTCCATGGGAGCCAGACTCTAAACTTCTGGGAATACGTTTCTTGGCTGTATTCCCAGCTGCGTTTCCCTTGGTCTGGTGATTGCGAGCAGAGCCCTTGAGGTTTGAGAAGCTCTGTTAGCACGTGAGTGCAAGAAGATGAGAGAGAAATGATAATATTTCTTTCTCCATAGGGAACTTCCAGCATCTCTGAGGAAACAGAATTTCTTTTGATCACAGAAGAGCAGAGAAGGATATTAACTGTGGAGTGTCCACCAGTAAGAGGGTTTCCATGTATTTGCCCTCGCGGGGACAAGGAGCCTTGATCAGGGAGAACAGGCTGAAAGTAATTTGCTGTGCTTGTGTGCAGGTTACTGGCTGCACGGATTTGGGGTCCAGCACCAGGTCTCCTGTCTTTAGTGGGCTGCACCATGCCTCCCAATTTCTTCCCAGGGAGAAAAGACAAGTCTGGAAGCTATAAAACAAAGTAAATAATCAGGGCCACTGACGAAGTCCAGTGCCTACAGGACCAGGCAGGTATCTGTGTGTGAGCCTGGCAAATGGGAGAGCACATCTTGTTCAATGGAGACTAGCCACTGTTCAGCTGCAGCCTCTTGTCGCCATAGTGGATGGTGAGAAAGTGCGTGTGCGCGTGTGTGTGCGCGCGCGTGCAGTGGGAGCTTGGCAGTGGGGAAGGGCTTGGACAATCAGTGTAACTATGGCAATGGGTAAGCAGAAGCAGAAGCACCAGTGGTGAATGATCTCGCACCCACGTGACTCTGCCCTGGCTCCCTCCAGGAGCTGCCTCAGTCTAAGCAGGGCCACTACAGTGCCACCAAGAGTTAATATCCTCCCCAGGCCTAAATGTGTCTCCCTCTGGGTGTTAAAGGGCAAATTTGTAGAAATAATACGCTTCTCAGAGCCAAATATATGCCTCTGCTTCAAAGGGACTCCCCAGGCCAACCGTGATGGGGCCAAACAAAACACTCCTGAGAGCGGGGTGTGATCTGTGGCTGCCAGTTTGAATCTCCTCTTCTTAAGGAAAGGAAATCTGTTCAAAATCAGCTCCTGGGACAATACTGCACCCTTATTTCACACAGTCATTTTGCTTCCTTCCTCTCTGTCTCTTTTTGTTGTCCTCCTCTTCTCCTTCTCTGTCTTCTTCTTTTTTTTTTTCTTTTTTTAGAAAACAAGAGTTTTATTTTCTTTCTCATGTCTCTCCTAATCCTGAATTCATAGCCACAGACCCAGAGAGCCTGAGTGGAACTGGGTAGAAGGAGGACATAGAAGCTGCCGCTCTTGGAGAGGGTGGGATAGGAAGGAAACTTGAAGCTGGAGATGATTTGCTCTGGGCAACTCTAAGCGTCAATGTCTCTCACATACTTCGGAAACGATAACCAAACGCTTCTCAGATTTGCGTTTGGACCTTCCAGTTTGAAGAGGTAGCTGCTGACAGCAGTATTTGGAACCCTGGGACCACAGAGGATGTCTCGGCCACTGGACTTTTGTCATTTCCTGGAAGAAGGGGAGAGAATCATTCCCATGACTCCCCTACAGAGGTGGCCAGAGATAAACACTAGCCCAACGCAACTGCACGCAAGGGCGTAGGTCAAAGGTCAAAGCATCATCTGAGACTTCACCCTCCGACCACAGAAAAAACGTCTCTGGTTAGTGCCAAAGACAGACCCATCTAGCTTTGTGGAAGTAGCACTAGTGAAGCATAAACACACCTCCTTCTACCAGATGCTCGGGGCTCTGTTTACAGATTAAATCTCAGGATGTATATATTTGACGTTCTTATTCCAGTATATTAATGGCAAAATGAACTTGTCTGGGGATGGCTCCATCACATTAATGTCTGATGGACGGTTCAGATGTGAAAGGTGCACGGGACGTGCTGAGGGCTCTGCGTGTGCTGGTCGGAGGCTGCAAGGCTGGAATGTGATTTTGTTTAGAGTAAACCCAAATGGAGTCGATTTAACCCTGCAGGAGTGGAGTCATCTGAAATACCACAGCCCCAGAAGGCAGGGTCTTGGTAAATAGAATAAAATGTGCAAAATATTTACCTTGTGATTAGCAATCTGCCTAATGCAGTCTGGCAGCATTTTTAGGAAGCTTTGTGGGTTTTAACCATTAATTCAAAATTTATAGCTGGTTCAGAGTTCAACTAGCGATGGGGCTCTGTGGGTTCCTAAAGCCTGTTTAAATCTTCCAGAGGTACCTGGGTCATCTCCTGCCTGGAGAAATCTGGAGAGAACTCTCACAGAAGGCGAGGGGCATGCTAGGCTAAGGGGTGCTCACTTGGGTTTACTGAACACTTAGTGAACATGGGTTTGGGTTCTGGGGGTTGTGCACAGTCTGACTGGGAAGCGAATCCAATTCAACAGGAAACAAATGCAGAGGCAAATGGAAGAGTTAGACCTAATGTCTAGGGGTATATGGTAGAAGATCTAGCCAGACACTGAGGCACCCTCTAAGATGTGCCAACTTTCTCTTCCAACACAGGGTGTGTTGGCAGCTTCAAGATATGAGTTAGAGGTGACCCAAACTGAGAACATAGCAAGATCCATATTACAGCCTGTGAAAGCATTTGGTGTCTCTTCACGGTATCCTGAGTTAGTGTGTGTGGTGATAGGAGTCATGGGAAAAGGAGAGGGTGAGGGGAAGTGGATTCCCTTTTCCCTCTCTACCCTGTACCTTCCAGGAAGTGTCTCTTCTTTTCCCTTCCATCCTTGTCACGCATCCGACCCACAGCCCTTTAGAGACGACGGAAGCCACAAGCTAAGAAAAGAAGAATAGCCCTGGGATTCCCCCATACCTTTTGCTACCTGAGTCACGCTTGCACATTGAGAAACCTCATTTTTCTAGTGCCTTCATAAGGACATGGGAAACCCTCTCTGTCTCCCTGAGGACACTCCAGGTCCAAAAGGCAACCAATCCAGAGCCCTAAAACCGGTAGTAAAGAGCAATTCTGATAAAAAGCTTTATTTTAAGTCAAAACGATTGTTATAAAAAAGCAACTTTAATTTTTTCCTGGATCTTGCTTTGTAATAATTAGTTGAAAACCATCATCAGAGGCAGATGGATATTTACACAATTTTAGTTATTTCCAGAACATTTAACTAACTATAGAACTGATCTAAAAAGGATGAACACTTTTTTTTTCCTGTAAGTTTCTTTGTCTCATGGACATAAAAGAAAAAGACAAACATATTTTAGCCCTTTAAAAACCCATTCCAGTAAAAGCCATGCCAGTAAGAACGGGGGCACTTGTTTCACACCCTTTTCTGTGGCCATTAATCCAGTGGCCCCATGTGCCAAATGCCCGGTCAAGTACAAAGGACAGAGAGGCGACTCAGACATGGCTGCTGCCCTTTGAAACCACCTTGCTCTCCAAGAGGCTGTAGCTGAGGAGCATTCTCTATGGGAATCTCTTTTGTAGGACGAAGTGTCCCCCAAGAAACGCTATCCAGCATCTTCCATCCCTACTCATTCATGACTCATACTAAAAATGTCTAGGCTGGAGTGAGCTTGAGGGAAAAAAAAAAAAAAGACAGAAAAATGAGAAGTAAATACATTTGACAATAAATTTGAGATCATAAACCTTGGGATTCTTTTTATAATACCACGTGCTTCAAAATCAGGCAGTGTTTTTCATTCGACGCGGACTTAAAGGTAATAGCTCAGAGAAAACACAGGATTAACTGCTAGTAGTGGGGTAGTGAGTGCAAGCCGAGCTTGCAAATAAACACACCAGAGGCTCAGTCTAAAAAAAGGCAGAACACAAATAACCTCCTCTTGTTGTGCCTACAGTTTTGCCTAACTGTTCCCAGGTCATGAACTAATTTGCCAAAAGAGAGGTTAATTCCAGTGCAGCAAGGCAGCATTTCAGGAAACAGGTTTTGTGCATGTGGCCTGTGGAGGCTGGGTCAGTCGAGGCCCCGCTGGTAGAATGGCTCTCGGAAGGGCACTTCTAAAAACCCTGTGGAGTAGGTTAGTGAATGGGCAATACATTCAGAGGTTGGAGAATACGGGCATTTGCAAACACGGCCTTGGCTTATACCCAAATGTTGATGTCTCCTTCACCTAAATACATTTGTTTTGAGAGACTGTGTGACCTTGGGCAGCCTACTTCCATTCCTAGGCTAGGTGCCCTCCTTGTGAAACAAGGAGCTTGGATGAGTTGCCCTTTCAAATCCCTCCCTGCCCCAAGGACTCAACACAGGAAGGTGGGCCTCTGCCCCCAGAAGCTTCCAACTGAAGGAGGACAGTCAAGTAGCCAAAGTGCTGGGAGTCCAGCTGCAGGGTGATTTCCATTCATGCTCATCTTTCAGAGCCCTGGGACGGGAGGACGAGCAAAGCATGATATCATTTTCAGGCAGAGGCCTAAGTTCTCTTTTCAGGTCACGTGATTTTCCCTCAAATTTTACACTTCATCATTGGCTGCCCCACCTGACCTAACTCAGTGAGTCTCCTGATTTTCGCGTGTGTAGAAGTTACCTGGGGATGTTGTAAAACGTGCAGGTTCCTGAGCCTTCCTTGCTTCCAACAATTCTCATTCGGCGGGTCTGGGCTGGGACTAGGAAACGGCATGCTCAACTAGCACCCCAAGTATTCCCGTGCATGAGGATTTGAGGAACACTGTTCTAACTGTTCTGAACTTGGGGTTCATCTCCTCCAAATCCTTAGCCTCCAGGGGCCAGGGCCCCATCTGACACTGCAACATAACAGAGAGCAAAGTGAACGGGACATGCCAGATATTCAATCAAAATTCAAGGAGGAAGTGAATCAATGAGTGAGTCAAGTTCACATAATAGGGAAAGTCATTATCTCCATGAACTACCAAACAAAGCCATGCAGAGCTCTTCAGGCAATGCTTGAGAAGCTAGGGTGAGTGGGAGAAGGGGTACAAGGCAGACTCCCAAGGTGGGTCCCCGTCGGGCCACCAGAAACAGTAGGCTGCTGGCAAAGGGATGCTTCTTCTAACAAGCAAACACGTTGGTCCAGGGGGAGTCCCTGAGCCCCCACTATATTTTAAGCTGCATCCCTCAAAATGTCAAAAGTGGGATTAAAGTATAAATGATTGTCAATTCACTCCTGTCTTCCTGGTCCTGTGCTGAGCAATATAGGCCTTTTGGGGATGTAGGGCAGCAGGGGAGGGGAAGAGTTGAGGACGGTCTTTAAATGTAACCGAGTAGAGTGAGCTCCACCGTGTCTTGGGGGGATAAAGCAGTTCACAGGCTGCTACTTTTTTGTGACATAGCTTTTACGGGGGGAGAGCCAGAATATTAAGCTCATTGCTTCCAGATGGGAAGGTTGGACAAGACAGAGAGGCCTTGGCTCTGAAAGCCTGGACGCCGTGGTGCGATAGGGATGTGACATATTGAAGTAATCGAGATAGAAGATCTGGCTTTAGCCAAGGCTGTCAGATAGATACTTTTTAAAACATTACATGGTTTGTAACAAGGTATTGTGTATCCTCTCAGAAACCCTGCCGCCTCAGTCTCTGGGAAGACGGTGGGGGGAAAAGTGTGCTTATTTTGCTTGAGTTACTAAAGCTCCTTTTATATATGAGGAATTTGGCATCTCCTGGCTGGGAGCGGCTGAGCCAACAGTCCGATGCACTTGTAATGTAGATCATGCTAGTGACTCGCTAAGTAAGTCCAGGTGCTTGCATAAGAGGCAGAATCCTAAGCACTCCCTTCTTTGAGCCCTGAAGCAATCATGGCCCAGCGCCTCAAATGAGCCTCAAATCTGTTTAATAAATCATCTGTCTATTTATAGAGTTAATTCCACGGAGAAATTCTTCAGGCTGTCGGGTGGGACCTCTTCCACTAGAGGGCGCCAATGCCCACCTCATTCATTCTAAGCTGCTCTTGTTTTACCAGGAATGTCAGCTCGCCCTGGAAGCCCTTTGTCCAGTCCTTTCTCTCATGTGACCTTTAGGCCCTAGATGCACGCAGGGTGGGGATGCTGAAGAATACCCAGGCTTCACTGAAGAGTCTCCTCCTCCAGTGTCCACAGTGAGAGTTTTGTTCTGGAGTGGAAAGGGAGAGTAGGTCTAGCTGCCTTTGGAAATCTCCAGTTTGCACCGTACTAGTACTAGTTTACTTGGAATTCTGTTAGTCAGGGGACAGACGGCTCCTTCCTTGGTGAAATTCACACCTGAGAACAGGTTGGGACGTCCCTACGGACCCGGTGTCTGCTTTGCATTTCAAAGGCTGGGGACTGTTAGGCTCATATTTTCATTAAAAATTTGTATTAACTTCTGCCCCCCCCCCTCACATTTCAATGTAATTCCAGGATATTTAATTTCAACCAATCATCTGAGGGGAGGGGGGAGGAGGAACTTGATGTGAAACAGCACACAGGGAAAGCCAGCCAAGTAAGAAAAGAGAGCGGCTCAGGGCTGTGTAGATGTGACAACTGAAATCTCTTTTGTTCTCCCAGGCAGGCTCTGAAACCAAAGTCCCTCAAGGACAGGAGATCTAGCTCTGAGCTTGGGATCAAGATGACCAGTTGTCCAGGCTGGCCTTCCTGCTGGGGCAAGTCCTTGAAAGTTTCCTGGCTTCGGTCACCTGGTTGGACTCTGGGGAGAGGAACGCCTACCGTTTGCCACTGGCTGTGGGGATATGGAGAGAAAATTAACAAGGCTTCAGAAAAGCCACTCTCTGGAGACTGTGGTGGACATTAGTTATAATGTCCTAACCTCAAAATGACTCAAACTTCAGGTTACAATTGTTACACTGAGATGAACAAAGGAACATTAGTCAAACATTAGTCCCCCTTGGCCTTGCTGTAGCGTGGTGGTCACTTGTTCAAATGTCTGCAGGGTCCAGGCAGGTAATGCAAATGTAATTATGAAAGTGTTCCTGCCACAGAGCAAGTGCACAATAAATATTTGCTGACCGAATGAGTGAATAAAAGTGGGTAATGGTAGGAGGCATTAGGGAATGGTGGGCACATGGAAGGGCATGTGTCTTCCATGTTAAACTGGAAAGCACATGCCCTGTTTTTGGTGTTTAAAAATTATAGTTTTTTTAAAACATGACTTTAAATATCTTCTGACCCAAGCGCTACTGACTTGTAACTCTACATTCACTTTTATATCTATTTAGGCCTACTTAAAAGACTAAGAAAGAAGGAAAATAAATTTGGTAATATGGGAAGTCCCAAATCTGCCCCATTGAGCTTGACTTTAATATCTTATCTTTGTTCATAAATACAGTCCTATTTTCCCTTCTACTTACCCACTTTGGATTAGGTAAACTCAGTCACTTTGGAAATATTATGTACAGATGGTGCTATACTGAATGAAGGATCATAGCAACACTCTCTACTGCAGATCTCTATATGGAGGGCTGGCCGATGAGCTAATGATCAATCCCTCAAGAAAAGTCCCCATCAACAAAACCACAAGGTTGTGCCGGAGCCAGAGGGAAACCTGGCCTGATTTTAGACCCGGTCATGGAACTGGGCTTTCCTTAATTCACAGGGCTCTTTGTGAGGACCCACGAGTTAGTATCACGGGCTTTATAAAGCCCTTTAGAGAAAGGGCTTTATAAATTGCAATGTGCTGGTGAGTATAAAGGATTCACACTATCAGTTTGGGGGAGAAACTGGAGGAACAGTTCTCATACGGGTTTGTGACGATAGATTATTGGCATGTGCCTGAGTAACATGCCTCTATTTATGGGGTCAACCTTTGCTTTTCCCCTGAAGCTATCTCTGACTTGAGTTAAGGAGCCCATAGCTCACGTTTGCCTGTTACCTCTGACCCTCAGTCAGTGCTCACCTGCAGCCCTGCCCCATCCTTAGAGTGGGTGTGAGGGGATGAGCGTTGGGGCCGGACACTCCATAGCCTGCTCTCTGTGCTCTGCCTCTTCCAAACCCCAGCAGTGGGCCCCACTCTCAGTCATTCATTGTTTGCACTTCTTTACTTTCTACATCTATCTCAACAATACTTAGTTGCCTATTTCCTACATTATATTTTAGGTAAATGTGCAATATTATGTCATCCTGGAGCTGAGGGGGATGCTCCTAGCATTGCTCATAAGCAGGTAAAGTGGGCAGGGTGACCAAGGCCAGCTCTCACTGCCAGAACCCAGCCCTGCTTCCTAGCTGGTGAAGGCAGATTCTTGGACTTACGTTTCTAATAAGATGCGTGGATTTGCACTGCCTAATGATCAAAGTCAACCTCCTAAGCCTGGAATTTGAGGCTCTCCAAATCTGGCAATATCTTTCTTATCCTCCCCCACTTCCTTATAAGCACCCCCAGCTTCAGGCACCTCGGAGCACCCCCCTTCCACATACACATCCCACATTTTCTCTTGTCAAGCCTTGATCCATACAATTTCTTCTGCCTGAAATTTTTTTCTGCAATGTCTGCCTGCCATAATCATGAGCATTTTCAGAGAGAAATGTTTATACACCCCTGTATTTCCATAAAGAGGGAGAGGCAAGGTGGAGGGTTTCACCATCCTCTCTGGGAAAAGAAAGGATAGAGAACACTTCCAGCTCTTCTCTCCAACTTTCACCCATTCTTCTTAGAGCAGAGGGGTGGCTGGGACCAGGACCTCAGCACACTGGGCTCCGTCCCACCCCTCCCCACTTTGTAGGATTCTACTTGCTCCCTTGGGCCAGGGCTCAGAGGCCATCAGGAGGCCCTGCTGTCAGTGTGTGTTCCTCCATGGAGGCAGGACTGGCCCGAAGCAGCAATGCCCCCTGCAGTAGGAGGGTGAGCACTTCGCTCTGCAGACCCAGGCCTGCCCTCACCAGGCTCTCCTAAGCTTTAGGCCGAAAAGTATACTCTCCTTCATTCTGGTTCTACCTCTCTTGCTTTAACTGTCTCTGAATACTGGCGGGGGTGGGGTGCGGTGGGTGGAGAACAAGTTATTAGGTATATCCTCCAATCTCCAAATCCAAATATCACATCTTCACAGAAGTCTCCTCTGTCTCCCCTCACCTGATGCCCTCAGGCCCTTTCTTCTTCCTCTCCGGGTAACTCCCACAGAATTTCAGGATTGTATTTCATTTGCTCATCCTGTTGTTCAACAGAAATGTACAGGTATTTGGAGAGCTGGGATTCTCCTGACTTTTGATGTGAGAAGTCACATTTCAAGTTGCGATTTCCTCTGAAAATCCAGTTCTTGGCATTCGTGTGGTATAATGAGAATGAAATTGGACAGGAGGCCAGTTTCATTGGCCTTCTCAGATTGAGGCCTATAAAATATTGAGAGCCTTTTAGGAGCCAGCGATGGTGCTAGGTGCTTTTTGAGGCATAATCTTGAGAGAGTTGAGTAACTGATCTCCTTTTTATGACGATGGTAGCTGAAGCTCAAAGACAGAACAAACAATAAGGAAACTGTGCTCTGCTCACGTAGCCTACGGTTGGTAGACCCAGAGCTGAGTTCCAAAACCCTTGACCTTGAATGCTCAGATCTTGTGTCTCATCACACACATTCTCTCTGTGCCTCTTGCAGTCCCTCTGCAGCCACAGAGTAACCTATAAAACATATCTGTAGCAACACAAGGCCATTCAGGGTGCAAGTGCACTAAAGACTCCACGCAGGGCTGATCCCCGTGACCTTGTATATTCATGGTAGGTTTAACGGAAGGAGCAGGATTGATTGGAGCCCTGGAAGGAGAATTCTTAAGTTGGCAGAGAGGACTTGGAGGGGCATTCTAGGCAGAGGATCCCACAGTAACCAAGGAGCAGAGGCCAGATAGATTGAGGGAAATCCAGAACACAGTGAACTGACCAGCCTAGCCTGACCCAAGGTTGATGTTGGGACGAGATGGGAGGTGGAGCTAGAAAGGACAGTTAGGTCTTTACCTAATTGGTTTTTCTACTTGGGATGAACCATGGTATCACTGTTTTGAAAATACATATCCCCAGTCCCTAGACCTAGTGAATCAGAATCTCAAGGAATGGGTTGGGGCAATTATTATCATCTTTTTAATCTTCCACAGATAATTCTGATGCTGAGTAGAGGCTGAAAAACACTGAGAAGGAAAGCCATAAAGCAGACACAGAGCACTGGGTTTAGATTCATTTCAGTTCTTGTCTTGGCCTCTATAGTGCTCTGAGCTGGGGCAAACCACCTCAGTTTTCTAATTTTTAAGATAGGAGCAATCATAGGAGTATCTACCTCCCTCAAAAGTTCATTATGGTGAGAAAGCAAAATGTTGTATTTGAAAGCCCTAGCGCAGTACATGCCCCGAGGAAAACAGAAGTAAAGGTGAGCTGATTCTCTGAATTGGGAGGTGCTGCAGGGTGCTGGTGTTTGGGGCTGGTAGGACACACAGGGAGGAATGAGCGTTGAGGATCAGAGAGTCCTGGAGAAGGGCTAATGCAATGATTCAGGTGTGAGCTGATAAAGTACAGAGATGGTGAGGCCCTGAGGACATCTGTGTGGCCACAGGCCAAAAGGATTCCAGTTCTCCGTGGTGAAAAGGCAGGCAGTATCCACATCTAAAAATAAAACAAGCTTCTCCCAACACTGACCTGGGTGCCCTGAAATGACTAGAGGGCAATGAGATACAATTCTAGTTTAAGAAATTTGGCTCTTTTAATACAAATTCACAAGCAGCTTTACTGGGGGAAAATGCCTATGTAGCATGTCTTCCAGAATATTGCTAATGAGAGGACTGTCCAGGCAGGAGGCCCTGGGAGCTCTGATTCTGGCATCTTCCATCAGATGGGGGGGGGAAGGACAGGGGACCAAAACCCTGGAGGTTTAACAAAAGCTGAGCTGCCATTCCATACCCCCAGTGCTCCCAACTTGATCCCTGGAGCAATTCCCTCTGATCCTGAAAGAGTTACTACACCTCAAGGTGGGGTGGGGCTGCCTGCCCCCCTTCCTCCCCTCCTGGAAGCTGCAGGACCCATTATCTCATGAACTTTCCCCATATCCCTTGGAAATAAGTATTTCCTTATGGTAATGATTGTTATTCTCATTTTACAGCTGAGCACGTGGAGACAGAGAGATGGTCCTCAAAAGAGGGGGACATTTTCTTCCTTTTCTCTGGACTCCGTCAAGTTCAAATCATAAAAAGGAAAGTACAGGGAAGATCTCTGCGTATTTCCAAGCCCGAGGTAGCAGGGCTCAGCGTTAGGAGAAGGAATGTTTATTGTGGGTTTCGTGTGCTGCAAAATTTATGTTCAATTTTTGGGGGACGGTGGATAGCTCCTTTTTATTTTCATATGCCCATAAAGAAAGATGGGGTTTCTGAAATAATCTTGTGGATCCTGTATTTTGCATATGAGGAAATCAAGGCCAAAAGAGGGGAACTGTTAAACAGGCTCTGAAGGGAAAAACTGAGCTCCCAACTCCTAGTTGCATTTATGTCCTGCTGCCCGCCCCGGCCTAAACCGTTTCACGTGCGCTGTGGGCTGACCCTCCAAGTAAAGGCACATCCAAGGGTAATTCTGACTTTCCTCAAGGTCATCGTGAGAGCCTGGCTAGAGGCTGGACTTATTTGCAAAGTTTGAGAAACATACTGAAATTATCAAGACTTGGAACACGGCTGTCGTTTGCACTGAGGTTTCACTGCCTTATCGAGGAGATCCTAGGCTTGAACTTCTCAAGGTTTAGCCAGTCAGTTTTATTTACCTCATCAGGAGCCCTGCAATCTCAGGCTGGTCCCCCAGGCCTGGGTTGAGGAATCGGGGAGGTATGGGAGACATGCTGGCTCCACAGTCCTCCAGCGACTGACCAGGGATAGGAGTTCTGGGAAACCTCCCCAGCCTGAGAGCAGCTTGGGTCCTGGGCCTGGTACAAGGAGGGGCACAGATGGGGCAGCCTGGATGGCTGCTGTCTGGGTGTCTTCCCAGGTGGAAGATAGGCCATCAACATAGAGTCGTGGGTCTAAGATACAAGAACCAACATGGCGGTCAGTACAGGGTGACCCCTTTCTATACAAGTGATCTGTTACTGGAGACTTCCCACAATTACAGATGTGAGTAGTCCAAACTAATTTTCTTATAGGCAAAAAGAAGAAAGGATACGTTTTTGAGACTTACAAATTTATCCATACCGTAAAATAACTAATTTGTTTTTGCTTTTAAATTTACCTTTAAAACAAAAAGTGCATAATACATAAATAAAGCTTTTCAGGAAACTAAGAGAAATTTGTTAATTTTTTTTTTCCTTGAGGTTATCTCTAATGTTTTCCTAAATCAACTCTAAATCAACTGCTTGAGTTATCCTGGCAGATATTTGACAAGTTTCATAGTATTTTATCACATCTAAATCTATTTTGTTATGTTTTTATTCTCAGGAATGTTTCTCAGCAAAAGCACTATCCTTGCCACTTAATGCACCCTTGGACAGCATTGACATAAGATATAGAAAAAATGCTTATATTATAAGAGCACTGAGTAATTAAAGAGATAGCAGGAAGAGTGTTCCACCCTACTTGCTTGGGTGAACAACAGAATGGACAGGTTAAGGATTTGTGTGTGCTGACGAATAGAGCATTGCCATGGAACAATAGTGAAAATTTAGCACTATTGATCATTAGGCAATTCTCAATTTTTATAAATTTTGGAGATTTGAGTAATTTTGAATTTTTTTCATTTTGTGTACTATGTTTGAATTCATCTACCTTTCTACTGTACTATAAAATATACAAAATACTGTGGAAGTTCAGAGAAGGGAGTGGAGGAAAAATACTAGAATCAGGATTAAAACTCACAACTCTCACTTCTGGACAATTTTTTATATGATTTACTCAGCAACATATCATCTAAAGATCCACCAGGCTTATACTCTTAGCACATTTGACACACCCCATTGCTTCTTTCAGGGGAGATCATTGCCAAGAAGGCATCATGTTAGGCACATTTATTTTATTCTGTTCCCATGACAATACTATAATGTCAGTTTCTTTATGGTCAAGCTCCTATTGAATATTGTGTCATTTCCCTGTGTCTCTAGTTTCTCTAGAATTGTGGGCCCTTGAGTCCTGGCTGCTTTGGCAGTTCTGAACTCCAGTGTTTATCTCCCCAGCCTCTTAGCAACTATTCTTTGCCAGGCTTTGCAGACTCTCTCAATTGGCAAATGCACCAGATCAGAGCAGTGTCAAAAACTGTGCACACAACCTAGCCCCATAAATCTTGGCTGTTACAGTAGCTTTCTACTGACTTTTATTTTATCTACTTGTCTTATTGTTCTCAGCTAGAACAATGGTTTGCTAGAGCTACTGTGCATAACCAAAAGTGGAAGATAACATATGTTTTTGAGATTTGTATATATAGATCTGGGCCCTGCCTTCTAGCAGATGAATAGAATTTACATACACAGTACATTGTATTTATTTATAGATGGATATTTGGGTGTTTTCCAATTTTCACTGTTCAAAATAATGCTGCAATGAATATTCTTGGATGTGTTTTCTTGTGCACATCTTTCAGAATTCCTCTAGAATATACATCTGGAAGTGGAATTGCAGAGCCAGAGAGGATGCTCATTTGTAATTTCGTTACTTATTGCCAATGTTCTTTCCACAGTAGATGATCCACCTTTACGTTTCCCCCAGCAGTGTATGAGTGTTTCTGTTTACCACTATCTTTGATAATTGTGAAGCCATTTAATTTCTGCTCATCACATGGAAATGGGTTTATATCTTCTTATTAGTGGGGTTCTCAACTTCATTTCACTTCAGGGTTCTACTTCTGGAAACGCCTGTTCACATCCCTGGTCAATTTTTTGAATGAGTTTTTGGCTCTTCCTTATGAATCTATTTTTTTCTTCTGGTTTTACTGACATATAATTGACATATAGCACCGTGACGTTTAAGGTGTACAGCATAATGATTTGACTTACATACATCATGAAAGGATTGTCATTATAACTTTAGTAAACATCCATCAACTCATATAGATATTCAATTAAAGAAATATAAAAATGTTTTTTTCCTTGTGATGACAACTCTTATTTACTCTCTTGTCAACTTTCATATATAACATCCAGCAGTGTTCATTATATTTGTCATGCTGTACATGACACCCCTAGTACTTATTTATCTTCTAACTGGAACTTTGTACCTTTTGACTGCCTTCATCCAATTGCCCTTCCCCCCTCTCTCTGCCTCTGGTAACCGCAAATCTGATCTCTTTTTCTTTGAGTTTTTTTGTCTGCTCATTTGTTTTTGAAGTACAATTGACCTACAACACTATGTTAGAGATATCAACTCACACCTGTCATAATGGCTGTTTTCAAAGGGACAACAAAAAACAAAAGTTGACAAGGACATGGAGAAAAGACAACCCTCATGCACTGTTCGTGCGAGTGTAAATTGGTGCAGCCTCTATGTAAAGCAGTATGGGAGTTCCTCAAAAAATTAAAAACAGAACTACGGTGCAATCTAACAGTCCCACTCCTGGGTATTTATCTAAAGAAAATTAAAACACTAATTAGAAAAGGTGGACACTCTTATGTTCATTGCAGCATTATTTACAATAGCCAAGATATGGAAGTAATCTAAGTGTCCATCAAATGATGAATGGATAAAGAAGAAGTACACACACAATGGAATATTGCTTAGCCATAAAAACAATGAAATCTCATCATTTGCAACATCATGAAAGGACCTAGAGGGTATTACGCTAAATGAAATAAGTCAGACAGAGAAAGACAAACACCGTATGATTTTACTATGTGGAATCTAAAAAACAAAACAAGTGAACAAATACAACGAAACAGAAGCAGAATCATAGATACAAAGAACAAACAGGTGTTGCCAGAGGGGAGGGGTGTGGGTGGAGAAAAGAAATATGTGAGAGAGAAAGAGGTGTAAACTTACAGTTGCAAAATAAATGAGTCATGGGTATGAAATGTACAGTGTGGGAATATAGCCAATAATTATGTAATATCTCTGTATGGCAACAGATCATAACTAGACCTATTATGGTGATCATTTTGAAATGTATAGAAATATCAAATCACTATGCTGTGTAGCATGAATCTATTTATACAACCTGGATACCAATTAATCCTTGGTTTGTTATATATGTGGCAAATCTATCTGAAAGTATTTATTGAGTGCCTTCTACACGTAGTGCTAGGGATACGGGGGTGAATAAGACAGACTGGGTCTCCATTTTCATGGACCATATGTTCTGGAAGGGGGAACAGATTATCAACAAAATTAATCAATATTTATTTATTTATTAAACTAATAAAATAATTTTAGATCAGAAGAAATACTATCAAAATAAAACAGGAAAATGATGAAGAGTGATGGGTGTGGAAAGTACTACTGCAGGGTGGAGAGGTCACAGAAAGCTTCAAGCTAAGGCTGGATGAGACGAAAGAGCTCTATGAAGCTAAAGGGAGAGTGTTCCCCCATAGGGGTAAGAAGTAGTCCCAGGTCCTGAGACAGCATCAACTGGGCATTTAGTGTTTTCTTTCTATGCACCCATCCTCCAAATGCCACCATCCTCTGCTCCAGCAGAGCCACGAGTATTGCTGATCCGAGTCTGGGTTGCAGCAGGCAAGATGTACAGATTATTCTCTGTTACAATAAGATGCGTTTAACTCACCCCCCTCCCCTGCCAATGATAATAACTGAAAGATGAGGGAAGTCTGTCTTTCACAGAGCACAGCTCATGCCATCTGGACAGCATCCTGACTAACACAACGAGCATCCTGGATTCAGATAACCCAGGCTCACATCCTCCTTCCGTCATCTTAGCTGAGACCCTAGAGGGAGTTCTCTAAACACTCTGTGTTTCAGTTTCGCCTTGTGTGGAATGAGGGTTATATTTGTCATAGGAAGGCCTCTCAGATGTCCCCCAGTGATCTTTGTCTCTTGTGTTCCACGTCCTTGTGTAATTCTCTCTGAATAATGTAGGCTGGACCAAGTGACTCACTTCTAATAACTAGAATACGGTAAAACTGATAGGATGCCACTTCTGAGATTAGGGTTTTGTTTGTTTTGTTTTAAAGATTAGACTTTTACTGAATTAATCTGAGATGTAAATTCATGACTGATTCATATCTTGAAAAATAAGGAAGGCTAGGTTGCATTAGGAGGATTGATAACAAAGGAAACACTGAAATGTAACATAAATCAAATAATTTGCATTATCCAGAGCTGAGAAATAAATAGCATAGTATAACTATTGTTCCCAATATCCAATAGAAATTAAGCCATCACTGCAGAAACAAACAGCTTATATAATCTTTTTTTTTTGTAGATTCCACATATAAGCTATATTATGCGATATTTGTATTCCTCTGGTTTACTTCACTTAGTATGATAATCTCTAGGTCCATCAATTTTGCTGCAAATGGCATTATTTCATTCTTTCTTCTGGCTGAGTAATATTCCACTATATATATGTACCACGTCTTCTTTATCCATTCATCTGTCGATGGACACTTAGGTTGCTTCCACGTCTTGGCTATTGTAAATAGCACTGCAGTGAACATTGGGGTGCATGTATCTTTTTGAATTATGGTTCTCTCCAGACATATGACCAGGAGTGGGATTGCTGGGATCATATGGTGGCTCTATTTTTAGTTTTTTAAGGAAACATCATACTGTTCTCCATCACGGCTGCACCAATTTACATTCCCGCCAAAAGTGTAGGAGGGTTCCCTTTTCTCCACACCCTCTCCAGCATTTATTATTTATAGACTTTTTGATGATGGCCTTTCTGACCAGTATGAGGTGATACCTCATTGTAGTTTTTTTTTTTTTTTTTTTTTTTTTTTTTTT